>NC_062577.1:41712196-42015227 GCF_022837055.1 Prionailurus viverrinus
CTTTATTCAAGGTGTCCCATGAACTGCCAATTTGGCATGAGAATGTGGGGCACTGATACTATTTCTCCTTCTCTTCTCAGTGGACTGGAATTGGCTGATGCTGGAGCGTCTGGGTGAGCGTGGGAAGGAGCAGCAGACCACGAACCGGGGCCAATCTGGACTCTACGCAAAAGACCTAGGGGTGGGTTCCCGGTGGCCTGAGAGGGAACCTGAGATGACCTCTGCTAGAGAGGGGTGCCTAGGCAGGGTGGGACAGCAGACACCCCTCTAGTATCCCTTTCCAGCCACTTGTCGTCTTGGGCTATCTGGGCCTGCTTTGCGGAGAACAGCCTGTCCTGGTCGTGTCTGGGGGAAAAGCGGTCCTCACGAGCCATTTGCCTCCTTGGTGAACTTCGTCTTTCAGCTTGTCCAAATGAGGGCCCCGAGGAAAGGGAGTGTGGGAGAGCAGGGGTGAGGGTGTTGGGGTGGAGGGCGGGCCGGCACTCCCTCTGCCTGGGCCCTCACCTTGCCCAGGGCTTTGATGCCCATCAAGTCCACAAAGCTGACCCCACTCATGTCAAGGATGATGGTGTGGAAGGTGACAAAGGGTGGGACGCTGGCCAGCATGTCACTGGGCTCACTGGGGGTCTCGGCGGAGGCCGATGGCTCACAAGGGGCAGCTGGGGAGCTGTCGGGGCTGAAGGTGATGTAGGACACGCTGGCACCATTAGCAGAAGTCTGGTTGTTGTTGGGGTCGGTTGGGGTGGTGTTCTCAAAGTCCTGCTGGAGCTCCTGTAGGGAGACAGTCTGGGGGGTGGGGATGGGGGTGAGGGTGGGGCAGGGATCAGCAAACTGAATCAGACTTGGCTGTAGTCGAGGCAGGGGCAAGGAGCGTGCGTGTGGAGGTGAATGACTGAATTCGGTGGTGGTGACTATAAGCCCCCGGAACTCCACAGGGGAGGCATCTCCCAGTGCCCTGTCCTTAGGCAGGGCCTGCACGCTTAGTCTCCCACGGACCAGACGAAACTGGAGAACCCGTCCAAGGGAGGCACTGAAGCCTCGGCCCACTCTGCTCTGGGAGAAAGTGCTTCTGGAAACAATTGTGCTCCTTTTTATATTCGTCTGTGCCTGCCTGCTTCTCCCCACAACTTCCATACCCACGTCAAAACGGCTGGACACCCCATGAAATTCACTGCTGCCCCCCATTTGGGGTTGTTCAGAAGTCTATGGGCCATATCATATCTTAGCCAGAAAATGGGGAGGGACCGTGGGAGTTCAGTAGTTACCCCCAGGAGCTGGCATCCCCTCACCCAAGGAGAAGAAGATTCTGTGGCCACCAGGCAATGGCCACAGAGACGTTATGTCTTTGCCTCAAAGGGTGCTGGGAGGTGGGGCACCAAGGGCAAGATCAGAGTGGGCAGGCTGTTCCTAGCTTCAGTTCACCTTGGTTTTCATAAACAGAGACTTCCTCTGCTGTGTGGGCATCATTCTCCCCTTCTCCTGCTTCCGGAGGTATTTTTGCTTGGCCAGCAGTACTTTCTGGGGGTCCACACCTGTCTGTAGGGAGAGAGCCAACAGCAGTTTGGACGTCCACTCTTTGGAGTGGCCTGCCCCCCAGTCCCCTTTCTCCCATCTTCTGGTTACTCACTGTTCAACCCTTCTGGTCGCCAGAGTTCTGAACCCTACCTTGGCAATGACCTTTTGCCTGAAGATCTCTGAATTGGCAAAGTAGAGAGGGGAGCAGTAAGTGACAATCTTAACCCCCTCAACTTCCTGGACCTGTAAACAGGGAGACTGAGCTCAGGTGGCAGAAATGCTGTTATTGGCTTTTTTTTTTTTTTTACCTTTAAAAAAAAAATATTTATTTTGAGAGAGAGAGAGAGAGAGCATGTGCACATGCATGAGCAGGGGAGGGGCAGAGAGAGAGAGAGAGAGAGAGAGAGAGAGAGAGAGACAATCCTAAGCAGGCTCTACGCTCAGGACAGAGCCCAACGTGGAACTTGATCTCATGAGTGGGAGATCATGACCTGAGCCAAAATTGACAGTCAGATGCTTAACTGATTGAGCCACCCAGGCACCCCTTAACCTTCTTTTATTTGGGGTGGAGGGTACGGCAAAAGAGGGAGGTCATAAATTTGGATTACTCACCCTATTGTAGGTTTTGGGATTCACATAAATGTCAGTGTCCATGACCTGGGCCAAAGCATAGCCATTTCGACTAGATGAGAAAGGAGAAGAAAAACTTAAGAACATGCAAAAAACAAAAACACATAAGAGCGTGCTAATAGCAAATTGGCCTGGAAGGACGCTGGGGTGGGAGCTGGAGCAAAAGCAGGGTGGGGTGGGGGCCCTTCCTCATCCCTACTGTCTGTTGTGTTGGTCTTTCCGCACCAGAGACACATGCCTGTTGGCCTATGGCTGGGCTGTAACTAAAGGGATGACAGGCCAGCCCTTGACATAGCTCCCAGCGTGGGGCTCAGCACGGAGAAAAGGTGTGGTACACAAGTGACAAGCTTAGGTGGCCCTGAAGTCCCCGCTTCCTGGTTCTGAGTTCTCAAGAAGAGAAGACAGGGCTTCTCTACCATAGAGCATCTTCTTCCTGCCCTGGCCTCTTCCTCTGGTGCCCCTGGCCTGTACTCCCTAACCTTTCCATGGGAAGGACACGGCATCTGTCCTCTGGCCTGGTGTTCCCCTGGGGAGGGTCCCGTTTGGTCTGGGGACCGGCATTGCCTTTGGACGGGCTCGGGGTCTTACCTTCCTGTTCTTCTACTTTGTATGGCCCCCAGCCCTCCAAGCCCACGAGGGCTTCCTTCTGGGGCTTTCAGGATATGGCAGTCAGACAGCCCAGCCCGGGCCTGGGGCCCCACTGCTGTGTCGTGTGGGGGCTGTTACTTACAACTGAGTCTGGAAGACCACAACCAGGGCGGAGAAGGCGACACCCACGGCCACACCGTAGGGAAGACTCAGAAAGAACGAGGAGAGGAAGCTCACCATCCAGACACACTGTGAGGAGAGAGATGTCAGAGCAGGCCTGGGGAGAAGGCTGCCTCTTTGGGGAGTCTTCCTGGAATAGCCACGGCCGTTCCCTGTTCCACAACCTCAGACCGGCCCTCCCCTTGTCATGGCAGCTTTGCGCCGTCTTATGTCTTGGTGCTCTGGTTACACCTGCACGTTTTGCCTGGATTGAGTGTGCCTAGCGATCGTGCTTGGTTTTTGATAGACAACCCCAGCCCACGCAGGGAGGCGGCATGGCGCACGCTGAGAGCATGAGGGTAACACACGCCTGGTTTCAAAGTTTCATTCTCTCGCTTCCCAGTTATGTGAGCCAAGTTGCCTGATCCACAAGAGGGCAATAATATTACCTGTTTCGTGAAGGGATTGAAAAGCTAAGGCAGCTAAAGGTCCCAGCCCAGCGATGGGCACCTAGTGGTCACTCAACAAACGTGAGCTCCCTCTCTCCACCCAACGGGAGGCTGTGTGTTTCCAACACACGCTCAGTGATCTTCCTGGCCTGACGGTCTGGGGTCTGGCTGTGTGGGTGGGGGGCAGGATTGAATGCAGTTTTGATAGTTGACCCCTTGATGGTCCTTTACAGTTCTCCCAAATCCTCTAAAGAAAACGAACCTGCCCACACTCCCCTAGAGAACTGTGAAGATAAGGTGTGAGCCCAAGGCACAATGTAAATACCAGAGCCTATATTTGGTGGGGGGGATTGCTGGGATGGGGTAAGAGCAGATCCTTGGGGTGGGAACTGGAACATCGTATACTCCCCTATCCTCGTCACTCACTCGGGGACTCAGATGGGCCACTCACTTCTCTGGCTTTAAGGATTTTCTTTGTGTCCCGTGCAGGTAAGCCTCCTTCCCCAGGAGACAGAGCCACCCAGAGGTTTGCAGTCTAAGATTTGGGTTCCAATCCTGACTCTACCCCTTACTACCTCTGTGGCCTTTGGCAAGTTACTTAACCTCTCTGAGCCTTGGTTTCATCATCTTTTTAGAAAAGTTTTATTTCTTTAAGTAATATCAACACCTAGCATGGGGCTTGAACCCATGACCCCGAGACTCAGAGTCGGCATGCTCTTCTGACTGAGCCAGCCAGACACCCTTTGTTTCATCATCTTGCAAGGAGGTCAGTAAATCCTCTTATGGTGGAGCTTAAATGGGGTTTTTGTCAGTGTCGTCAATATATGGTAACCTTATTACTATTGTCTGATGCTAGGTGCACGGGGCAGGTGACTAATCATAACAACAGGTCATGTTTGCTGAGTGTTTTACAGTTACGTGGTACTTACCCATGTGATCTCATGTAATCCTGAGAACCAGTGTATGATGAAGTCATGACTGTCACCCCCATTAGAGATGAGGAAGTAGAACTCCAGAGAAGTCTGGTAACTTGCTCAAGACCCTGGTCTGCTGGCTTTCTGTTCTAGTTTTTTGTTGGTGGTGGTGGTTTTTAAAGCTATTTCTTTTTGCTTTTTTTGGAACTACGAGTCGTAAAAATAATCATAGCTAATTTTTTTTTTATTGAACCCAGAATACGATTTAGATAGCATGCCCCTTACTTGTATTATCTCCTTTCTTTCTCATAAACAACCCTGGGGCGGGGGGTGGGGTAGAGTATAAGATACCCATTTCCCAGATGAGAAAGTCAAGACTCAGAGAAGTTAAGGGACTTCTAGGGACTTGCTAGTCTAGGGCCCACACAGAGCCAGTGAACAGGTGCGTTAGGACGTGAACATAGGATGTGTCACTCCAACACTTGGGCTCTTAACAGCTGGCTAGGCTAATTAGGGAGCAGAACGGAGGGGTCACCGACAGAAGAGCTGACGCGGCTGTGGGGCTGGAGGAAGGGGCAGGGCACGAAGGGGTACCCAGTGGCCACCCAATACCTACGCAGTCCAGCTTGTTCTTCTTCCACAGGTAATAGGGGTCAGCGAGCTGCTTGAGGGAGTTCTTGAGGTTGACAGCTATCAGTGCTCCTAGCACAGACTGGGGAAACAGAACATTGTTCTTTCTCACCTGTGGTGGCCCCTCCTTCCTGCCCTGACTACAGACACCTGACCCTGGAGCCTGGCAGGACAGAGCTGCAGTTCCAGAACATCTCTGCCTGCAGAGCCCCCCGGATCCCTGCACTCAGTCTCGGGGCTGGAGAGTGCAGTGTAGGTGCTAGGCCATGGGGCCCTTCCTGGCCCGTCTCTGCCCCTCCCTTCCTCCCTCATCTCCAAACCATCCATGCCCAGGGCCTTCCTAGTCAGGCACTCATAAGCACTTGTAAACACTAACTGGGGAATCGATCCTGAGGTCAGAAGGCTGGAGATTACCACCAGCCCTGCGCTCGTGAGCTGCATCACCACAGATCACGGAGACTTTCTCAGCCTCCGTTTCCCTCACTTGTAAAACGAAGATAGTAAAACCACGGTGTCTACAGGTTGTGACGAGGGCAAAGTGTGACAGTGTCGGCACTTTATAGACTGTAAAGGGTTATGCAGCTCTTAGGGATTGTCCTTACTGGAGTCTCCTGCTGACCTCTGCTGTCCTGCTGCGCTCTTACCTTGGGGAGAGGGTATAGATAGGACCCCAGGACCAGCATGGTGATCATCACTACCAGGGACACACACAGGCTTGCCACCTATTCGGAGAAAGAGTTGGGAACAGGGTGTAAGTGTGGAATTCTCGCTCTTGATTGATTTCCAATAGCTCTCTTTGGTGGAGTGGAGACCGGTGAGGGGAGAGGAAGGTTGGGGAAGCAGCTGGCCTGGCGTGGCATGTGCCTTGGCTTCTCTGGGGCAACTGTTTTGCTACCCTCTCCCCTCTTTCCCCACTCCCCTGGTACAGTGCTCACCTGGGATTTTCCTCCAGCTCCATCCACCGCCAGAGTGACAGAGAGGGCACAGCAAATGACATGGATTTTAAAGAAGGAGCCAAAGAAGTTGCTGCAGCCCAAGGCGATCATCTCCTGTGGGGGACAGGGGGAGGATTGGAAACAGGGGCAGCGGGGGGTGAGCAGCAGGTGTTGTCCAAACCTAGTCGTCCGTACAAGCTGGATCCTGGGCCTAGGACTTGAGAATGATCCTGCTGCTAGAAAGCCCTACACTCCTAGCCCAGAGGAAGCTGGCCTCCTGCGGCCAGAGCTCCTCCTCCTCACTGGTCGGCACCTTGCTCCCATCAGGTCGAGGAGCCCCAGCGTATCTCTGGCCAGGCCTCTGTGGGACCCAGCGCCTCCTGCTTGGCCCTGCCCGCATGGACCTACCTGGTTAGAATCCACGTCATAGCCGTGCTTGCTGGCCAGGGTCCGGCCCACGGCCAGGTTGATGACGTAGCCCACGATGGCCAGTGAGAAGGCCGTGCCCATCATGTCCTTCCACTGTGAAACCACAGGTGACACGGGAGTGGGGAACCTGCCAAGGAGCCAGAAAGGAGGCAGGGCCCAAGGGTGTGAGGGGAGGCATGGCGAGTCCTTCCTCAACCCACGGGGACCAGCGGGGCCCCAGTGTGTGCCAAGATCTACATGAATTACCCCTTGTCGTCTGAGCCCTCAGTACAACACTGTGATGGCGGCAGCCATAACTCCCATTGACAAAGCAGCAACTTGGCTTGTCCAAGGTCACAGAGCCAGTAAGTGGTGGGGCCTCGTTTGCTCACGCCCAGTTTCTGGACTCTGTGCTCACTAGTCCACAGACCCACAGCCAGCGCCCTCCCCTGCCCTCTTCCCACCCTCCTCCTCCAACCCTACAGCACAAGCCCCACCCTTTCCCACCACCGGGCCCAGCGTGGTGCCAGGCACGGAGTGGATGCTCACTGTTGATCCTAATAGCTTCTCTTCCCCATGAAAAGAACCAACACGGCAGAGCGAGGCAAGGAGCCGGAAAAGGGCTGATCAGAGAGTCTTTGTTCTGGCAGTGTCCACTGAGTGAGACTTTTGGGGGTGTGTGTGGCAGCTAAGACTCACTGTTTGTAACACGGCTGGCATTGGCTGGTTGTACGGCTGTCTTCCGTAATAAGTAATAGAAAATGAATTATATTCACATTTGGTAGGTGTCACAGAGTCGACAAGGCTCCTTCATGAGAGATTGTCTCATCCTGGCCTCTGAGCCCAGGCCTCCACAGGCAGGTGCTGGTAGGGGGGGCAGGCTTCCTGGCCACCCAGACTCACCCTTGTTGGATCTGTCCCACGATCTGCATGTGATACTTTTTGGGCATCTTACAGCCCCCGGAGATAGCTGTTGCCACCACCACCTGCAAAGCCCAAAATGGAGAATGGGGACTGGCAGAACAGGGGTCTCTCTCAAGCCTCCCTTTTCTCTGGGGACTCCAACTCCCACTCCCCTGCCTCCTCAAAGGGGAGCAACCCAAGGAGCAGGAAAAGCGGGAGCCATAGATGGGGGGATGGAATGGATTCACCCAACTTCCTGTTCTGCTGGCCCCCGGCCGGCGGAGGAGGCGGGGAGGGTGGGGAAGGGTTCCCGTGGCTTTGGCTGGGGCTGGATTCCTTTTCTCATGGCCTCTCTAGCCTGGCCCCCCGCCCCCCCCAGCCCTGTGCAGGGTCCTTACCACAATCATCTCTGTAGGGATGGGGAAGCGGATCTTGTGCATGTAGCGAGCATTGAGCTCCTTCACCAGCACCAGGAAGACGCCACTGATGAGGGCGAAGATGAGCGAGGCGATGTTGGTGTGGGGGAGGTTTTTGCAAATGTCAATGAAGGTCTGGGGGAGAGAGCATCATGCTCATGGGCTCCCACTTCCTCTTCCCCTACTATTCCCACCCTTGGAGGTCTAACCCGGCAGAAGGATGTCATCAATGTGAATGGGGGCACACCAAAGCAGAATGCAGACCTCGGTCATGAATAGTATCCCCTCCCTCTCCCAAAACGCATGCTGGGATCTCACGCCAGGATGGGAATGATGATTCTCTTTCTCCAGAAAGAATTCAAGCTCAAGGAGGAAGGATGGAGCTTAGACACAAGGACGGACCTCCCAGGCAGGGAGGGGTTGAGGCACTGTGTCAGGGAACTGATGGAGAGTAAACATCTCCTTTTCCGCAGGAATTCACCGTAGAGAACCTCAGTGAGCCCGCAGGGTCCTGTGTTTGACCCTCCCTCCCAAAGTGGGAACCCCCTGCGAATCCTCTCTGAACAGTGGGCTAGCCAGACCCTTGCTTGAGGACGTCTTGTAAGGAGGAGCTCACGACCTCTTAAAACAGTAAACCCTGGTTCTGTGTCTGCCTGAGCCCCTCCCCATTCGCAGGGATGTGTGCCTAGACTCACAAAGACAATGGCCCCCGGGCCCGTGTAGGACGGGATGGTCAGTCCAAAGATGTACTTGAGCACCGAGATCAGGATCTGCAGGCCGGCTGCCGTCATGAAGCCCCGGACGAAGGACTCGGAGAGGTAGATGGCCACAAAGCCGAACTGCACGAAGCCCAGGCCCATCTGAGGGGAGAGAGGTGGGGGTGGGGGTGGGGAAGACCAAGAACGGCCCGCAGCTCCTCGGCGTGCCTGACCCAAACCCAGGCTGCAGTTCTGTGCAGCCGCCCTGGGCAAGTGAGCCCTTTGTGACCTTGTCTGGCCTTTACGGTGCCAGCAGACCTCTAGTCTGGTTTGGGGCACAGGCCTCTTTGTCACATCATCTCTCTGGCTTTAGTTTTCTCATCTGCAAAATAACCCTGATCCTCCCCCCGTGCTTCGTCTCCACCCGGTTGCTTAACCCAGATCTTAGGAGTCATCCTCCCTCACCCCCATGTCAAGGCTCTCACCAAGCCTTTTAATGTTCCCGGCAAAACGTTCCTTAAGTCCACCCCATCTCAGTGGCCCTCCCCGTGGCCGCCTCCCTGGCCTAGGCGTTCGGCGGCCTTGCCCGGGCTTCTGCATAGTCTCCTAACTTTGACTGTAATCCACCTCCCCACCTCTCTTTTCCGTGGCCTGAATGATCTTTATAAACTGCCAGTCAGACCCAAGGCCAGTGCAGGGGGGACAGACTTCAGACTTCAGTGTCTAGCCTCTGCCTACCTTTCTGGCCCCTTCTCGGGCCCATCCCCCAAAGGCCTCCTGCTGTCCAGCCGCACCAAAACGTCTTGCCTTGTCATTCCCTGGTCAGTTCACACTCAAGCCTCAATGATCTGGGGTGCATCCTTCTGCCCAGACTGTCCTCCCGTGCCTCATTCATTTGGTTACTGGCCAAGCTCTATTCATCCTTTAATATTCAGGTCAAATGTCATCTCCTCTCTGAGGCGAGGCCTTCCCTGACGCTCTCCTTGGTGCTCCCACCGCTATGGGAACATAGCTCTATTATGCTGCTTATCTCCCTGCCTACAAGTTTATCTGTTGACGTGGTTACTTCCTCTGCTGGGCTGTGCGCTCCTGGAGAACTGGGCCTCTTCTTTACTTAGCTTTCCCCCCAAGGCCTAGGCCAGTTTCTGGCACAGCGACACAACCAAAAACGTTAACAGAAAGAATGATATGAATGAAAGGTGTCCTCGGAGGTTGCTTCCTGCTCTTGTGTTCCATCACGCAGCGTTTCCCCTCGTAAAACCTAGCAGATTCCTTTGCAATTTGTGCAATTTATGCTGTGCGAGTGATGCTGTGGCTTGGGGCAGAAGAGGCTGGAGGAGGGATAAGGGATGTTAGAGAAACAGGAGGGCTGCGCTGGAGAGGAGAGAGAGTCCGTGAGCCTTCCAGACAGTCTAACTCGGGACAGTTTTACTGGGAGCAGAGACTGGTCTCATAGACCTGCTGGAGGCAGGTGAGGAGATACACCGATTCCTCAAGGTCTATTGTGGCCCTGGGAATGGGGGAGAGGGAGGAGGAAGGGCCCTGAATCAGCTTTAATGTCAAACTGGGGCTTTGAGGCAGGGGCAGGACGGAAAGATGCCCCCCTGAGGCCGCGCCCTTGACAAGGCCGCAGCCGTCCCCTCACCTGGATGATGGCAGTCAGGCAGGCCAGGGTTGCTGACACGTGCAGCCTCTCAGCCTCCATGGCTGCCGTGTCCACGTAGCTCTTGTTGGTGGCGTTGTTGAAGACCCAGAATTTCGACTCTGGGGCCAGCTGCAGACAGATGTTACCCACCAGGATGCTGATAACGGCAAAGGTACCTGTGGTGCCCACCCAGCCGGCAGGAGTCAGAGGTTTGCACCACACCCAGGGACAACAGAAAGGGGCCCAGGAGGGAGTGCTTCCCGACCCCCGAGGAGATGGACCCCCACATCTCCAAGGCTCCTCTCCAGCAAGAAAACCACCACTCACATGTCACCACGATCTACGCTTTTCAAGATGCTTTCACCTCGACTGTTAAAATTGTTTCATTGGACACGTGAGGAAATGAGCTTGGAAATACAAGCGGTACCTGACCCAGAAACAGACCTTGTGACCAGGCCCTTTTTCTCGATGTCACTTAGCACCAGAGAGTTCCAAATATCCCTGCAGGGACCAGCCTGAGAGTAATCCCTCCCATCTCCTTGGCACTTTATGCACACGGTATACCTTGTTCCACCAAGTCTTCCCCACGTGCCAGGGAGGGAGACAGAACAGGTAGTCCTAACCAAGCTCACGGAAGCTAAGTGGTTTCTTCAAGGTCACAGCGGACCTGGGACTGACGCTCACAGTGACGGTCCCTTCAGGACCGCCCAGCACCAGCTCTAGGAGAATGCAGATGGAAAACACCCAAAGCCCCTTTGCCACATCCCCTGTCCTTGTGGTCCAGGTCACCTGGCCTGCTGAGAGGGGAGAGGCCTTACCTGGCACCATCTGGTGTATACCCCCCAGGAAGAAGTAGGTGAGGAGGGGGAAGAAGGAGGAGTAGAGGCCGTTGACTGCAGGAAGGTTGGCCAGCAGAGCAAATGCCATGCCTGCAGAGAACAGGAGATTGAAGGCTCGGGGGCACAGTTGGGGTATGGGGGTCACAGGGGACGGGGAGAGGAAGGGGGGAGAGCGGCAGGCCAAGCCAGCCTGGGGGACAGACCCCCTCACCTTGCGGGACCTGGATGGATCCACCGCTGAGTCCGCCCAGCAGGTCGGGGACGATGTAGTCTTTGATCTTGTACTTGGGGAGCCAGGAGAGCACGGGGAGCAGCCCAAACACTGCGGCTTTGATCTTGGCCGCGGAACATCTGGAGGGGAAGAGGGCAGGCTTCCAGTCGGCACTGCATGGTTTGGATACTCTGAGTTGGGGAGGGATATTATATATTCTGTTCCTGGTCATCCGTCATTCATTCATTCATTCATTCACTCGTTCAGAATTCATTCACTCATTCAGCCCCCACACCATGCAGTAGGCCGGGGACACTGAGAAAAAAAGGCAGGGGCTTTCTTTGGAGAGCCATTCACACACTCTCGGTTTTAGCTGGGTGTCTGGAAGCAGCTGTTCATTTGGGACATCCAGAAGACTCGGCGTAAAGGCATGGATTTTGCGGTCACTTAGCCTTCCAAGCTGCCGAGTCCAGCCCCCCGTCTCAGATGACCTTTCTCCGGTCTGACCAAACGCAGGCCCGGCACCCTTGTGCGGGCTCCTACAGCTTCGTGTGCACACTGGGTTATAACTGCTTGCTTTTCATCTGTGGTCCTCACTGGAGAATAAACCCCACCATGACCAAAAGTCTATCTCTCTGGTTCATCTTTTGTACCTTGCACATTGCATTGGGCTGCTTAGTAAATATTTGCTGAATGAATGAATGAGTGAATTAGTGAAAGGACTGGCTGGTGTTGAAACTCGGCCTGAGTGGGGGCTGTTGCCATCTTTCTTAGCACTTCCCCCAAAGAAGGCTCCATTGTCCCTGCAGGGTGTGCCTCTGCTGACCGACCGTCCTTCATGTGTCATGACTCCAGTGCTGGAGATCCTCCCACTGTTAATTCGCTGGGGGCGGAAGGAATGGGGGAGCTGTTTGTTGGCCAACGCAGGGTGGGGAAAGTTGATTCCTTCCCTGTTTGTTGAACACCTTGAGGTCTTTTCATAGAAACTCAGGAGCGGTAGGAACAAGGGCCTAAAAAACTCAGGGGTGACAGCTCATGGATTGATGACTGGAAGGGAGTGGGAGGCATTTGCTTTTCTTCTCCCAGTCGAGGGAACTCAAATACTCAAGGCACATTTGGTGACTCACTAGCCTGCTCTGATTAGGCCTCCTTTCCCGCCCGGCACCAATCCCTGCTCTTTGCCATTATTCAACAATAATTTCCCCAACACTTGGTTCCCTGGATGTCACCCAAGACTAAAAGCAACGCAGACAATGCTTTGTACCCTGTGGGGTCTGGACAGATTTTCTGTCCCAACCAATACTCTGTGGAAGGGCATCACCCTCGACATCTGAGTCCCCGGTCTCCTCTGGGGCGGGTGGGTGTGCCTCTTCCATCCTTGGTCAATAGCTCCAAGCATCTCTACAGCTTTGTCATAAGGGAGCACCAGCGCTGCAGGAACTCTCTCAGGCTTGTTTGTGGCAAGGAAAACTGGACTCACATATAGAGAGCTGAGTAGGGGAAGACAAACAACCCCCTTGAGGGCGGTATCCGTCCAGCCTTATTTGCAGGCCTGTCGTACGCTGGGCAAGGCAATCTGAGGCCTGATAGAATAGCTGGAAACAGATGCCTATACAGAGGCTTCAGAGGCCAAGAGGGAAGTGGACAGAGGGATTAGCTTTCTAGCCATTCATTCATTCATTCAACAAATATTTATTGGAGCACCTTCTGTGTCAGGCACTGCTTAAGGCTCAATGCCAGCCTCGTGGAAATTGTTAGTTCCCTACATCACTTTATAGTTTTAATCTATAGTCTTTTAGGAAAACAGCAGATACCCTCGTCCCTCCAGCACAGCAACAAACCAGACTGAAACTGTTTGGTAACTAAGGTCGACAGAGCCCAGCTGTCCCGGGAGCCCAGCTGTCGGTAGGGTGTCTGGACACTGAACACCCAAGGCTTTGGCTGTGACCCAGCGGGAATGGAGCCTCCCGGGAGAAGTAGGGTTGGACCAGGGCTTTTGGTGAAGACTCAAGTGGGTGATTCCCCTGGTCCGAACCTGTTCCACCTGCACCTCCACTTCAGCATTGCCAGTGACCTCAATCCAGGTACCTGAATCAGCTGTTTCCCCAGGGGAGTGAGGAAGAGCAAGTTAGCCCACAGCCAGGACTGAGCAAGGTCTGCCAGAAGTGTAGGGAGGGGGAAGGTGAAGCTCATAGCCGCAGGTTCCTGGAGTATGGGCATAGATCACCTCCTGAAGCCCCCTCCTCGGAGGTGAGGTTTTACTCCCCACTAGCGCAGTCTCACAGATCTGAGAGTGAAGAGAGCCCGGGGGTCTGGCAGGACCACATCCTGGTAGGTGTCCTTTAGGAGGGCCCAGGAATTTAGGGGCTGCCTTTGGGCATTTTCTGGATCAGGAAAGGGAAGGAACATCTAGGAGGGAAAGAGGACAAAGGGCATGGAGTAGCGGTGGCTTCAGATTTTTCGTGATCAGGAGGGAAGAGGACTTTAAGCAAGGCTCTGATGCTCCTTCTGCCCCATGTGGTAGCAGGCCCGTCTAGAGCTCCCTTAAGAAACGAAGAGAGACTTGAGTGGACTGAGAAGATGACAAGACTTCATGCACGGGTTGGAGATGCCCTACAACTCTTCTGAGACTGTGGATGGCCCTTGCGGCTACTCCCCATCCTCCACGGGGTGGGTGTCAGTACAGGAGGGGTTGTAGGATCTTAAAGTCAGGGTTCCGAACCTCCCCTCCCCGAGACTTCCCCAAGCCCTGTCTTAGGGATGCTGGTACAGGAGCCATGCTCTGGTGCAGAAAGGATATTGGTGGGGAGCAGAAGAAAGAGGTGTCTGGGCTCTGGGCCACGTTACCTGAAGGCATTGCGAAGTTTCTCTCCCAGTGGGTATGTCCGGTCCTTCTTCTCAAACTCATCATCAAAGAGGGTGAGAGAGTACGCGGCTCTGTCTACCACGTAGCGGGGCCTGGGCTGGCTCATGTCTGGGGCATTTACAAGCTTTGGGAGAGGCAGAGGAGGGGAAGATGAGGGGGCATCTCTCTCCAGTGCCAGCTCTGGCTTTCTCTCTCTAGTTCTGGCCACAGCAGGGTTTTATTCTGGTCTCTTCCCCGCCCCCATCCAGCAAGGTGCCTCCCTTCCCTCTTTCAGGTCTTTCCACCAGACTCACTTCTTCTGGTGGCCTTCCTTCCCAGGTACTGATGATGCACACACTTGCCCTGGCTGTTTTGCTTGGCGCCCAGCACGTGGCTGGCACGCCACACCTGTGACATCACCGTCACCCCCGCCAAGCACCGGGCAAAAAGGAGGCGGGAGGGCAAGGGCAGGAGTCACAACTGGATGTCAGCACATTGGTCCCATCCCCCGCCCCAACCCCCGCTGCTGGTGCCCCCACAAGCCCCTGTCCCTCCCCAGACCTCAGTTTTCCTGGCAGAAAGGCTCATACTGTTCAGCCAGTCAGCTTGGAAGAAATAGAGAAAACAGCCTGCCCGGAGGCAGGGGGATGACTGAGGTGACCCCAGGAGGGCCCTTCTGGAAAGAGACAACTAGGACTTTACCAACAGGTTTTCCCAGGGGGATAATGGTGTGTCTGGGGAAATCAGGATGGTCTGTACCGGCTGGCTCTCCCACGGCTTCCTGTGCCTGACCTTTCCCCCACCCTGTGTGCTGGTGTTTCTCTCCTCCTTGCTTTTTGCGCAACCTGGCTGATGTTCCAGGAGCTGCGCGGGGCAGAGCTGAGTGCCAGGGCCCCTGAGGCCCAGAGGAGCTCCCCGTGGGAGCCGTTCCCCCTCCCTCCTACAAGTACCGGTCCCTCTTCCTGTACCCTGCCCTTGGGAGCTGGGAGAACTCCCTAGGAGAACCTCTGAGGAAGAGGAAAGAAGAAAGAGGTGGGGCACGTTTGGAAGAAGGAGGTGGGCAGTGTGGGGTGGCTGTGGCCAGTTTGGCAAAAGATCTGAGCTGGAGTTGAAAGTGAGAAACAACACAGGGGGCTAGGGATGTCCCTCGGCTTCCCGCGGGAGAGGCTGGCTGCCTAGGGGTTATCGGAGGCGAGCGGGTTGGTTGATGCCTTTTGCGGAAGAGAACGTGGCAGAAAGCTGGAAAGTACATTCACGAAGGGTCCAGAAACCTGGGTTTTAGTCCAGGCTTCAATGGTGGGGTGGAGCAGACCTCACCTCTCTGAGCCTCAGATTCCTGGCCAGTAAAATGGGAGAAACACATCCATCTCACAGGGTGGGTATGACCATGAGGTGAGACATGGGCAAGAAAGGGGTATGTGAAATGTACCCGAAATGAGGCAAGTGTGAGTCGTTACTATCAATGAGATGGTACCCAAGGTGATGCAGGTTGGGCTGCAGAATTCGATTCATTTGGTCGCAGGACCCCGCGGTCCATCAGAACCTACGAGCGAGGGCTGGACACCCCGCCAAATCACTGGGGTGATATCCGCCGGGGAGGGAGTTGGGGAAGGAATCCCCTCACGGTGCCTGTGCCCGGCCCCTTGCCTGGACACACTCAACAAACGCTTGTGGAATGAATCACTACACGGCGTTTTGGAGGAGACGTGGGCAGAAATGAGTTAAAGCGATGGCATGTGAGACATCTCAGTGAGGGAAGTGAGAGGCCGAGTGGCCTAAGGAAAACAGCACATGCTTTAGAGCCAGAATGGCCTGGGTTCAAAGACTCAGTTTCTTCATCGGTAAATGGGGAAAGTAACGGTTCTGGGTGGTTGCCATGAGGGTGTGGAATGAGACTGTGTGCATGAAGGGGCGGCCTTCCCAGGCACCTGGTAAGCGGTAATGGTGATGGTTATTAAGGTAGGAGGCTGCTGCCTTCCTCTTAGGAGAGACTATTCAGAGGCCTTCAGTCCTTCACCCTCCGGTGAGGCAGGTGCCCTGCTTCTCCTTCTCCTCCCTGCCCCCCCGCCCCCCGTGTCCGAGGGTTGCAAGGGTCTGGCTTTCGAGGTGGCTTCCCCGGTGGGCCCTTTGGGAGCAATGAGTAGGGAGCATGATTGTCTAGAGGAACCCAGAGGTCCAACGTGGCTTTAGAGAAAGACTTGCGGTTCGGAGGAAGGAGTCTGTCCCTGGCCACCGAACAGACTGCCCGCGAAGGAATAGCCGAGATGTTCAAGGGGAACCGAACCCAGAAGACGGAAGCCCCTGGGAAGAGGGGGTGATGGGAGATCTCGCTTCGTGCCCCTGGCAGGTGGCGGGTGGCCCTCGAAGCCCTTTCCCAGGCTGCTTTTTCAAAGGCTCTCAGTTCTAGTAGTGTGGCTGTGGGGACGAGGTCAACGTCTGATCCCACGGAACCCTGCTAACCCAGCACCCCCTCACTTCCTCATTTTCCCAGTGGGGATCTTCCTCCCTGTCACCCCGGCCACCCCCACATATGCCCTTTCTTTACCCCCTGCCAGCCTCCACATTCAGCTGTTCATCAAGCCCCATTGCTCTTTTCTTCCAGTGTCCCTCCTGTCCCCCACCCCCTCAGTTCTTATCTCACACCTGGACTATTACATTAGCCTTCTGACTGATTTTTCCCATCTCCAGCCTATACCCGCTAATCAGAAACCCTCAGCCTCCTCATCCCCAGGAGGATCGAGCCCAAACTCCTTATTTGGGTGCGTTTGTTCTTCTGCAGTCTGGCCCTGTTTTGGGGGACTCGGTAGAGCTGTCGGCTGGGTCTCCTGGCACCATCCGGCACGCCAGACACGCCGGGCTCAGGTTTACCCCTGGGCTCTGTCCACACTATCCTCCTTACCTGTGATGCCCTGACTCATTCTGCCTCCCTAGACCTGCCCATCCTTAAGACCTGCTTAGGGCCCTCCTCCTCCCCTCCCCTCCCTCTCCTCTTTGCCTTGCCCTCGTCTACCTCCTTCTCCTCTTCTATGAAGCCTTTCCTGGCCACCCTGGCCTGGGATCTCTTTTTCTCCTCAGACCTCCTTTATTTGGGCCTCTCCAGCCCGCACACCAATGTTGGCTTTGGCCACTCCTGGCTGTCGTTTCCAGGGAAGGGAGGGAGGCAAGGGGGCGACACTGGTGGAAATCCTTCTGGGAGGGAGTGACTCAGGATGGTTTCTGCCCCAGTGTCAGGCCTCCTACGGACGGGGACCAGATGCTGGGGGAATTCCCACCTATCCAGGCTAACCAAGGAGAGAAAGCTCCCTTGCTTTACTGGAATGCAAAATCTGTCCTTTCCCATATGCTTTGCCCATTTCATTCTAGAAATAGGGTGTCGAAGAGGAGAAGGCTCTGGGAGCTTTTCCAATCTTGAGTTTGTGCCACACAAAAGAAGGTGAACCCAGCAGCCGGCTCGACTCAGGAAGTTTTGTCTAGAAGGGAACTTGAGCGCCAGGCTGGTCTAATCCTCTCGTCTTGTGGATATGGAGGCTGAGTCTTAGAGAGAGGTGGTCTGGGGATTTGAACGGGGCCTTAGGCTCTGTCTTAAGTGCTCCTCTTGGGCCCCAGTCCTCCTGCTCCTGCTCTCTGGGGGCTGTCCCCTGAGTGGCATCCAGAGTGCCCCTTTCGCACCACCCTGGTGAGCTTCTACCCCAGCCGATGAGCGAGACAAGACTTCTGAGTGCTGCTTCTCCCCTTGAGGGCTCTGCAGTGGTTCTGACCTCTCTTCTGGCCTTGGCTGCCTCAGGACAATGACAGACAGAGTGGCAAATCTGTAGCCACAGGAGCTGCCCCAGCGGCTGGTGAGGAGGTGCCCTGGGCACACTTCCTAATTCCAAGAATAGGGTTGAGGTGGGGTGGGGCTTAGGAGGGGGGTTACTTCATCCCTGGCCAGTGCTGTAGGCTGAGGAGGACAGGGGGATGGGAGAGGCCAGGTGGCGGGAGGCACCGCCTCTTTTAGACAGCTCTGGGGTTCTCAGAGAGTTAAGGGGCTCTCGGGGACCCCCAGACAGGGCTCCTGCAATGCTAGGTCAGGGGTGGGAAGATGAAAGAGGGAGCAAGAAAGGGAGAGAGGTGTAGAGGACGTGAGGACTTGATCCCTAGTTAAACAAACACAGCCCTACCGAGTGATGTCAGCATCGCTGAAAAAAGTCGAGTGCCCCATTGCCATAGGTGTGTGTCAACCAGCCCTGCCTCTCATCAAACAGTGTCAGCCCCTCTCCGCCTCCCATCCCCCACGGGAGCAGGGATAAACAGCAGGTGCCATGTGACAATATTGAGGAACAAAAGGGTGCCCCTGTCGCCTCCCGCTTTGTGGAGGGAAGGAGGGGCAGGTCCTGATTTACTGGAGAGACCTGGTTGGGGGGGGGGTGGGGAGGGCAGGAGTGGGGCTTGAGGGAAGTAGAGGGCCAGAAGGGAAGAGCATGCCCAGTGTAGGAGACGTGGGTGTGTGGACAGTTTCCAAGGCTTGGCAGGGAAATGGGGTCACATTTGGGGCAAGGGGGATCCAGGGTTCTTGCAGAGCTAAGGAGCCGGGGAGGGGGCAGGACAAAGGGGAGCTAGACTCTGTGTGTGTGGGGGGAGGGGTTATGGGCTGAGCAGACTTCCTCCCAGGCTCCTTCAGGGCCCCTCATAGAACCCTAATGCCCCCCTCCCGCCCCAGTGAGTTTGTCCAACAGAAAGCCCACAGGTATCTCTTCCCAGGCGTATCTCTGCCTAGGTCTGTCTCCATCAGCAGAATACTTTGGACAGAGATGGGCTCCAGCGTGGCACCCAAGTTAATGCATAGAGAGGCTCAGAGCGGTGCCTGGCCACGGTGAGCGCGCCACGGATTCTGACCGTGTTATTATTACCATTACTTTGGTTACTCCGGAGGATTCTCTTCCTTGCTCTGCAACCGCAGTCAGGTCACTCTGCCTTTCTTGGCCTTTCTTTTCCTATCCGCCTGCACCCGTTCATCCAGTCCGCCCTCCCTCTTCCTGCCCTTGTCCCTCCGAAATTTCCCAGGACTGGTTAGAAGAGAAGCAGAGAATCTTTTTAGACGAGGGCAGACGCTCTCGGGAGCAGGTAAGAGCCATCTGTGGGGTTTTGGTTAGGTCTGGAGGTGATCCTGTCATTGTGGCCCAGGCTGACTTCCTCCTCAGCCCTGCTGTGTGTGTGTGTGTGTGTGTGTGTGTGTGTGTGTGTGTAAGGTGTGTGTGGGGGGGTTCTTTGATGGGCACATGTGCCAGGCACGGGAGCAGCCCCAGCACGGTCGACTCGCCCTGGCATTCTTATCACTTGTCCCTACCGGGGCGGTCTCTGTGTTCTGGGGAGAGGAAAGGTCACTTTGAGGTTTTCTCTTTGCTCTAGCTGCTGTTCTTTCCTGCCTCATCCAAAGTGGGAGCCACAGGGCAAGAGCCATCTCTGAGCGGCTGGTGGCTGTGGCTGGGGATGGGAGGTGGGGATGGGAGAGGAGGGCTGCCCTCTCAGCTGGGAACTGCGTCCCTGGCAGGTGGAGGGAGGGTAGAGGTTGTAGGTCTTCCTGGCGTTTTATCAATTTCCTTTTATTCCTACTGCCCGCGTGTTTCTTGGGCAAATTTCTCACCCCGTTTTCCCCCTGGTCTGGTTTCCTCATCAGTCACATGGAGAGAAGGATGCGATATCCCTGAGTTGTGTTCCCGCTCTCTGGCAGTTCTAGGGACTGGTACCCTTGCAGGGGAGAGATTCATGGCTATCACCCCCCAGATCCCCTCAGTACAGCCACTCTCTCCTCCTTCTCTGCTTTCCCTACTGGGGACAGCAGTTGGGCTGAGGGAATAGGCTCCAGCAAAAGGGATTGAGGTCAGACTTTGCAAAGCACTTTCCCGCAGTGAGCCCAGACCAAGGTTACGGGATCCCTGAAACAGACACTTAAAATAGGCTTAGTCTTACTTGGAAGCGGGCGAGTGGACAAGGAGACCAGTGAAGGGCCCTTCGGTCTGGTTCAAGGACTCCAGAGCTTGGTCAGCACCGAACTGGTATCTCCTTCCTTCAGGGAGCTGGCTGTGGTTATTCAGTTCAGATCAACACACACTCACTCAACACCCACTACTTGTCAATCTCTAGGAAGACTCTGGACATTAAAAGGTAAAAAAAGAGTCCATCTCTGCCCCCAGGGTTTTTTACAAATGGGTATTTAGAACAGTCGCTGGAGTGTGGGAAGTGCTGGGAAGGCCAAGGTGGTGGAGGGGACATGTGTGTTAGTCACCATGCTGCCCAAGGTGGGGGGGGGTTGCCAGGTTCTGAACACTAGGACCGTGGGGCTCTGGGCTTGAAGAGGGAGTGGGAAGGACCGTGGGGGCTCTGGGAGAGGGTTGTCGCTGTGAGTGAAGCCATCCAGGGGCACGGCCCTCTCTTCATCTGCCCTACTTGGGGCACCATGCCATTCCTAGGGGCACACTCTTAACTCGGGTCTTCCTTCTGGTGGCTCAGATTCAACAGGGCCAAGTATAAGTGGGGGGTTCATGCTAGAAAGAGAAAAGATTGGCTGGAGACCTCACGGTCTGATTTTGAGGAACGGGGGCATTTTCTGAGGGTGACTTGGGACCCCTCAGAGCTTCAGGATGGGGGGTTAGGAAGCTGGGAGCTGGGGGAGCTGGCCCAAACCACCGTGCTGACCAAAACCCTCTTGTGTGGAAGCTTTCACCTGGGAGCCACGTCCCCTGGGTCCTGTTCCCCCGGTCTGATGCACTGCTCCCTCGCTTGGTCTCTCCTAACCCTCCATCTCCCTTCCTTTCGCCTCTTCCAGCCCCTCAGGATTAATGGGGATAAATGGGACTCCATGCAGCCCATGTGGGGGCCCCGAGCTGGTGGAGAGATACAGGAGTGCAAGAGAGCATCTAAGGGGCAGAAGGAGAAGGAGACAGCCACACAGCAGGCTGGGGAGCCCAGCATTACGTGCTTTTTGCTTGCAAGACTTGAAAAGAGGGGAGACGTGCAGCCAGCAGCTTCAAAGGCTGGTCCCCCAAGGAAGGCCCAAGATGTTTGTTCTTTCCTTTGCAGAGGAAAGCAGCCCTTGCAAAACAGCCAGCCCTTTCTTTCACCTCACTCTGTTTTGGGGTCTGGCAGGCCTCCTCCACTAGATTCCATCCTGCAAGCTCCCTGCAGCCTCCTGCCCTACAGCCGAGGTCCTTACACGGGAGTGAGGACCCCGCGGGCTCCTCAGATGTGAAGGGCTGGGGGCGGCTCTCAGACTCAGGGGCCGCAGTGTCTTTCCCACTCGTGCTCAGGTTGGCAGACAGCCCACCCCCGTGGCCGGCCGTCTCCTGTCGCTCCTCCTCTGGGTGCCCCCCGGTGCCCACCCTCTTCAAGGGATGACCCCCAGCCCCGTGGGGTGGGCTGGGTGGGGCTTACCGGTGAGTGAGCAGGGCCGGCTGGGCAGGGCTGCAGGTGTGTCTGGGGAGCAGGGAGCCGAAAGGTGTTCCGAGGTGTGCGAAAGGGCTCTGCTCAAATAATCCAGGGAGGCGTTTATAAATAACTTTACCTCAGGGCCACGGGGTGAGCCCCGGCTTCTGATTGGCTCCGAGGGGAAGTGGTTTTGAACACTACACCATAGCTAAGCCTGAGGAGATAGGAAAAGGAGATAAGGGGAAAAAGTTCCCAAATGAACAGCCCTTTTTTTGTTTTACCTGAGGAGCAGAGCTGCTTGATGGGAGCTTGGCACTTCCTAAATCCACCCCGAAGACAATAGGTCACATTCAGCGGGGCCCCTGGCCCACAGGCTCCCCCAAGGCAGCCAGCAGAGCCTGAGGAGGGGACAAGGCAGACCCCTCTCCGAGCCTGCTGTCCTGCTGCTTGTAGGGCTGGGGTCAAGCCAAAGAGCCTCTTGGACAATGGAACCCATTGAGGCCACCCGAGGGGTGGGGTCCCGGGGCTGCTTGCTTTGAAGGTTGGAGAGCTGGGCATGCGTTGGAGGGACGGTAGACCTCTGAGCGCCCCTGAGTAAGGGGATGAGCCCTGAGGAAGCCCTGAGGGCCCTTGGGAGGTTTGGGGCTGCAGTGGACACCCGGTTCCCAGTTCTGTCTCGGCCCTTAAGCCACTCGTAAGCTCCGCCCCTTGGTCTACCCACCAGTGCCACAGGGGAAATATTCCTCGCCCTCCTAACTTCCCAGGTGGGTGCAGGGGGAACATCGGGGTTTGGGATCAGGCAAAGGAGCTCAAGAAACAGGACTTATGGCAACTATATGTAAGGTGACAGGAAGGCTGGCAAGTCTCTAAGTCATAGGCCTCTGTCACTTCCAGGAATTAATGTCTGCCTGGTCACGGCTCTGTTCAGGCTGCTACCTGCCTTCTGGATTAGAGCCGCCTGCCCATCCCATGTCCACCGAGCGCTGCGGGAGAACCTCAAAGAGGGTGGGTAGGAGGGTCGGGGGAACTTTCTCAACATATCTCCTGGGAAGGAGAGTCCCCACCTGATGCCAAGAGCTCCTTCTTTGGGACATCTGGAGCAACGCTGCTCTGGTTCTGAATCGTCCTCCCATCTCTCCAGAAGAAAATGGATGCTCTGAGGTGGGCCGAAACCAGTATGGGGTGCTTCGGCAAGGCCTCCCTGGAAGCCAGGGTGAAAGTCCCAGCGGGAAGGCAAAATGAGCTGGTTTCGGCACCTAGTAGGGGCTCAATAAATATGTGTTGAATGAATGAAAGAAGGAATTGTCTGTAAGCCCAACCCAGGGGAGAGTTTATAGATGCATTGCCTGTGGGGACGAGAGAAATGCCAGAGGTCACTGAGAGTTGTCAGGGTGTAGTCAGGGGCCTGAACATGATGAAAGAGGGCTAGAACGGCAAGCCACCCTGCCACCGGGTAAGGGGCATGCCCTGCCACCTGCTGAAGGAAGGATGTGTGCATGGCCACTTCCTCCAGGAGCACTTCCCCAGGCTCCTGCATTGGCTTAGCTGCTAGGTTCCCATGACTCCCTTTGCTTCACCATGGTAACCAGACGCTGATCACGACTGATGGTAGTTATGCCTTCCATCGTCAGTGTTTCTCCAAAGGCTTGGTTCTCCATAAGAAGGGTGGGGCAGTGCCAGTTTTGTTCGCTTTGGTATCCCTACCACCTCGCCTAGCTCCTGCACTTAGAAGGAGCTTAGGATAGATTTATGGAATAAGTGAAGGCCTGTGTGATGGAGTCTTTAAACAAAGCAGAGCCAGAGGGCAGGGATTTGTCTAGGCATCTCCAGCATTGCCCAGTGGCATTGACCTATTCTGAATTTTGGGCAGGCAATTCCTAGAAAGCAGATGAGTCATCTGGTTCTCCCTATAGCCAGGGTGACAGTGGCCATCAAGATCAAACAACTAAGTCCCCTTCCTGGGGTACAATGCCTGACGAGGAAACTTCTGGTCGGAATTTGGTTCCTTCAGAACAGAGAATGCATTGCCCAACTGACTGGAGCATCTGGGGCTGCCTGCAGGTACATTTGTGTCTTAAATGACCTATGGACATTCGGCTCTGCCAATTGGTCTAGTGTGAGTTTTGTTAATGTGAGTCAGTCTCCCTTGAGTGTGATTGACTTTCCATAGTAACATGTGGCTTCGACACAGGTGATCTGGTTTAATTCTCATAACAATCATGTAATGTAGGCATGTTGCTCTCATTTTTCAGACGCAGAATCTGAGGTTGACTCAAGTGAAATAACTCGCCACTAGGTCAGAAAGATCTGGACGGAAGAGACGGAATCAAACCTGGATATTATAGTTTCCAATCTTATGTTTTGTCCACTATATCACTTTCACGTTTGAACCTGAAAAGCTAGGAATGAGGCCCTATACGAGATCCCGCCTTTTAGACACTTTCAGTCTCCCTGTTAGGTGTATGTCCAAAAGTAACCTCGAGGAAGATGGCTGGGGCCTCCAGAACAGATTCTGGGCCTGAGACCTTGTTAGCTCTCCTCTCCAACCCTTCTCCTGCCATTTTGGCAAAATTCGAGATAGGTAGATCTTGTATAATTAGGGGAGGAGGGATTAGATGAGCCCAGAGGTTTCTGTGAAGTCACCAAGGCAGATGGATGGAGGCCTCAGAATCTGGGCCCTGGTCATGGGTGGGAGACCCGGGAAGGAGGAAGCCAGACCAGAGGTTGGATGAGCAGAGGACAGGCAAGGTAGAAGCTCTGACGGCCCAAAAGGGCATGTTAGGGGGATCTTGGGTAGAGTTAAACCACGAGACAGAGTTAGGGCCGGCGGGAAGAACACAAAGACATGGAGAGACAGACAGATGATAGCAGTAGGAGCACAGAGAAAATGGGGGTGCCTGGGTGGCTCAGCCGGTTAAGCTTCCGACTTCAGCTCAGGTCATGATCTCACGGTTCGTGAGTTCGAGCCCCGCGTCGGGCTCTGGGCTGACAGCTCGGAGCGTGGAGCCTGCTTCGGACTCTGTGTCTCCCTCTCTCTCTGTCCCTTCCCGGCCTGCACTCTGTCTCTCTCTCTCAAAAATCAATGAACATTAAAAAGAAGAAATACAGAGAAAAAAAGACAGACTCGGAAACAAAGAGAGAAAAGCAAAAAACACTACTGTTTTGCTTCCAAAGCAGCTCAGTCTTGAGGTTTGTTCAATCACTGTTTTCACAGTGAAAACAGGTGAGCATCACCGTACCTCTCAGTGGAGCAGCATAGATTGTCCTTTGCCAGCAAAGCTACTTTACCCCACCTCCAGGACTGAAAGCTGTGTTCACTCATTCATTCATTCATTCATTCACTTAACACCCCTTATCGAGTGCCTGGATCCTGTTCTGGGGATACTGAGAAAAATAAGACACAATCTCTTCCCTGAAAAGCTCTCGCTCTGGTGGGGAAGACAGGGGATGAAGAGAACACTGTCCTCTAGAACATGGAGTGCTACGGGAGAACAGAGTGGAGGCACCCGTCTCAGCCCTTGATGGGGAAGAAAGGAGGTCAGAGAAGACTTCCC
The DNA here is from genome assembly GCF_022837055.1 of Prionailurus viverrinus. Taxonomy (NCBI): domain Eukaryota; kingdom Metazoa; phylum Chordata; class Mammalia; order Carnivora; family Felidae; genus Prionailurus; species Prionailurus viverrinus. The sequence goes on from NC_062577.1 coordinate 41,736,940, forward strand.
CTGGTGTGGGAGGTGTGGGAGCACAGAGGGCCTGCTATGGCTTGTGCCCAGAGACCTGAGCTCTAAACCCCAGGGTGGCCACTTTCACGAGGAAGTATACACACACACACACACACACACACACACTTACACCGAATAAGTTTTGGGGATTTACTGAGTTATGCCGACAAGGCCGAAGTAGTCACAGATTATCCTGCTGACACACGTGACCTTTGAGCTGGTCCCGTTAGGGCACAGCTAGTTTTCAGATGAGCGAACTGAGGCTAACCCCCCAAGAAGGAGGCTAATTCTGCCACCTCTGTCCATCCTTGGGCCTGTCACCTTATCTACACCTGCTGGCTGCTTGCACGTGTGCTCTGTGCGGGGCCTGTGCCAAAGGTGTGGGCAGGATCATGTTTTGGGCAGTGACTTAAGCAAACACCTCAAGGCTGGGGACAGAAAAGTCTCACCACCTTGCCCTGAGGTGGCAAGGTCTGACTTGGCCCTGCGGCTGCCAGTTTCATGAGGGCATGGGAGCGATCGGGGCTGTGGGGATACCAAGGTCAATTCTCACCTTTTCCCCCAGGGAAGCCAGGGGCTCAGTGCCCCAACTGTGGGCATCTTAGAACAGTCAGGATATGGGAGGCAGGGTGAGTAGGGGGAAGCCAACCTGTGTCTGGCCTTCCAGTTCAGGGAACCGGAGCTCCTGCCATGTGCCCAGTATGGTGCCAGCTTCTGGGGACACAAGACCTCTCAGAGCCAGTCCCTGGAGGTCAAGACTCTGAAAGGAGCAGGTCGAGAGCTTCTCAGAGTACACACAATGACGGCTGGAGGACAGTACGTTGGAAGGAACCGAGGAATAGGGTCTGAAGTGTGGAGGGTAAAGGCTCTCAGGAGAGAGTCAGATTGGAGCTGGCCAAGACCCCCAGGCATCTGAGGTCAGAGGAAAGGGAGTGTCACAGACCTATTGAACAGGGAGAAGAGGAAGGAGCCTTAGGGTTCATCTGAGTCACCTCCCTGTGTCACAGATGAGAAGCTCGAGGCCCTAGAGATGGGAGGGACCTGCCCAAGGTCACCCAGGGATGCAGTGGCAGGGCTGAGGTCGGTGCTCGCCCCAGGACTCCAGCACACACCAAGCTTTCCCTCCACAAAGGGAAGAGGAGATTACGTGGGGACCCCCTCCCGGTCCCCATTCAACTGGGTGTCACTCAGTTGTTACCCAGAGACATGATGCTCTTTCAAGGTGGGCACGTGAGGGGCACTGTCCTGTTCACTGAGTTCCAGTTGACTTTGTTAAGGGAGGGGTTTGGGAGAAGCAGAAATGAAGGGAGGGGTTTTGGGGAAAGCAGGCCTGCGTGTTGGGGCTTGAGAGCCCAGGGGATGCGGTTCCTGGGTGGGCCAGTCCTGCGGCTTCCAGACAGAGGAAAAGATTCTGCTCAGAACCAGAAATTGGCCGGCTGGGTGAGGGTGTTCAAGGCAGTTCACACCGCCCTGGACATGCTGAGAATGAGGCTGAAGGTGGGGAGGGGGTGAGTTCCAGGCTATTAATGTTGACTGATGGCCTCCTGGCCGTAAATCTGCTCTGGGGCCTTAAGCCAGGCACACGTTAACCTGAGTACAGGGGCTGCCTCTAAGGGTGAGGTATGGAGGGTCGAGACCCACAATTCGGGGAACAGTGTGGTAGCTGGAGAAACACGGAATTGGGAAGCGTGGGTTCCACGGCCTAGCCTGGGCTGCAAGAGAATTGGGGCAGAAGGTGTGGTTTTTGTGACCTTGGGAGAGTCATAAGGAAATGAGCCTTCCCATGTCCCCTCTCCCGGTTCTCGTCCTCCAGGAAAGAGCAAGAATGGAAGGTACCTGCCCCCCAATACCCGGTCCAGTGCTTCCAACTTCCTCACCCACCATCCCCATCACACAGGCCTCTCTTCTCCCAGGGCCATGGCTGTGCTCTCTGAGTCCCACTGCTGGCAGGAGTGGGGGTGTCCTAGGTCCCCGAGGTGTCGTCTCCCTGACAGCTCTTTGTCAGGGACCGTATCGCCTGCCCTTGGGAGGCATCAAGGTATACTGGGAAGAACACAGTCTTCATGGTGAAACCCTGACTCTGGGTCTGCTAGTCGTGCGACCTTGGGCAAAGCGTTAACCTCTCCGAGGCTCGGTTTGTTCATCTGTGAAAGGGGACACACGGCAAAAATGAAGTGCTTTCATAAGGTAAGGTCCTTTCCCTCCGGCACACACATGCCCCCCCCCCCCCCCCCGACTGTGTGCTGCGTGGCCACTGTTTCTCTCCATCGGCTCTCCGATGCCCGACGGCTTCAACCTCACCCCGACGGACACCCTTCTTCCCCCTGCACAACGAGTGCCCCTGCTCCCTTGTCCCAGGGGACCAGGAATGGTGAGCTCTTCCCACAGGTCTTGATCTCACAGCCTCCCGGGATGCAGCCAGTTGGCAGAAGGGATTCGGGAAAGGCTCTTCTCCCGAGCTGCTGTGGTAAAGCAAGACCATCACTGTATCACCTGCACCTGGGCTTTGGAGCCCCGGCCCCCACGGTCCCCTTTTGCCTCTGGGACGTGCCCAGGAGAGAGGGCGTGACTGGGAGTGTGAACATCTGTGGTGTGGGTGCTGAACAACAGCAGGGGTGCTCTTCCAAGAGGGAGTGGGACTCAGGGCACGTATACACCCTTCCTCGCCCCCATCCTCCCCGGTGACCCTCTGCCTGTGGTCCTTCACCCGCTCCTGATGCAGCTGGCCATCCGGTGGGTTGGGGTGACCCCACTGACCCTGCAGGTCCTGAGCCCTCCTGCCTGAGGAATAAACTGGACTCTTTAGTGTCAGACTCGCACTAGACTCACACGAGCCTTTGCAAGAACAGAGTCTTACAGGTGCAGCTACCCTCCGTTCAAGGGAGGTCGTGTCTACCCTGAGTCCTTTCCCAGGGGCTATTTGGGGGACAAGTCTAGGACTCTGTCAGCGCCCCTCTCCCAAATAAGCCTCCTATTGCAGTTTGTTTTTCTGTTTCGTTTCATTTTGTTTTTTAACCTTCCAAGGTCAGGGTGCTTAGCACCATGATTCTTCCCTCTCCCTCCTTCCAGCAAACCCCCTGCCCCACGCTATTCATAAAGGATGAAGGCGGGGGTGAGAGCATGGTCGGGGATTAGGTTCTCAGCCCTGGAGAAGGGGCTTGTCCACTCGGGGTGGGGACCGAGCCTGCGCTGCAGCCGGGGACATACTCAGGGTCCCTTAGGCTGCTCAGCCTGACTGGCCTGAGCCCGCTGTGCACAGAATTTCCTAAGAACGTGGTCCCAGTATGAGGGAATTAGGGGATGGCACTCTGGGACTTCAGCTTGGGCAGCTTTTCTGGGTCTCAGCAGGCAGGGGTGGGTATGACAGAAGCTGGCTGAGTGGCTCTGGGGTCCAAAGGTTCTAGAAGGGCATTTCCTAACCCCCAGAGTGCAGAGAGCAGGCTCCAGCGTGAGTAGGTCCTGAGGAGTCCTGGGGACGCCTCGGTCGGCTGGGGCTAGTTCCTGTCAGTGCTCCAGGGACGCGCTCCAGCCCCGGCTACTCACAGAGCGGCATTGTTCCCTGGGAGTCTCTTGAGCATTTAGCTTGTCTCATCCTGCTGGTACATTTGTTGGCTGTGATTCCCACTGAAGACATCTTCAGGGGGCAGGCAGGGCGCCAGGCTTGTGGGCAGAACCCAGGCTTCTCCACTGAGCGGGGAGCTCAGAAGCAGCAGGGGCTCATCAGCCTGTGGTGTGACCGTTAGGGCTGTTTGCCAAGGGCCGCGGCAAGTTTGCCTGGGAGGTTCTGACGCCGCTGCTGGCCCTGGCAAGGAGGCTGAGAGCAGACCCGTCAACCAGAGCCACATGGGATCGGCTCACGCTCCCCGGGAACAAGCTGTGTGCCTACGGGCAAGTTCCTGAACTTTTCTGAGCTCTCAGTTTCCTCCTCTGCAAAATGCGGATCATGATAACACCCACGTCAGAGCGACACTGGGCAAGTAAGACAAGGTAACGCGTGAAACACACAGGGAAGCTCCCGAGTACCCCCCCCCCCCACTGTCCTTTCTTTCACGCCGCCTCCCCGTTCGGCTTGACATGTTCTCCCTTCCCTTCTCAGTTGTCCCAGTCCTTCAGCTCAAGCCACACCTCCTCCATGAAGCCTGCCCTGTTTGCTCTGATTGCATCTATGCTCCTATACTACTCTCCGGTGATAACTGAAGCTAGATACCTGACCATGGGCTGTTTGGGATTTGGCTCTAATGGTTTACAAGAAGCTACCTTCCTGCAGCATAGGATTTGGGTGTTCTGCTTCTATTGTGTCCTTTTAGGACCAAAATGTGCTCGGCATACTAACGCAAGTGCTTACCATTGACTGAATGCCCTCATCCTGGGTCCTGTCCCAGGGCAGTTAGAAGAATCATTTCTTTCTTGTGGTTTCAGCCATGCTCTGGGAGGGCCCAAGGGTTCTAGAGTGGGCTTTAGGTACAGCCACACCCTATCAGGTGGTGAGCTCATGGTATTGTGATCTTCCCACAATTTGCTGGCTTGCATCCCCTGCCTCTGACTCAGAGCCTGGGTCCCTTCCTCGGCTGCAGGTTCCCATGGTCAGCCTTGGGAGGCTCTGGGTGTCTCTGGGGTTTCCTGCTCCAAACGCATTCTTGCTGTCTATTGTCCACCAGTCACGGAGAGAGGGGCCCTCCTTGAGAATTCCGGGCTGTGTCCTAGAGCTCCACCCCTTCAGGGCCCACGGTCTCAGCGCACAATGTAACTGACATCCTCGTCACGTGTCACACAGAAGTGCGGGTGGTGGCTTTTCTCCAATCTGTGTCACGTTGTGTTGGCCCAGCCCTGGTGGTGCTGTGGTCCGGGGTACTATTGCTGTCTACCACTGGGGACAGTATTACAGCGGGACACATGGAGGCAAGCTGGACTCCATTTCCCAGCTCTCCTTGTGGTGAGGTGTGGCCACATGACGAGCCCTCAGCAGTGGAGTGGAGAATGAGGGGCGGGGGCCGCTTCCGGGTGTGGCCTCAAAGTGTTGGGCACACCTCCCATGCCATGCTGGCGACCCAGCCTCCACTGTGCATGATGACAGTGGCCTGGCAAATGGGAGAGCGACACGTGGAAAGGACCTGAGCCCACCAATGACCTCACGAGGCTGAGGGCTCCATCAGTCTGGACTGTTCACCTTGAGACTGTTTAGGGCTGTTGGAGAAAAACTCTTCTGTTCTGGAATCCGCGGTAGTAGGGTTCTCTCCACTGTATTGGGGTTTAGCTTTCACCACACACACGGGCCTGAGTGTGATGAGGACGCAGTCCCCTCCAGCTTCTGCTTGTAGACCCGCACCCAGCACTGTAAGAGCTGGACCGATTCCCAGGGCTCGGCTTGCAAAGGGCCAATGGAGGCCCGTCTCCTGGCTTCTCCTTCTCTGTCCCAAAGACTTGACCACAGAGATTCTTTCTCTCCTGCAAAGAGAGGTCTGGAGGGCTTCTGATTCATGGGCTCATCAGACACACCCAGACTCTGGATCCCAGTTTGGGGTCAGCTGGGACGTCCAGCCCTCCACATCTCTAACAGCAGAATCTTCATGATGGAGGTCCCCAGTGAAGGTGAGCCCTCCTGCTTGAGAAGACACGGGGAAGAGTTAGGAGTCTTTAGGGTCAGGAAAGCACCCTGTGGGTTGGTAACTTGTAGACTGTCCTTGATAGTCTCCCTGGGAATGGCAGGCAGGTGACATATGTAGTTGTGCCACTAATGGAGGTTGAGAAAAAATAATGCTTTAATGACTCCTTGCATTTGCAGAATACTTACGGTTAAATTTTTTTTTTTTTTAATTTTTTTTTTCAACATTTATTTATTTTTGGGACAGAGAGAGACAGAGCATGAATGGCGGGGGAGCAGAGAGAGAGGGAGACACAGAATCGGAAACAGGCTCCAGGCTCTGAGCCATCAGCCCAGAGCCCGACGCGGGGCTCGAACTCACGGACTGTGAGATCGTGACCTGGCTGAAGTCGGACGCTTAACCGACTGCGCCACCCAGGCGCCCCTTAAATTTTTTTTTTAATGTTTGTTTATTTTTGAGATAATGCGAGAGACAGAGTGCAAGCAGCGGAGGGGCAGACAGAGGGAGACACAGAATCCGAAGCGGGCTCCAGGCTCCGAGCTGTGAGCCCAGAGCCCGACGCGGGGCTCGAACCCACGAACCGTGAGATCATGACCTGAGCCGAAGTCGGACGCCTAACCGACTGAGCCACCCAGGAGCCCCTGAATACTTAGGGTTTATAGGAAGTGTGCACATGCGTTATCTAATTGCTGGCCGTGTCCTGTGATGTGGACGGGCTACTCATCCCCGTCTTACGTATGTGGAAACTGAGGATGCGTTACTCACAGCTGGGAAATACCCAGGCTTGCACCAGACCTCCAGGTTCCTGCCTTCTAGCCTGTGTCCTCGCGTCTGTACCCTGCCAGGCTGAAAAACGACGTGTTTTGACTTATGCTCAGGAAGCGTTGGACACTGAGCGCAGCGTTGAAAAGAGGGCATTGTGTAAACTTGGGTGGGCCGCTTAACCAGCTGGGGCAGACCTCGTCAGGCTGCCCCTGGGAAGTCCTCAGCCCAGTGAGACTGGTGATGGGGGGGGGGGGGATGGGGCCTTGCTCTTTCACCTCGAGTGGGTCAGCCATACCAGGTGCTTGGGTGGAGCTCAGGATAAAGGGCCAGTGGGGAAGAAAGGTTGGTTTAACCCCAGTGCCCCTGTTTTTGCTGCTCCACCAATTATACAAACACACCCTGCACACCCGACATGAGAACACCCACATGCCGAGAGCCACAGACCCAGGCCCCAGGATTCGCTGGCTTCTACAGAAAAGCAGCATGCAAGATTTAAGTTAGACACAAAGGAGAACTTTTTGGGGTGAGAATCTTAAATCAGAGACTGAACAGCGTGGAACCTTCTGAAAGAAGTATGGCAGTCATCACAAGCGTGAAAGAAAGGCTTAGCTCTCTGGTTGTGGGGATGAAGGTGGGGGTGGGGAGACCCTTAAACTGGACTCGCCCAGAGGCAGCTGGATAAATAAGTCCCTACTGGGGAACATCTTCAAGCCCGGGCGGAAAGAAAAGCAATAAAAGAGCGAAGTAAGAGGTGCAGAGGAACTATAGCCCTTACTGATTTCTGTGCCTGGGAATGGGAGAGACAGAGAGATTCTGGGCTTGGAATACAGCAGAGAGGGGCTGCTTGCCTGCCGGCCAAACAGTTACCAAGGAAGCAGATTCCTTGGTCCTTAGAACAGGGAAGTGGTGAGGAGTCTGTGAGATGCAGCATTTCCCTGTGCCCGGCGGGCCCACGACATCTGGAGTGGTCAGCAGGTCACTGGGTCTGCCCGGGGAAGTGAACTCAGGTGACAGAGCGGGGGGGGGGGGGGGAGTCACGCGACAAGTGCTAAGAGGGGTGCCTTGCCTCTCTGCTCAGTCAGAAGCCACCAAGTTGAATGAAGCAAGACCCTGGGCTTGGAGAGGGCTTGGAGAGGGCTGAGAGGGTCCTAAGGAACTAGGATGATGCCGCGATGATTGGGTTCTCTTTATATCCATGTTTGATCATGAAAATTGTAAACCTACAGAACAGGTGAAAGATTTCTACAGCGAGCACCATAGACCTAGATTCTACCATGAACATTTTGCCACTCGTGCTTTATCCCTCATCTGTCCAGCTCTCCATCCCTCTATCCATCCATCCGCCCCTCGTAGTTTTGGATGTATTTTAAAGTAAGGTGCAGACATTAGTACCCATTTGGCCAACACTTCAGCATCATAGCATTAACAAGAATTCAATATCCTTTGCAGTTACTTCTTTTGAGTTTTACACGTGATGATGCATGAATCTCAAGTGTACCATGTATGAGTGCTGACAAATGCCTACACCTGTCAAGATACGGAACTTGGTGATGGCTCCAGAAAGTTCCCTCATGCCCCCTCTCCATTATTCCCTTCCCACCCCCACCCAACAACTGTCCTGATATTTTTCTACCACAGATTCATTTTGCCCATTCTATAACCTCATTTGTAGAATTGAAATCATACAATAAGTACTCTTGGGAAGCTTTCTTTCCCTCAGCATGATGGCTCCACATTCTTTGGGAAAGAGTCTATGTTATATAAAGTCAGACTTTTACTTTTTTTAAAGTTTATGTATTTATTTTAAGAGAGAGCAAGGGAGCAGGGGAGGGACAGAGAGAGGGGGAGACAGAGAGAATCCCAAGCAGGCTCTGCCCTGTCAGCGCAGAGTTGGATGTGGGGCTCAAACTCACAAACTGTGAGATCATGACCTGAGCCAAAATCGAGAGTCAGACGTCTCACTGACTGAGCCACCCAGGTGCCCATAAGACCTTTTTTACTTAAACCACCCAAAACCACATCCCCAAATCTAATCTTCATTAAATGCAGGGAAGCTGTGTTTACAAGGGCATGATCAACACCTCAGCACGCCCATTCTGTTTGTCCTTGACCAGCTGAAGGTAAACAGGGCTGAGCCCACCGAGACCTGTGAGGCGCTCGAGGTTTCTCAGCTCCCCGGGCCTCCTCTCTGCTGCAAACTGCCCTTCTGGGCACCCCCGGCCCCCATTTCATAGCTTCTTCCCACTCTGCTCACTTAGGGTTCTGCCCTCTTCACGCCCTCCTCCACCTCCCTACCCCAAACCAGAGGATCTGATAACCAGCCATTTACATTAGATAACTGATAGCCAGTTACACTGTAACTGGACCGCCTTCCGCGGAGCTGCGGCCTCCACTGGGTATTGACTTGTTCTCGCTTTTATCTCCCAACGGGGCCCTGATAGGCTGCCCAGCCCTGTGCCTCTCCGACTCCCATGAGGCTCCCTAAGGACAGGGAGCCCTGACCGCGTCCCCACGGGGGCCTGAAGGCCTCACTCGGCAGTGCTCAGTGGGCACGACGTTTCTCGAAAAAGGCATCATAGATTTTTAGTCATTATTAGACTCAACCCATAGATATAGCACTGAAGGCTCAAAACTTTGATGATATACAATAATGTTGTGCCGGCAGGAACAGGGAGGAGGGACGGAATGGTATGTTTTTTGAAAGACCTAAAGGTAGCTGCCAGAAAACCCCAAATAACAGCAATTAGGGAAGAGAGCAGACCAGATGGGAGCAGCTTCAGAAGAGTCATCGAAGAATTGTGTATTTCCTCAAAAGTGCGTGTGAGTGACCTATCCCACTACGCTCTACATTCAGGTTCATTCATAGTATGAAAGTACCCCACCGCCCAAACCTTGCCAGATCTCTGAGTAAAAGCAGGCTCTAGGATTGTACCAAGATTTCCGTTGGCTTGGGGTTCTCTGATTTCCCCTGAACCCCCCGCCCTGCCAATCCCCTAAACTGAGAGGCACAAACTTTGGCAAGGGCATTTTAGGCATTGGTAGGACATGGGAAATGGTACGTGGAGTCTAAGAGACCTAGAAAATCGCTCTAAGTCCCTCCTGCTGGACCTGAAGGGAAATCCAAGTTGGTCCTTTCATCAGGAGTTGGTTGTTGGAGGGAGGGCTAAGTGGGCTGGACTCCTCCCCTCATCCCCCTGTCCCCGGGTGCTCCATCCCCTTTCTGAGCCGTGTAAGCAGTAGATAATACCATCTCGGACTGTGATCCCCACAGAGGGAAATATGCACCAACAAACTTGAGTTAAGTTATTGGGATCTAACTCCCAACCTTTCTTTTCCAGGGCATTTGTCATAGGGGAAAAGAAGAAGAAGAAGAAGAAGGAAAAAAAAAAAAAACAACAAACAAACCCTCTATAGGGAGAGGGTGAGAAGTGCCTAACCCTTAAATAAAATTTCAAACAGCAGTGAAGAAGTTTTTCTGGACTGGGGACATTGTTGGTGTCCCTCAAATTGCAACCATTTCCTACAGTCTCCACTGAATGAAGAAACTGTAAATATGTGTGTGTTTGATTGATTCACCTGAATTATAGTTTGCAAGTTATATATCACTTCCTCCTTCTCTGGCAAAGGACAAATAGAGGAAGCTCTTACTAATACTGAGGGTGTTTAAAAGAAAAGTGATCTCTGTAGAAAACTCCTTTGAAAGGTCAATAAGATCAAAAATATTTTTTTTTTGTAAATGACCTTCAAAGAGCTTCAGGCATTTTGTCCTTCACCAGGTTAACTCAAGTTCAGGCTGGGAGAGTGAGGCGGTAAAACAGAGACAGGGGCAGAGAGAAACCCCAGTTAGGAGCCTGGGACCCGTTGATGCTTACCAGTGAAACCACCCCTCGGCTCACCTCAGCCCGGTCCCAGCCTAACGGAAAGTGGGAGTTTTAGCTGGGGGTGGGGGGGATGGGCAGCAGCACCCCAGGATCGGTGCGAATACATCAGCTCAAGTTGATGGACATTCCCCCTGGGCTGCCCTATGGCATCCCAGGAAAGGACTCACCAAGTTAAAGAGCACTCCAGCCACTGCCTGGGGCCTACAATCAGACCCACCGCTTCTCCAGGCCCTGGGGACTTTCGACAGCTCCCTATGTTTCCCCCTCCGATTTCATGCTCCTCAAACACCATGCTTCTTAAAGTTCCATCACACACGCAACATTATCTCCTTGTGTATTATTTTTTTCTGCTTATGAAAGTAATTCTTGCTCATCGCGAAAATTTCAAACAAAATAGTAATGTGCAAATAAGAAAGCAAAAGCCTCCACAATCTAATTTTCCTGAGATAACCAGCCTTAGCAGCTAAGCACACACCCTTCCAGATCTTTCTCTAAGCAGGTACAGTTTATTCATGCCCGGCTACTTGTGTCACCACACCTTTGCTCATGCTATCTACTCTTGCTTCTTGGAATGCCCTTTCTTCTCTTTGCTGGGCTTATATTTATACATTCTTCTGAACTCCGCCTACTTTTTCCTTCTGTCATCCACCAGCACAACCAGGTGCCCCTCTCTGGGCTCCTGGAGCCTCTGCACAGCCTTATCATGGCACCTAGCACGATGAACAACAAATTCCTTGTTGGCCTGTTTGTCTCTCCAATTCGAATATAGGCTAGCGGTCAATTCGAATATAAGCTGGTGGCCCATCTTTCAAGGGCCAGGGTGGACCCAGCCCGTCTGGCTCTGCTGGGCTGTCCTATTCACTTTGGCATTCTCAGCGTCTAACACACTGCCTGGCACATGACTGGCACTCGGTAGGAGTTTGTTGAATGAATGCGTGAGTAAATGACTAAGTTCTGGGTTGCGGCAGCTGTCCCCATCATGGGACTTTTATATGAAGGTGGAGGGCTACAGAGAAAGGCAACTGCGTAAGAACAGAAGATCTTCATGTTGGCCTGATCTCAAGAGCTGCCACTAACTTCCAGTAGTTGTATAACCTTGGGAACAGTCCCCTCAGGAGGTTGTGAGGGTAAGAATTTAGGAGGCGAGTTTCCTTCCCACCTCCCACCACGGTGCCCACTATTGTACTCCTGCCTGGGAGGCAAGGGGCCCTTTTCCCTTAAGCCCAGATAAACTGGAAGAACTCAAGTTTCTAATAGAGTTTGTCCTAATTGGCTTCCCAGGGACAGAGCTCCAGATACACCAGCTGTGAAACTTTAGGCCAGCGCCCTAACCCCTCTGAGCCCCCTCCCACAAGATTACACCTAAAATGCTACTAAGAACACCTACCTCACAGGTTAGAGAAGATGAAACGAAAGATGATTGCTGAGCACTGTGTACATTTCCTAGCCCCTTGTCCTGTCCCCCTCCCAGTGGGGTTCAGAGTAAGAGCAGGGTGCCAGTAAGTCTGGATTCTAGCTCTGCCCCTCCCTCCCAAGGTGCTTTTGGGTAGGTCACTTCCTGTTTCCTCATCTGTAAAAGTGGAGATGTGAAGGGGATGTGGGACAAAACGGTCCCCGAGGCTCCTTCCAGCTCTAACATTCAGCGTGCTCTGGAAAGTAGAAAGTATTGCAAAACACCCCAGTTCCTTGTACTGTCACTGGGCTGTGAGCAGAAAGGTCTTTCCCAGTGGCCAGCACTGCCGGGGAGGGTCTCTTCTTCACCAAAGCTGCTGAATATGAGCAATGAACACTGTCACTGGCAGGCCACCAACCAGAACGCCCCCTGACCCTGAGTTTCCGTGCTGGGCCACCGTGACCTCACTTGATGTTGTACAACTGTCAGGAGCCTCTAAGGCCCCAGAGCAGGACGAGCTTCAGGATGGTTTGCGTGGTGTATCTTTCACGGCATTTCAATTCTTGGGAACTTGATCATTTGAGGTTGGGCTTAAACAGGAAGGCCTAGAGTCTGCTCTTGGGTGGGTGGGTGGGGGGGGGCCTTTGCGGAGAGAGAGGGCTGACAGGTGACCTGGTTTGGGCACTGATGGCAGAACTTGGCCTGGGCTGGAGTCTGCAGACTTCGGAGTTGTTTAGGATTGGGGTTTACGGAGGGAGGCTGTCTGAAGGCCAGTGACGAGGCCAGGCCAGCTGTCTAGTCAACAGAGCATGCATTTATTTGATTGGTCAAGCTCTCCCTTTCCAGAGAGTGCCAGCCACCACGCAGAAGGAGCAATGGCGAGGACATCTTTATTTGGAATTCACCTCCTTGAGCACCAGAGAAACTGAGTAGGCGTCTCCTTTCATTTTTCTCCCCCAGACATGACCATGGCAGGAGCATGGAGAACATTTGGAGTGAGTGTTTCACACTAGGCTCCTCCTCACAGTGTATCTCATGGTTTGATCCTTACAGACACTCTGGGCTCCCTTTACAGACGAAGAATCCAGAGATCAGAAATGCCAGGAGCCTGCCCCAGCTCACACTGCTTGCTAGTGGCACAGCCAGAATTCCCGGGCCAGGCTTCCTGAACCCCATGCTGCCTGGGACCCCCTAGAGCTCCCTGATGTGCGGCTGGGGAGGGCGCAGCAAGTTCGCCCGGAGCCTGGTTGAATCTAGGGGTTGGAGTGCAGGACTGCGGAAGGGTCCCGCGAAGAGATGGGGTGAAGGGGCAACAGGGGAGTGTTCTCTGCTCACCTTTAGGCTGGGGAAGCTCAAAAGCCTTGAGCCGGGCTGTTGGAATGAGTCCTAAAAGACAGAGGCAGAGACTAGGAGGGCAGCTGGACAACCTGACAGGTCACTGAGGGGCCACTCACCCAGTGTGGAAGCGGACCATTGCCCGCCCTTGCCCCCTTATCCAGCCATCAGATGTCCCTGTCAACCAGGCATCCAGTCTCTGCCTGTTTGGTGCCCTAACACCCAGCGAAACCTTTGTCACTACAGAAGCTGCCCGGCCAGGCCGTGTCATCTCTCTCTTCTCTCGGGCTTATCCGCCTCTCCCTCTCCGACTTCTTGCTTCTCTGGGTCCTGAGTTGGGGGAATGGTGGGAGAGGGTTTCATTTTCCCATGGTGGCTAGATCCAAGGTCCCGGCTGGTATCCTGCCCCATCTCTCCATCTGCCTCCTGCCTGCCGTGGGCAACGACATCAGGCCTCTGCTTCCTTGCAGGAGCCGTCCACCTCTTGTTCCACCCTCTGGTCTCCTGGAGAGGTGGCCCGTGGACGGGGTTCTGGACCATCAGCACCTGGTGTTCTTGTTAAGAACAAGCTGGTTGAGCTTTACCCCAGCCGGAATTTTTGAGGACGGGGCCTGGGAATCTGCATTCTAACAGCCTCCCTAAAGAAGTTCTGAGAAACGATGAAGGTCAGGAGCCAAAAGCTATGGCATGAGATCATCACACTGTACTCTGCCGGGGAGGGACTAATCTCCCAGGATGCCAGGAAGGAGTCTGGGTTGGTGGCGGTAAGATAAGACCGGTTGAATGAGCAGAGTTTCAGAAACCCAGGCAGGAAGGCAGTCTCCTGGCTGGAGGCCCTTGAAGTGGAAAATTGCTCTCACGTCTCAGTCCCCACCCCCACACCACCCCCACCTCAAGCTTCTCCACAGGAGAGCTCTCTTCCCCGGCAGAGCCAGCCAGGAATGCTCAGGTTCAGGTCCAAGGAGGAAATGTGAGGAAGGGCTTGGAGACGGGCCAAGAGGAGAGCCGAGGAAGTGATGAAAGATATTTTTAGGATTGCTTATTCCAGCAAAGGCTGAGGGGACGCCTTATCACCATTCAAGAACTTGGAGAGGCTTATTTATTAGACTCTTGACCTAACAATCAGAGATTAAACAAGAAAGGACCGAGGTGAGACGGCAGGAAGGGACCTGTGAGGTACTGACATGGGTCCAGGAAGAAGGCCGTGGAAGCTTCTACCCTGGTGTTTTCTGAGGACAGTTCATTCAGCTGTTCCTCAGATACAGTTTAGTGTCTACTCTGTGCCTCTGTGTGAGGAAGAGAACAATGAACAAGGGCACGACTCTTGCCTTCCTGAGCTGAAGGTCAGGTGGAGAGTCCCTTCTGCCTGGAAAGCCTTTGTCCTTGTGTCCACCGGGGGCCGACATCCACCTTGGTGGCTTTGCAGATGTATGGGTTTTGCCCAAAGACAGTCGCATGGCTCAGATCCCCGAAGGGGGAGGGGAGGGGAGGGGAGGGGAGGGTGTGCAGGGATCCTGGGTGGGCACAGGAAGTGGTGCTCAGAAGGCTGAATGAAATGCCCTTGTACGGAGTCACTCTCCTCCCTGTGGGTGCCCATTCCCCGCCCCTGCCTCCATGTTTCTGCAGGGAAACATCTAGTGAGTTGGACTGGCTGCCAGCTTTCAACATGGCGCCACATTTCCCCAAGAGCCTCCTTCCGTAGGACCACAAGGCCTGTGGGCAAGCTGAGCAGCCCAGCCTCTGGTGGCTGTCCCGTTGGGGAAGCTCCTGCCTCAGAATCAGTGTCCCCAGCCCAACTCGCCAGGCCTGCTAGGTATCTTCCCTGAGCTCCTGTGGCTGCCAGAGTCACCTGGGCGCTGCTCCCCGCTGCTGGATGCCTGGACCGCCCAGACACGCCTGTTTGGTGCTGGTGTCCTCAGCTCGCTTCGGGTTTCTCTGGGGAGCCCGGAGCAATCAGGGAACTGCTTCTGTCTTGCTGTCTGTCTGCCTTCCCCCTATTTAGGTTTTGAGGGTTTCGACAGCCCAGCACTACCAAGGAGTTAAGAGGGACACGGGAGAAACCTTTGTCGCTGTCTCCTAGGGTGGCCTGGACTTGTACACATGAGGTGATGAGAGAATGATTCAAGTCCAAAACTACAAGGAAATGGGAGTAGAAACTGGGGCACCCTAGGTCTGTCCGACTCCTATTCCTGAGTCACCGATCACCTGTAGTAAGTTCCGGAACCTCTCTGCGTTCTCCTTCTGTAAAATGGGAGGGTGACCTCTGTGCTTCCCCAAACCAAGGCGAGGCTGAGTCCAGGGACAGACTGGAACAATGGACTGTGTTTGTCGAGCACTTCTTAGGCGCTGGCCGCAGGGCTAAATCTTTTAATCGTCCCATTTAAGCTGCTTAGCAGCCCTCGGAGGCGGCACTGTTATTATTTCTGTTTTATAGGAGAAGATGAGGCAAGGGAAACGAGTACCTGGTGCACTAAGGGGCCGGATCCAGTGCCCGGTCTGCCCAGGTTTATTGCTTACAGAAACCAGGAGACCGAAAGGGCGGGTGGGGGAGCAGGGCCAGCTGCTCTCAGGCCGGAGGGTTGCCTCCTGGGGTTCGGGGTCACAGAGACGCATACTCTGCCCTCAGACTTAGAAGCAGGACCCCCACATCTCCACCCGGCTCCTGTGACGGGGTGGCAGCTGGGTGCCTGCTGGAGCCTCGGCACCCCGCCCGAAGAACTCCATTTCCTCTCGTGAGGTGGTTCCCCTGCCCCAGGCCAGGGTCCTTTACATCTCCCCATGGAACAGTTCAGGCATGGACTCCTTGGCTGTTTCCGGAGCATTCTCTCCATCTTCCCATTTGCCAGAAGAGGGGACTGAGGCTCAGTGTTTGGGGGATGGATCAGAGACTTGCCCAAAGTCTTGTGGTTGGTAGACTCTCAGCCTAGCACTTGTCACTAGACAGGGGTCTCCAGAGAAGGCTGTGAGAGATTCTTGGTCCTTCCCCACCCCAGGCATCTTCGTGACTGAGCATCACTTTGGTCATAATTCTGAGGACTCAAGGCCCAGGCATGGCCCATACCTGCTGAATTCACTCAACCATTCATTTCTCTGCCACGCTCTAGGCATTGTGCCCCGTGTGGGCCCTGCAGTGAACTGCCCTGGGGACCTCAGAGGCTGGGATACCAGAGGGACAGGGAAGCAGACTCTCAGCAGGCACTTTTATGACCAGGCTCGAGTACTGAGGAGAGAGACCTAAATCTGGGAAGCAAAGATGGCTTCTTGGAGGAGGTGATGAGGCAAAGTTTAAGTTGAGACCAGAGGGATGAATAAAACTAGCCTCAGAAAATTAGGGCTGGTGAATGGAAAGGAGGAAGGTTCCAGGCAGAGGTAACAGCATCTGGGAAGGCCTGAGGGCAAAGGAGCCACGGTGCATCTGCTGCTGTGTCTTCGGCTCCCCCTGAGGCTCCCTCACGCCAGATCCTTCCATCTTCCAACCGCCTGTGACTCCCCACCCCCCACCCCCGTGCCCAGCCCCCACTTCCTCTCTGATGGGCAAGTGGGGTGTGGGCACCATTGCATCCGCCTGCCCACTGCCTCGGCATAGAGATGTCTGGTGTGAATGTGGATTATTTCCCTCGGGGGGTAACTGGAGAAGAAGCGGCAGGTGAGGCAGCAGGTACGGTAGCTGGGAACATCCTGGTGCTGGCTCTGTCCTGGAGACCCGTGGAAAGCCTTTGTCCCCACGGCCTGTAATGGGTTTCTGGAGAGAGCTTTAATATTTGCAGCAAACAGAGGCACAAAGGACGTGGAGGGCTATTGTGGGCTCTCCAAAGAGGAGCTAATCCTCAGGCAAGCCACCTTGGCCAGAAGGGGTTCAAGTGCTGGGCGGGCCGCTGGGGGGTGTTGTCATTTATGAGCAATTGTAGGAGATAATAGCGTGGCGGGGGGGGGGGGGGCAAGCTCTACACAGGTGGAGGGAGGTGGTGAGAGGCACTCCCCACGGAGGGTGGGGGAAGGGAGATAGCACCTGTCCTGAAAGCTCAGGACACAGCAGACACTCCCCCCCCACCCCTACCCATCCTGGCTCCGGCTCCGTGCCCGGAATCTGCAGCTCCCTCCAGGCGGCTTGGACTGCCTTGTCATCTGTCCTTCGCCCACGGGTCAGTTGAGTCTGGGGGTGGGGTGTCCTCCAGGGCTCTCAGGCTCTCTTTCTTCCCTTTCCTTCTCTCTAGTTCTCTCTCTGGGCCTCTTTTCGGTCCACTGCACACAGACAAGTCATTTCTTGGCTCCAGGGGGCCAAAGAAAGAAAAATCAGCTGTATTTGCATATCATTAGCATAAAGAAACTCTATTAGCATGAGTATATTTTCAGCTCCTCCCTTCCCCAAACCTGCCCCAACATCTCTAAGTACTTAAATGTCCTGTCCAGTCACTGGGACAAAGGGAAATCTTGGGGGTGGCGGGGGTGGGGGTGGGGTGGTGAGGGTCCTGGGGGTGGCAGGGTTTGGGAAAGGGGCCTGTGGCTGGCGAGGAGGGAAGATAGCCCAAGTAAGAACCGTGCCCTCCTGGGAGTGAGAAGTTGGAAAATTCAACTCTGCAAGCTTTGCATTATTAGCCCAGGGGGTCCTGCCAGAATCACCTCACCCCAAACAGCTTCAGGGGTACAAAAAGCTGGGGTTGGAAACGATGAGGAGGAAATGGGACCGTGCACTGATTGGCATTACAATTTACATAATGCTTCGTAACTTGCATGAGTGGGATTATTCAATTATCTAGAAATTTTGAAATACAATCTTTTTGCTTCTTAAAAGTTTCTCTTGCTTGGACTTTTCTTTCCTTTGCTTCTTGTTAGCTTCCTAAGACGTGGATCTGTTTCCCTCTAGGAGGGAGAAGAGGACTGGCTAGGAGCTGTGAAGGGGATGGGAAGGAGAAACCAGGCAGTTAGACACCCAAATTGGAGAAGAGAGACGGTGTAGACATCCTAGGGCTCTGCCAGGACCCAGGACGCCCAGAGAACCTGCGGGGTGTGGGATGCCCTCTCAAAGGCCTTGCTCTGCCATTGCTCTGTGGGATCTTGTTTTCACTCATGAATTTGTGGATGGTGGAGCTGAGCTGCGGCTGGGTTTGTCTGTCCACTTCCCACACGGCAACCAAGGCTACACAATAAGAACCCAGAGAAGGCCTGGTTCCCAGGCCACCTTCTGGCAGAGACTGAACTGATCTGGAAATCAAGAGCCTTGCTCCTGGGGAGAAGGGTCTGATCTTAAAGAAGCATTCTCCAAACTGCTCAGTAGATACCTCCTCCAGACGGCAGGAGGTGGGTCCCCTCTCCCCCAGGGTTCTGAGTCATCTCTTTCCTCGGAGTGGAAAGAGGAGGCAGAAGAAACCTGATCTCTCTCATAGTGAAACCCTGGACATTGATTTAGTTATTTCCATCTGCAGCCCATTATTATTATATACAAGATGAATGAGGCTTAATTCAGCCGAAGCTAAGGCGAAGGCAAACACTTGCCAAAGTCATTTGCTGGCTGAACGACCTTCTCCACTCCCAACCTACCTCCACCTTTCCTGCCCTCTTTTGTTCACTCTCTCCTCTGAACGCATTAAAAATGTATTGTTATAATTACTATTGGCCATTTCCAATGCTACTTATTTATTATTTTTATTTTTAAAAATTTTATTTCTTTAAGTAATCTCTACAGTCAGCGTAGGGCTCGAACTTAACAACCCAGGGATCAAGAGCCGTCTGCTCTTCTGACTGAGCCAGCCAGGTGCCCCTCCGATGCTGCTGAAACAGTTAATAATAATATCTCTTCTAAAACACAAATCAGATCACAACACTCTTCTGCCTGGAAACCTTGCACGCTTCCCCAGTGCTCTTTTTTTGCCGTCTCTGAGGGCCTGCATGGTATGGGTCCAACTTCTTTTCTTACCTCACGGCTTCCTACCGTCTGTCTTTGTCACACCTCTGTAGGCTCCCTGGCTGCCCTATGGCTTGGAGAACATTCCCACCTTGTACCTATGTCAGCTTCGTTGTCTTTGTTGGTTCTTCCTCCACGGTCTGCTGAAGGCCAGCTTCTTTTTCATTGCTCAGGGCTCAGCCCTGCAGTCCCCATCTCAAACAGACCCTCCTGTGCCCCACCACCTGGACAGGACACCCAGCATATCAAAGCAGCGCCCATCTTTTGTATTTGTTAAGTTATCCATTCTGTCTTCCGTGTGGACAGAGACCCCATCTGCCTCATCCATTTCCATGTAAAGCACCTGGAACGTATTAGAGCTCGGGGAACGTTTGTTGCGTGAATGAGTACATGTGGGTACAACACCCCGCGACAGCATGGGGCTGGTGACCGATTGTGGATTTTAGAGTCAGAGAGATGCAAGTTCCTATCGTGGTTTTTTCACTCACGGGCAGGTGGCCATGGGAAAGTTACCTCTCTGAGCCTCTGTTCCTTCTCTGGGACCAGGGATGATAGTCACTTCTATACTGAAGATTAAATTCAGCATTACTATGAGTGTTTGCCACTAGCATGGGCTCATTAAATAGCGATTACTAATGTGAATAATTCTGCTTCCATTTCATACCTACTCTGCACCAGGATCTGTTCCTGCCCTCAAAAATTCAGCTTACTGACAGACACGGAAACCTGAATGGCCAACTACGAAACAACGGCGAACATACCAACTACAGGTAGGAACCCAGTGCTACGGGAGCAAAGAGGCGAAGAACAACACATGATACGATACCTGCACTGGATTGGCATTTTACAGTCTGTGCATCAGGTAGACGTCCTGAGGCAAAGCAGGCCTCGGTATCTTCATTTTACAGGAAGAGAACAGAGGCCCAAAGAGATGACAACATTGGCTCCTGGGCATCCGGTATCCCCTTGCCCTGCTGTTTGCATCTACCCCGCAGTCATGTGTTGGATTCTAATCCCCAACGTGATGATATTGGGAGGTGGGGCCTTTGGAAGGTACTAAGGCATGAGGGTGGTGCCCTCACGAATGGCACCAGTGCTCTTATAAAAGAGATCCTGGAGAGCCAGCTCACTTCTTCCACCGTGTGAAGACACAGTCAGAAGCCGGCAGTCTGTAGCCCAGAAGAGCGTTCTTACCAGGACGTGATCACACTGGCACCCTGATCTGGGACTTGCAGCCTCCAAAGCTGTGACAGCTAAGTTTCTGTTGTTTCTTATTATTTATACCCAGTCTGCGGTATAAGCTAAGACACCTGCTTTGTTGTTCTTCCACTGAACTTACCTGTCTAGACACCTTACGGGATTCCTTGCGTATGGCCCGTCTCCCATGCTGGAATGTAAGCACCATGTCAGTCTGTTTAATTTCCTAGGGCAGCACCTGGCACGTAGTAAGCACTTACTGAATACATGGGGAATGAATGAATGGGGGATAGGAGAATTAGTACACGGCAGGGGTAGGCTTCCAAACTCTCAAGTAGCAGATGGAAGAGCTGGTTATCGGCCCCGCTTCTGGAACCCGATGGCTTGGGTTTGGATCTCAGCTTCGCAATACACTAGTGTGCAACTCTGGCGAGTTACGTAACGTCTCTGTGCCCCAGTTACCCCAGCTGTCTGATGGGGATGGTAATACAACTCCTGATTCATAAGACTGTTGTGAGAACTGCAAGAGTTAATATTCATAAAGTGCTCAGAACAGGGCATAGCATATAATAAGCCTCAGTACATAATTGGAAGCTTAAAAACCAACCAACCAACCAACCAACCAGCCAACCAGTCAAGGTATCTTGACCCCAAAGGCAGTATTCTTTCTCTACACCATATTGTATAGAGCTGTATAGTTTCCGAATCACCAATATAGTCATGATTTTCTTTTGTCTTCTTTTCACCCTTGTGAAGTAGGCAAGAAATAATCACTACCCCCATTTTATCGAGGAGAAAACTGAGACGATACTAGAAATGGTGCTGGCTCAAGATCGCACAGAGGCTGAAGATGATCTGACCTCAAGTATGCATCTCTGCCCCCGATTCCACAGGTAATTCCCTGCCCCAGATGTACAGCCTGCAATGGGGGGAAAACATCAAATCAGAGACTGGCAGGGATTCTCAGAAGGCCTAAGGATATCAGTCTCTCCTCTTTTCAGGGTTTGGAAATCCACTTAAATTTCCTCCAATCATGGGCTGTCCTTGTGTGTATGACAAACGTAGCTGAGACTGTAAGGTCGGGGAAACTTCTATGGATTCGAGAGTGATGGCCCAAGGCTGCGAAGGTCTGGGGAGCTCCCTGCAGACCAAAGGCCTCTTTTCCCTCAAAGCAGCTGTCTCGGCGAGCAGCTGTGTGGGCCCAGAACCGTGCCAGGTGCCGTGGGGGCAGGGAGGACACAGTGAGTCCCTCCTGCAGGAATCTTTCCTTCAGTTTGGAGAGTGGAGGCCGAGTCCTTGTGGGGCTAGCTTGCCAGCTGCCTGCTTCTAGAGACTCCGGGTAGGTGTGAGAATTGTATTATAAATTTTGTTTGAAGTGACCACAATGTTAACCAGGCCATTTGGGTCCCAGAGTTTACCCAGGGGAGAAGATGTAGAGATAGGGATAGAATAAATGAGTTCATTTGTTTGCTCATTCATTCATTCATTTTTGTCCTCATTTATTTTGCCCTTAGCCTACAGTAGGGATGCCTTTATTCACAAACAGATTTCAAACACCCCTGCAAACCACCGTTTATTGAATATTTACCACGAGTTAGACACAACTTATCCACAGTTTCAGTTACCCACTGTCAAAGGGCAGAGCAGAAGCAGATCTTCCTGACAAATGTCAGAAGGTCAATAGCAGACTAATGCTAACTCGAAGTGCCTGCCTCTTCCCGGCACTTTGTCTCATCAAGTAGACATTTTATCATCTCACATCATCATGAGAAGTGTAGGTACAGTACAATAAGAGATTTGGGGAGAGAAAGAGACCACATTCACACAAGCCTTATTACAGTATATTGTTATAATTGTTCTATTTTATTATTAGTTATTTCTGTTAATCTTACTGTGCCTAATTTATCAATATGTATATTAAACTTTATCATAGGTAGATATGTCTAGGAAAAAACATACTGTAATATACAGGGTTCAGTACTATCTGTGGGTTCAGGCATCCACTAGGGGTCTTGGAATATATCCCTCATGGATAAGGGGGAATGGCTGTCCATAACTAGTATCCTTCGAGATAAGCGTTATTATCCCTGCTGTACAGGTGAGACAATGGAAACTCTGAAGGTCACACAGCTGTGGAGAAGATAGTCAAGGTTCCACTTCGAGTGTGCTTGACTCCAAAGCTCAGGCTGTGGTTGTGATTTTAAAATTTGGATATTTGAGTCGTGAAAAGAATACGTGTGACATACATCTGAGATGCAAAGTGTAATGATACAATTACGGCTGGTGGCCCCACGACTCAGCTGGAGGATTGGACTCTCCCAACTCTGTCTAGTTGCCTTGTGTGTCTGGTCCCTACTGCATTTCCCTGCGTCTCCCCAGCCTTGACCCCCATCCAAGGTAACTGCTATCTAAGTTTTGGGCTCATCATTCCCTTGTTTGTATGTTTTTTTGTTGTTCCATGCTGTTACTAGACGCATCAGTGACAAATATGTGTGAGGATAAACCAGCTAGTTTTGCTTGCTTTTGAACTTTACAGAAATGGCAACCATACGTCTCCGTCTGTGGCTTGTTATCGTCCATGTGCTTTCGAGATTCACCCAGTTGGTGTCTGTGGTTTTAGTTTATTCATTCCCACTGCTGTGAAATTCCATTGTTTGAATATCCCATTTTATTTATCCAATTTTCTATAGAAGGACATCTGGGTCATTTCCAGATTTGTTTTGTTTTCTTTCTTTCTGTTTACTTATTTTTTTCTCTATTACGAACAATGCTACAAAGAAAATCCTTGATCGTGTCCCCTGATGCCCACCTGTAAGGGTTGTCTGTGTGTAAGACTCGAACTGCAGAGTCATAGAGCCTGTTTGTGGTGCCTTTTATTCAATACAGCCCCAAAGTAATTGTACCAGTTCATTTTGCAGCCCATCCTTGGAGGGGGATCTTTTCTGGGGTCAGTGTTGGGCTTAGGAGAGCAGTCTCCAGAGTGTCGAGAAACTGGTAAGTCTTGATGTTAACCCTGGGGAATACCTACCCTTAAGTGTAGTCATTCACATAGTAATTCACAGAGCCGGGCACAGACTTAATAGTTTATCTCCAGTTCTGAGCCTCTGGGGTTAGAAACACCTGTTCAGTTGTTGACCAGCATCCCAGGTCACAGGATCCTCCTCTAGGATACAGGAGAACCAAAAAACCCCAGCTGACCTTGCCCCACCTGGGAGACTCGGTGTCTTGGCCACAGCATGTGGGCTTGGGGAATTTCTTAGATGCCCATCCTTCTTCTGTGGCAGAATCCAAACTTGTCAGCCCTGAATTCGAGGCTGTATGTTGTAACTGACCAAAGGCAGCTAGGCCCTGGTTGGAGTTCCAACCCTCTCCCTGTTTGTTCTTCTCCCCCCTCTGCCTTCCACCAATATTCATTTTCCTTTAAAAAACTTTTTGATTCTGTAATACATTCGAGTTCAAAATACAAAGTAGAAGATTATATAAGCCGAGTCTTACTCCTACATCTGACTCCCACTTGCCCAGTCCTCTCTCTGAAAGGTAATCACTTTTATTAATTTCTTGTGCATCTTTCTAGAGTTTTCTTTATGTACAAGCAAAAATGAATATAAAGGTTTATTTAAGCCTCTTCTTACCAAAAAGATTGCCTCTTATACACATGATTCTGACATTGCTTTTTCACGTGACAATGATTCTTGGATGTTCTATTCCATTCCATCACACGGAACATTCCATCATTCTTTTTTTTAAAAATTTTTTAATGTTTATTTATTTTAGAGAGAGAGAGAGAGAGAGATACAGAGCATGAGTGGGGGAGGGACAGAGAGAAAGGGAGACACAGAATCGGAAGCAGGCTCCAGGTTCTGAGCTGTCAGCACAGAGCCTGACGCGGGGCTCGAACTCACAAACTGCGGGATCGTGACCTGAGCCGAAGTCAGACACTTAACCGACTGAGCCACCCAGGCGCCCCTCCACCGTTCTTTTTAATAGCGGTGTGGTATACTCTCGCATTCCACGATATTTATTTATCATCTGCCATGCATCAATCTCTGTGCTGAGGCTGGGGTTGACACGATGAATCCAAACAGACCCTGCCTTTAGGGAGCCCACAGTCTGAGGGCATGCAGACAAGCAATTATGGTGAAGTATTACAGGAGCTGATTTCCCCAAAATATTTATTGAACGCTAAGCACTCGTCAGGCATGGCTCGGGTGCAGGGCAGAACGTGGGGAATAAAACTGAGGACACTCCCTGCCATGGCCCTTCCATCGGAGCTGATGTTCTGGCATTGAGAATGGGGAGCAGTGGGGGCCCACGGAGGACCCCTAACCTGGTCTGGGGGTCTGGGAAAGCTTACTAGAGGAAGCGATGTTTTAGTTGATGACGAACAGCTAAGGAGGAATAGTCGGGTGAAGGGCCAGAGAGCGGCACCTCCGGGGAACTGAGAGAAGTTCCTGTGTGCGGAGCTGAGGGTGGCTGTGGCCGGGGCCGAGGCCTGAGCAGGCAGTGGCCGGCGGTGAGGGGCCTCGTGGGCCACAGACGGATTTTGTCTGTGTGGACGCCACAAGGAGGGCTGGTAGGCGGAGTGGCTGGGAAAGGAATAAGAGGGCCGGCGGGAGCCCCACGGGGAGGGTGGTCTGGGCCAAGTCATGCCAGCCGCCTGGACCGGGTGAAGCGGAGGGGTGGGGGGAAGGGAGTGGCTTCCGAGAGGGCGAGGACCTGGTGGGCTGTGAGGGAGACAGGGAGGGAACCGCAGCCACGTCCTTTGAGAATGAGGCTCACCCCTCCTCTGGAGGCTGCTCTGGGGCCTCACTGCCACAAGGCAGGCTTCCCATAGTTACTGTTCCACCCTGAGCCCCGAGCCCCTTCCCCTAATCACTGCTTTCCTCCAATCTTATGGACTTTTTATAATTTTTCTGTATTTCAACAAGGGAAATGCACTGTCTGACTTTCTAAGTCTCTACTCCCCTCCCCACCTCCTACATAAACACCTTCCCCCCCACTACACACACACACAGACACACACGCACACACCATATACACACACTCCCCCCCCACCCCCACCCCAGCGCACATCCTAGAGGGAGACTCGAGGTGTGCTCACAGAAGGCAAGTTCTCATGTCCTCAGCCCACTGTCACCGCCGGGCCAGCCACGCACAGCGATCAGTTTTGGGTGTCGCTGCTGGCAGGGCTGTTCTGCGGCCGCCACTGGACTGTGTGCTTCTGGGAACAGGACTGCAGTGTGGGTGCTGGCCACCCACCTGCCTCTGCCGGGAGTTGCCTGTGGCAGGTGATGGGACAGTGAGGGAGCCTCTGCTGAGTGGGAGCAGACAACAGAAAAAGTCAGCTGTTTCACCAGATCCTCTTGGGCAGTGTGGCACCCGGCCAGATGCCGCCCAGGTTTATTTGGTGATAAGATTTGGGTTCATTTTGGTTTTTCCCAAGCCCCCGGGGTGTGTGCCACCGGGAGCCCTGGCCTGGGTCCTCTCTGTTATTAATTAGCAGCCCGGGGCTGCCCCTTGGGTCAGGGATCAGAGTGTCCTGGACCAGAGCAGTCAAGGGAACTGGGGTCCTCTTTTCTCTGAATGGATGGAGATGAAGGGGCCCCAGCAGGTGCTGGCCACCCCCCCCCCCCACTCTGGGCTCCGGTGGCTTCTTCGCTTAGCCCGGAGTCACAGCCCCCCACGTGCTGCCTCCCCTGCCGGCACCTGCCCCTACTGGGTTGGTACCGAGGGCCAGTCTCAGAATCACGAGTGGGGGCACTCTGCCCTCCCACGTGGAAAGTTCTATCCTCCTCCTGACTCTGGAGAAAACTCAAAATGCTCGGTTTAGGCCTGGGGTGGAATCTCCACGCCGCTCTTGCAAAGATAGAACCTTTTATCTTCAAGCTGCAGGGTGTCTGCAGCCCAGGCGGGCCTGGCCAGGGGCTCCGGCATTCCGGAGGGTCCTGAAAACATAGCTACTTCCTCAGGGACAGGCTTCACAGGTATGTGTACCCTGCTCTCCTAAGGACCCTGGGCTAGAATTAACGACCCGCTGTTACTGTCTTGAAATCCTTCATCGGTTTTGAACAAGGGCAGGGTATTTTCATTTTGCCCTGGGCCCCTCCTGTTATGTAAGCTGTCCTATTTCACTTTTTGTTGTCTACCCTGAATTTTGCACTATGGAAACATGTTGCTATTTTTTTTTAACTTAATAACAAAATACCAAAAAGGATAAAAAGAAAGGAGGACACATTTATTATTTGTTGCACACGTTTTGAAACAGTTCACACGTCCATTGGTGCTGCATACACAGGATACAGAAGCCCAAATGCCACACATCCCATCCACGGTCCGATGCACTCCCAGGAGAGCCTTGTGAGGTGTAGAATGCCACTCCCAGGAAGGACACAGAGACGGCGGCGTGCTCCCAGCCACCTGCTCTCTGCCAGATCCGTGCCGCTGCCCGGGATGAGCCAGCCCTTACTCCACAGCTGGGTGGGCAGATGAGGCTCCCCAGACTCTCCTGCTGACCCCTTCGCCCCTGCAGGATCCCCTGCCTCTGGGAGTATCTTCAGAGTCAGATGCCATCAGAAGTCCTGGGCTCACGTCCCAGCTTTGCTCAGAGCTCAGGGCCAGATACGTCTGTGTAGACAGGAGACTTCCATGGAGGGCATGGATGTGGCTTGGGAGCCTCTGAGTGGTCATTTTGCCCACCCTCTTCAGGCTGGGTCCTGTCTATGCTATCTGTTGCCGGAAGAATCTGCAGGGAGAGGGAGTCCGTGAGTTTTCCAGGTCCCTCAATTCTAGCATTTGTCACTTATGTGGATTTCTTGCCTGAATCATTGATGTTACAGTTTTGGCTCAGTTCTTACTAGCTGTAAGAAATTGGGATTCTCCTGCCCCATAAATCTCGCAGGACCAAACATGCCCCCAGTCTGAGAACAAGTTTTGAGGATCAGCATAGAGAGAAAAGCCCTTCTTCAAGGGTCATGGAGAAGCCACTGGCCACTCAGCACGGGAGGGAAGGAGCACTGCTGCCCTCTGGTGGCAAGTCAGCAGAGCATCAAGGAGCCACTCAGGGGGCAGGATCCCTTTTGCTTGTCTCTGGGATATCAGCTTTGAGTCCTCAGGTAAATGAAAGTTCTTTCACTGTTCCTGGAACACAGCAGATTTGTCCTCACCTCAGGGCCGTGGCTCTTTCTGCTCCCTCTCCATGGAATGCTCTTTGTCCAGATCTCTAATGAAAGTCATCTGTTCATTCTCTAGTCCTGGGGCCAAATGACACCTCCTCAGGGAAGCCCTCCTGGACCACTTTGTCTGAAACAGCACCAACCCCAGTCTCTGTCCCTTTCTATCCCATTACCTCGGTTGCTTTGTCCAAGCACTCATCTGCTATTTGAAAATATCTGTTTAAATTCTGTGCCTATCGCTTCTCTCCCTAATCGGAAAGCCGGGTCCAGGAGAGCAGGGTCCTTGTTTGTTTCATTTGTCACTGGACCTCGGCGCATTGTACATAGCGGATGTTCAACAATACTTGTTGGAGAAATAAATAAATGCATATCAACAAGAGCAACTGAGATTTAAGCAGAGCTTCTGGTCCTCGAAACCATATACCCTGAAGTCGGCAGGACACAAACCACCCCCATTTGACAGATGAGCCAGCTGAGGCTCGGAGAGATTTAGAGGAGTTGTCTGCGCATCCAGCAGAGAGGAATGAGCCCGTCCTGGGTGCCTCTCCTGGGCTCCCTCCGTCCTATACCCTAGAGGGGGTGGAGTGTCGTTCCAGGCCTGGACAGTGGCCACCAAGGGTTGAGGCAGGCCCTCGCTTTCTGGCGCTGGTAGCCGGGGTGGCCTGAGCTGCACCCTTGTCCAAAGCTGTGCCGTGGCTTTGCGGGTGCGTGGCGGTATGGGCGAGGAAGGCCAGTCCCCAGGAGAACGTAACGGGACTCCAGACACAGTGGCCTGTCTGCAGAGATGTGCGTTCTGTAGCAAGAGTGTGTTTGGGGAGGGCAGGTAGCAGGAAGGCTGGAGCCAGCCAGGGAACGGTGACTCCTCCCGGCCCGAGATTTGGCTGTGACATTCTGGGTTCCATCGGGACCCCTGAGGGCCCAGCCCTGTCCTCACTACACTCAGCCCGAGGCAGGGGCTGTGCTCTGATCTGGGCCCAGCACAGATATGAGGGTAGTGCCTGGGCTGGGCTTGGGAAGATGGGGTGGGAGTGGGGGGGTGGGTAGGGAAAGGCTGGTGGGGGCGGGGATGCCCAGGCCGTGGGCAGGCTTTGTCTGGGCATCAGAGCGGGAGTCTGAAAGATCAGCAACATCTACTCCTGGACTGGTCTTCCGGTGAGAGCTTGATGGAGTCTGTGAGGTAATTCTCTAAGATGCTTCGATACTGGGGAAGGAAAAGAGAAGTCAGAGTTCACATCCTGAGAGGCAAAGATGCCCACCTGCCTTCTGTTTCTCACTGGCCAACGGTGGTTGGGCTTTTTTGTCCCCTCCCCATTGCGTTGTTAGGAAACTAACAGCGGGGGTGGGGGCGGGGGTGCGTGTGGGGCACTGGTCTTCCCCACCCTCCTCTGTCCTCACCTGCTCCTCCAGCTTCTTCCCAGGAGCCCAGAGCAGTTGGCTGGCACCAATCTCCTGACCTACAACACGGTCCCATAACTTTCCATTCTCCAGAAGGAACATGGAAGTGGCCGGTGTCACCTAATCCTTGAAAGTGTCACCTGAGGTGACATCTGACCTCTGGCAGAGATGATGACAGCCCTCTCCTGATTTCTGTTGGAGACCTCTCCTCGCAAACACCCCCACACCCACCCTTCGTTCACCATGTCTGCCTCCCAGCCTCCCCCACGGCCACCCCTGGCACCTGAGAAGCCCAGTCAATTCTCTGTCCTCCCCCAGATAGACTCAGCCTTTCCACTGGGCCTATTTGGCTCTTTGCTACCTTCCCAAACCCCTGTGTCCCAACAAAGCTGGCCACTTCTCTCCCAGGACCTCTTGGCTCAGGGTGAGGCTGGGGTGGGGCAGGGGGCCCTTCCTCCAAGAGATGAATACTAGGGCTAAAGGGTCTCTTCTTAAAGGGACCCCATGTCTTTATTCTGCCTGGCTCTCACCAGTCACTGGGCTTGGCATCCGTGCTCCCCCACAGCTGGTATCGTGTGGGTCAGTGGCCCTCACCGAGCAGCACCCATCACCACTGGTGAATGTCACAACCCTGTCCCAGGAGATGGCATCAGGCCTCACTTGCTACACCCTGATGATGGTAGCTCCTGAGACACAGGAGACGGTCCCCTGATGCCCCACGACTGAGGGGTCATTTAGCCTCACATGCAGAGGTCATGGTGTGGGGCCTGGGATCCAGCCCTTTCTCATATAGTTTGTTTCCTGAAAGTCCCTGTTTCTCGGTCCTCCCAGGTTGGGTCTCAGGGCCTCCTTAGTCAGCCTCGGTGATGGGCCTTGAGTATCGCTCAGCAAATTATTATATTATTTTTTAATGTTTGTTTATTTTTGATAGCGAGAGAGCCAGAGCATGAGCCGGGGAGGGGCAGAGAGAGAGGGAGACACAGAATCCGAAGCAGGCTCCATGCTCTGAGCTGTCAGCACAGAGCCCGACGTGGGGCTCGAACTCACAAACCGTGAGATCATGACCTGAGCCGAAATCGGCTGCTTCACTGACTGAGCACTCCCCCTCAGCAAATTATTTAGAGTTATTAGAATTTATATATATTTATTTTAACAGGCAGGATGAGTGCTGGGGGTTGGGGGGCAGTGTATGCCCTCCAAATGAAGGTCTATCTCTCTGGAGATGTCCCCACAGCCCAGATTGATCTCCCCCTCTGCTGGGCAGGATCTTAGCCCACCGATTACAGACCTGACCCAGGGCACCCCAGGGCTTCCCCGGCTCTCACCCTGGGAGAGCAGAGTCCCACCCAAGGAGCCTGAGAAGACAAAATGGGGCCAGGTGGCTCCTTGTCCCCAGCACCTCCCAGGCCTGGTGTGTGGGCTCCAGCCTCTGCAGCCCTGGATGTGTCCCGTCCTCCACCTGGACCCTGCCGCTGTGTGCGGGGGCCCTCTCACTCCACGGAGCTGAGGTGGTTAAAATCCCGACACTTCCGGATCTCCCAGTGAGGGACAAGGGAGGGCAGAGCATCACTGTCTAAGCCCCTTTTACCCTGGTGACCCAACTCTCCCTGAAAGGCAGGTTTGGGAAGCATTCTCTGTTTTGTCCTTTGTGGGTCCCTCTGTCACCATTCAAGCCAGAGACCATGAGCAGGATCAGGAACTTCCCTAACTGGGTCTTTGGACCCTGGGGGCAGGACTGTTGCTTCATCACCCCTGAGTGTGCCCCCCCCACCCCATGTCCACCCGAGGCCCAGTGGGGGGCCCCAGAGCCCCTCATGAACAGAAACCGTGCCGTTGTCTGCAGCACCAGCCTGCAGGGAAGGGGGTGTGGGGCCTCCCGAGCAGCCACAGAGTTTCCTGAGCTCCTCTGCACTCTTTCCAGATCTTTCTAGATTCGCATGGGGTTCTGCCTCTGGAAGGGGTGAGAAACTTCCTCACTCATTACACTGGAGAAGCCTGAGGCCTTCACGCCGGCCTTCTGAACCCGATAACATTCACACGGCCCCAGGTCCAGATCACCGGAGTGCTTCCCATCTGTGACACCATTGCAGGTAATAACGGCGTCATCTCGCTCCTCGGATTTCCCACAAAACTTCTAAGCAACCAGCGGGCCGTAATTGGGTTTCCTGTCTAGCTCTTTTCTCCAGGCCCCTGTCCTCTTGGCAAGATGTGCATCCCAGTGCAGAGCAAACCGGAAGTGTCCTCACGCGTGCACCTACTGCACCTAAGGGATGTGACTGTGCCGGCCTGTCCCTTCAAGCCTGGTCGCCTCTGTGGACCTGCCTTCAGACCCTGCATCTGGAGGACCTCAGAAAGGTCCTGTGATTCCACCAAGCTTACCCGCTAGCCAGCCCGCTTCCCTCCTGGACATGGCGATTGCGTCCTTCCCCAATTACCCCTCAGGAGCCGGGCCTCCATGCTGCAGCTCACGCCACAGGGGCAGGGCCTGACAGCCCCAGCAGGGATGGTATTACCAACTTGGTAGGAGCAGAATCTCATCCGTGCCAATCCCCTTAAGTAGGTGGTGTCCCTTCGTATCATATTTTGGAATAACTAAGTATCCTAGTCCTTGAAAGCGGCCAGACGGGGGCGTCTGGGGGGCTCAGTCGGTTGAGCGTCCGACTTGGGCTCAGGTCACGATCTCGTGGTTCGTGGGTTCGAGCCCCGCCGTTGGGCTCTGTGCTGACAGCTCAGAGCCTGGAGCCTGCTTCGGATTCTGTGTCTCCCTCTCTCTGTGCCCCTCCCCTGCTCACATCTCTCTCTCTCTCTCTTTCAAAAATAAATACACATTAAAAAAAGAAAAAGAAAGTGGCCAGATTGGGACCGTAAAGTAACCACCTACCATCTTTCCTTTCAGAATGTTCCCCGAGTACCAGTTCTGGTGCCATGTTCACAAATCACTCCAACCAGAATTCACTGCAGAGCTCAGGCATTTCAAGGACGTGTGGATGTCATGTGGCCCGTGGACTGAGTGCATCACCCCCTTCCTCCCGTGATGCTCCTGCTTTCCCCTCTCTTCTCTAGCTTGGTCCCGAGCATTCCATCCGAGCGATCGTGCATCTGACTGCCAAGCTGAATAGCTCCCGATTCCTTCTCTCCTACATTCAACCATCATGAGCCCCTGAGGCTCTACCTCCAACGTCTGTTCAGTCCACCTTGTCCTGCCAGCTGCATTCTCTAGGGCTTGGGCTATTGCAGTACCTTCCCAACCACCCAGAGCCCATCTTCCATGAAGCAGAAAACTCCCTTGCTGAAAACCCTTATACACAGCTTCCATTTTAAAACAGCTACCTTCTGTCTATCTATCTATCTATCTATCTATCTATCTATCTATCTGAGAGAGGGTGTGAGTGGGGGAGGGGCAGAGAGAACGGGAGAGAAAACACTGGAAGCAGGCTCCGGGCTGTCAGCATGGAGCCCAGAGTGGGGCTCTAACCCAGGAACCTTGAGACCACGACCTGAGCCGAAACCAAGAGTCCTATGCTTAACCGACTGAGCCACTGAGGCGCCCCCAGCAACTTTTTACTTAGTGCTTTCTCTGTACTAGGAGTTGTTTGACTTGGTCCTCGCAACAACTCCATTAGGAAGATATTATTTGTACTTTAAAGAGAGGGAAGTGGTGGCTTAGGGAGGCCGTGTGACTTGTGAGTCAGAGGGGGAGTCAGGATTTGCAGTCAGATCTCCCCGGCTTCAGAGCCCCAGGTCCTCCCACCCCAGCCTGGGGCTTCCTCCCCTTGCCGCCTCTCACATCTCCCCTCAAACCCTCCAGCACCGTGAGCACGACACCTCCCTGGGGAGGAGGGGAGAGGCCCTTGCCGGAAATGTCTTTGAGAACTCATCTGACCTCACGACACAGGTGTGCAAACTCCAGTTTCACTTTAAAAGTGCACGTGCGTTTTACAGTCTATGCTCTAGTAATAATGGTTGTTCTGTTTTAATGGGAAAATATTTCTCCTCCACGTTTCTAAGGAAAAGGCACACCCTGCGGGGCTTCAAGGTGCCAGGTGAGCCCCTGTGTGCCTCGGGTCCAGCAGCGCGGTCTGGACACCATGCGCCCGCTGCGTGAAGTCCAGGCGCTTGGTGGGGGCTCTCTGAGCCTTCGGGATCCGTGCTGTTGACCTTGTGGGCCTCATCGCCCTTGGGGGCCCCACACCCCCACTTTCCTGCATGCCACATTTCCTCCTCTTACAGATGGACCCGCAGTTGCTTCCTCACGTGAGCCCTGTGGATTGGTGCCTGGGCCTCTGGCCATGCCCTTCTCTCTCTCCTTCTCCTGTGCCTGCCCCTCCCCCACCCTCCCGTGGCCACCTGCAAACTGTGCTTTGTCTTTCAACACCCAAGTCACATGCCACTTCTCTGGGGACCATCCTTACCCACCCTCGCCACCAGCCACCACTGAGTCATCTCCATGCCTTGACTTTGCCCCCTCTGTGGCACTTACCTCTGTGACAACCTGTTTGTGAATATCCTACTCCTCTACCTGACCTTAGAGCCCCTGAGGTCCGTATCTCCAGCCCTGGCCTGATAACTCAAGAAATGTTTACAGGATTGCATTATTTCCATCTTATAGATGAGGAAACTGAGGCTCAGAGGAGTCATATGCCCAGGGGTCCACTCAAAAACACCAGGGCAGGATTCAAATGTAGGTCAGTTTCGCTGTGGATACCATACTTGTGACTTCTAGACTTCTCATCAGTAAGTTTCCCCCATCAACATGAGGGACTGACCTAGGGTTGCTCAGCCACTCTTTTGCCAAGTAGGATGGATATT
The DNA here is from genome assembly GCF_022837055.1 of Prionailurus viverrinus. Taxonomy (NCBI): domain Eukaryota; kingdom Metazoa; phylum Chordata; class Mammalia; order Carnivora; family Felidae; genus Prionailurus; species Prionailurus viverrinus. The sequence goes on from NC_062577.1 coordinate 41,770,392, forward strand.
AAAAACAACAACAACAGGGGTGCCTGAGTGGCTCAGTCTGTTGAGCATCTGACTCTTGGTTTCGGCTCAGGTCATGATCTCGTGGTTCATGAGTTCAAGCCCCGCGTTGGGCTCTGTGCTGGTGGCCAGCATAGTGCCTGCTCTCTCTCCCTCTCTCTGCCCTTTCCCTGTGCTCTCAATCTCTCTCTCAAAATAAATGAACAAACATTACAAAAAATAAAACAACAACAACCAAGCAGACAAGCTTCATAAAGTGGACACAGCAAGAAAGATGTAACTTTAAGAATAAAGGACACTCCAATCGACAGCTGACTGGATAAAGACGTGATATATATATATATATGCACACAATGGACTATTACTCGGCAATCAAATAGAATGAAATCTTGCCATTTGCAACAACATGGATAGAACTAGAGGGTATTATGCTAAGCAAAATTAGAGAAAGACAAATATCATATGATTTCACTCATATGTGGAATTTAAGAGACAAAACAGATGAACATAAGGGAAGGGAAGCAAACATAAGAGGAAAACAGAGAGGGAGACAAAACACAAGAGACTCTTAAATACAGAGAACTGAGTGGTGCTGGAGGGCTTGTGAGTGGAGGGATGGGCTAAACGGGTGATGGGCATTAAGGAGGACACTTGCTGGGATGAGCACCGGGTGTTATACGTAGGGGATGAATCAGTGGATTCTACTGAAATCATTATTGCACCCTATGCTAACTAACTTGGATGTAAATTTAAAAAATACTAAAAAGAAGAGAACAAAGGACACTCCTTCTTCAGAAAGGACAGATGCTGACCACACACAGACACTGGCTGTGGGCCGATGGAACTTCTCCGTGACTCAGCATTTGGCAATCACTGTTCTGTGTTGGTGCAGGATCATTTATCACCTCTCACCATACAAGGTCAAACAGCCTTCTTCAGTTTCCAGGGGAGTGGCATGAGCAGGCACATCTGTGGCTTGAGAGCCAGCGTTACAGGCTGTATCATAAAAGCCACAGCCCTCGGTCATGTGCTCGAGACGGACATCCCCTGCTTCCTTTTAACATGAGACAGTGAGGGCTGGGGGCCGGGAGGGGAAGCATACGAATATAGCCTGTGTCCGGCCAAACCCTGCGATTAAGGCTTCTCCCTGGGCAGCCTCTTGGGGGTGGTTGCTGCCTCTCTCCTTGGTGGACGACCGCAGACGGGGCCACGGGGCACTTCCGTCCGGGGCAGCTGGCAACACGGGGCCAGGCCGCCGGTCGACCGCAATGACGGCAGGCACTCCCACGTCGGGGACACCCCCCATCTCCCATCCTCCTTTCTTCAATTCAAAATCATTGCTGTGATGAGCTTTCCCCCTCTCCTGAGAAGCCCACCGTGATTAAATGTGGCAGAAGAATGAGACAAGCTGAGCCCTTCCCTGCGCCAATGGCTCGAACCCTTTTCTGAGTTTCCAGACTCCATATGGGAAGGGGAAGAAAACCCTGTTACTGCTTCCAGGAAGCCTTCCCTGATCTTCCCCTTGTCCCCCTTCCCATCCCTCACAGCTGGGCTGCGTGCCTCCCCTCCCCCTGCCGCTGGGGCCACCTCACCAAATCCTTTCACGCCATGCACCTGTATGGTAACCACACATGGGCCTATCGGGCTCCCCTCCAGAGAGCCAGGGTCCCCGAGCCCTACACGCTGCCGGCCGCAGAGGACACACTCCACACGGGGGGCCCACAGCTGTCCATCTGTTTGCCTGGAGGATGTCAGCCACTCCTGCAGACCTGATCGTCCATCTGGACAAATGCTCGGCGCTGTGGGACCTCTCTCGCCAGTCAGAACTGAACTAGACCATCAGCTCTCAAACCCTCCCTACATTGGAATGTCTCCGGGGGAGGCACAGAAGCGTGTATTTTAGAAACTCCACAAGGGATCATCAGCCGGACCGAGGGACCACTAACTATATAACCCAAGGTAGGTTTAGACTTCTGGCACTCTGGGGTTCCAGAACCAGAGCACTGCCGAGCCCATTCAGCAACTAATCGAGACGACGAGCCGTCCGGTCCTACCCGCATCCCTACCTGAGTCCGGTGTGTTGTTCTCTGAAGCTCCCCAGTTTCCCATCCTCGGGGCAGCCCTGGAAGATGATACCGCCATAGCCACTTACCCTGGACAGAGCCCGGCTGGCCAGCATCTCGAAGGCCTGTACCACGTTGATGTCATTCTTGGCACTGACTTCGAAGTAGGGGATATCTTTCTCTTTACACCAGCCCTGGGCCACCTCCTGGGGCACCTGAGTGAGGGGAAGAAATGATCGCTTTGTATCACCATGGCCACCGTCATCGTATCGCCCTCTCTCATTACCACCCTCGTGTCTCGCCATCCCCACTACTACTCCCATTTATTGAGAAACTTCCGTGTGTCTGAAATTCCACGTGTGTTATTTCTTTTTTTTTTATTTTTTATTTTTTTTACCTTTATTTATTTTTGAGAGACAGAGAGAAACAGAGCACAAGTTGGGGAGGGGCAGAGAGAGAATGGGACATAGAATCCGAAGCAGGTTCCGGGCTCCGAGCTGTCGGCACAGTGCCCGATGCGGGGCTCGAACCCATGAACCGCGAGATCATGACCTGAGCTGAAGTCGGACGCTTAACCGACCCGGGAGCCCCTCACATGCGTATTTCTTAACATAAGTCTATGAGGTGGGCCTTTGTGAGCTCTGTTTTCCAGATGAGGAAAGTGAGGACTGGAGAATATAAACGTGCTCAGAGTGTGTGGGGTTGAGCAGGATTTGAACACAGGCTCGGCAGAACGAGAGCCCAACGTACTATATGCTGTTTTCCTAAGGCTCCTTCTTCAGTCCCTGTATAAGATAAACATGATAGACACTAGCCGGGGTGGAGGGCTTCCTTCCCCTGGGCTGGCTCACCAGAGCCCATGCCCAGGAGGTCTGTTGCTGAGCAGAGACTCAAGTCCTTGCTAACCCTCCTTCCCCAGGGTAGAGTCCGAGGAACAGTTGATAAGCCAGATACTGTGTTAGATATCTTGTCATCTTCACTCATTCAATCCTCCCAATGACCCTGTGAGATGGGTCTTAGCTCAATTTAGAGATCGGAACACTGAGGCTCAGAGAGGTTCAGCGATTTGCCTCAGATCACGCAGCTGAGAAAGGCAGAGCTGCAATGCAGTCCCGCTCAGAGCTCCTGTGGCATGGGCACTGCCCTCTGCAGGGCACTGCAGGAGAACGGTACCCTTTCTCCCTCTCCCACTGGACCATTGATTCCTTGAGCTCAGGCTCACGGTCTCCTCAGCTCTTGGCCTGGCAGTGTGGGCCACTCAGTACAGGCAGAATGAGCACATCTCTACCCGAATGCAAATGGCTGATCAGAGTTTGATCGTGCTGGTTTGGAAAACTCCTGAGAGCCCTGGGAGTTACTTCCAAAGACAATTGGAACCATTGACTTTAATCCCTGATGAATTATTTCAGGGAGGAAGAAATGGCCATATATGGAACATTGGCTGTGTTTGGTACTTTGTAGTCATGATTTCATTGTGCTTAAGGGAGCCAGGGTTTTTTTTTATCATGAAGAAAGGACATTCTGCCCCTCTCCCAGAAGACAGCACAGCCAGGGGGCAATCAGAGAATGCCTCCCTCCTGCAGGTCCTAAGGATGATTATCTCATTGCGATTAAAGGACGCATGACTGTCTCGGCTCCCTGGTCTCAGGAGTGGCGGCAGCACCGGAGGCCCATGGTGGTCTCCCACAGAGCCTCTGTTGACACCAGTATTGCCTGGCACTGGGAGGCTCGCCTTGGGAGACTGGAGGGTGCAGCCCCTTAGGTCGACTAAGCAGCCTGCCCTTTGGGGAACTAGCTGACACCTCCATACCCCGTGCCTGGGTTCTGGGGGGAAACCCCAGGCCTTTTAGTCTCGGCCTCAGATCTCCAAGACCTTCCTGCCTTTATGGGGAGGGGTCCAGAATTGGCCAGGACTGCTCCCTTCCATGGAGCACAGATGCCCAAGGCCTGGTGAGCAGGCAAGAAGGTTCACAGCTCAGGAACATTCTGAACTCTTTGGAGGAAGCGCCAAGGGTAACCCACAAATAAATAAGTATTAGAAATTAACATGCTGTACCTTGACGGGGCCTTAGAAATGCAAAGGGCTTCCTATCTTTTAAAGTCCTTAAGTGTGAGGACTGGACTCAGGCTTTTCACTGTGCCTTCCCCCCTGCCCACCCTCCACCCCCACCAGGTGATGAGCATTTTGCTGAGCACACCACTGATGTTCTGGGGTTGCAGTAAAAACCGTAGTCAAGTGGAAAGAAGCCACAGAGGACTCTGCTTCTCCAGGATGTAGGGAGATCTTTTATACTTCATGGCACGAGAAGCAGATGCCCGGATTAGTGCCCAAGGTCACCCGGCAACAGAGCTGGGGGGACAAGGCTGCACCTGCAACCCGCTGATCTCGGCTCCCTTCTCTCCCACTGGACAGTGACTGGGCCTGTCTGGTGCCTGGTTGTGACAGATGTTTTATCTCATTTGTCCCCGATCTTTCTCTGTTGGGTTTATATGGAATGATTAAGTCGCGCTCCAAAATGTCAGTTGAGATTATGTTGCAAATTAACATTCTTTTTGTATGCCCCTTCTCCTCTCCCAAACTGAACCCCAGCAAGCGGGCCTGGGAAGAAAGCCACCCAGACAGCGCTTTTCACTATTTGCTTCCAATTCTTGTTACAATTTCATCATTGTCTCAGTCATCTTGTTCTTTATTTATTTATAAAATAATAGCTCTTTATAATTTAGGCTCTGACTGTGGAAATAAACTCAGGGTGCGGTACTTGGGGACTTGGGAAATAGGAAATTTTTGAAAGCTTTCCTTCTGTTAATTTTGCTTTGGGCTGACGATATATACTATTAACAATTTGCTTCTCCTGTTATCTGCTTGTTCATCAGAGGCCAAATGTTTGACAAAACTAGCTCAATTCGCATAATTTTATTTATGACGTCTTTGCATCTCATATGCATTTTAAGCGATCAATTGTATGAATGTTAACATTAGTGTGTCAGATACATCTGAAACCACTACCAAAAATAACTGAGACTTATTTCCGAAAATGTAATCCCCATGTTACGAATCAGTGATCAGTCAGAAACTGCCTTCCTGAACATAGAGCAAAGGATTCACATCCTAGTGAATAAATCCCTCATAGCATAGGTATTTGCAGAACTGTTCTTTCTAGCAAACTAGTATTTTTTCACTATTGCCTTCTGTAGAAGGAATAGGGATTTTATTTTTTTATTTTTCTTTTTCAACGTTTATTTATTTTTGGGACAGAGAGAGACAGAGCATGAACGGGGGAGGGGCAGAGAGAGAGGGAGACACAGAATCGGAAACAGGCTCCAGGCTCCGAGCCATCAGCCCAGAGCCTGACGCGGGGCTCGAACTCACGGACCGCGAGATCGTGACCTGGCTGAAGTCGGACGCTTAACCAACTGCGCCACCCAGGCGCCCCAGGAATAGGGATTTTAAAAAATCAAAATCAGCAATTTCTTTAAAATCATTCTGGTGAGATATGTACATATATATTATTGTTCTAAAACCTACATAAACACAGGATTTGCCATTTTAACTATGTTTAAGGGCACAGTTTGGTGGCATTAAAGCATATTCCCGTTGTCGTGTCGCCGTCACCCCCATCCAACGCCAGAACTTTTTACTCATCCTAAATCTAGCAGTAGACTTTTAAACATTTATCTCCTTTTCATTAAGTGAGAAAAACTCCTGTGTTTTCCCAGCTCATCCCTTGGAGAACGTAAGAGGGAAGGTGAACGATGGTTTCTGTGGGCTCAGTTTGCCAAATGCTTCATAGCCATCATTTCCTTTAAGTCCCCAGCCACCTCATGGAATCTGTGTCTGGTCTGCACCTCACAGACGAGGACCCTGGAGCTGGCCCAGGGCAAGCACGGACTGGAGCCCAGAGAAGGCGCTCCTTCAGGTAGCTCTCGGCTAGGCTCGTATGCGCTCACCTCTGTTCAAGTGAGAGCCCAGAGCGTGCCTCCCGGCTGGCCTTCTGTGTTCCCCAAGCCCTCTGCTAAGCTGGGGCAAAACAAGGACATGGGAGGGCAGTGGTGTCCCGGCGTCACCTCTCCTCACTCACGGTTCCTCCTGTCTACTTCCCTGCCCTCATTTCATTATTGCTTAGCGTTTTCCCCACCTCTGCTGATGCCTACTCTACCAGTGCCCGTCCCGGGGCTGCCCTGTGGAAAGACGAACTCCCCTTGCTTCCCTCCTCCAGGGTCCTCTGTCACCTCCCTGTCCTGGCTGAGCCCTGGCTTTTCCTGGAGTCTCTGTTCCCCCTGTCGCCCTCTCCGGTGGGGGCTGTGTCTACACCCTGCTCACCGCAGACCCCAGAGATGGCGATGAGCTTGGCTGGGGCCTCACTGCTGCCTTCAAATCTCTATTCTTCCTCTCTTTCTGCAGAGCAAAGCTCCTCCCCTGAGGCGTGGATGGTCCCCTCCACCCCTCGAGTTATCACCGGCTCTTTCCATCCTGCTCGTTTCCGTGCTCATCCTGTTGTTTCCACCTCTCAAGGTAGCCTCCCCTGCCCCTCCAACAGAATGCATCTTTTCTCCACTTCAGTCTCTTCTTCCCAGGACCTCTGTCAAATGTCAAATCTGGTCTCCCATTCTGTGACCCAGTCTCCTTCCCTTCCACCTCCTCCTGTCCTCACTCCTTCTGTCCTGCCCTTTTGCCTTGGACACTGCAGCTAGCTGCTGTTCCTCCAAACCTTCCCATGGCTCTCTTCTTTCCTGGGTCGCTTGTCAGTGCCCCCACACCTCTACTCTTCAGCTACTCTCGTCTGGAAGAAACTTAGTCCCAGGTCCCTTGTTCCTGGCTCTCACCCCATACATGGCTGTTGGGGAAAAACAATCCAGACACCAGCTCCAACTCCTGGTCTCCTCCTTCAGCTGAGCCCCTAGGGTCACCCGTCTGTTCTTGTCTTTGTCCTTGATTGCTCTCCAGAGTAAATGGCAGAGCTTCACTATGAGTCTTGAGACTTCTACTTGGTCCTCTTTCGCTTCCTGCTCAACAGAAGATGGTGCCTCTGATTTCACTGAGAAAAAGTCAGAACCTCATGCATGCATCCGTCCATCCGTCCATCCATCCATCCATCCATCCATCCATCCACCCATCCATCCATCCATCATTCCAAATGATGCCTCAGTTCTATTACTTTTCTCTATTTGAGCCATTGTGAAAACATAGTTCAAATATGATGGCTCGCTTCCTCATTCCTTTTCTCTACACGAAACACTAAGACAATCTTGTTCAAATGGTTCTTTTTGGTGTCATTTTAGGTTTGTTTGGCACAAGAGCATCTTTTACAAATTAAGTCTGCCTCTATTGTTTTCTCATTGGTAGGCAATAAGGAAAGAGCTCTAATCAATGCTACTGCAGTGGTAAATACCTACACGAGTGGGGTCCCTGCAGCCATGGAGCAGACCGCCTGCCATTGCATAGCCAGATAATCCAATATATGCCCATGGTAATAAAAAGATATATTACTACTTTCCCAGAAAACTTACAGATTCAAGAATTGATAACTGTGATCCCCTACCTGACCCTGGGTAGAAATACTGTTTTACAGGTAAATTCAAATTCCACCTGCCTACCGCTGATGCCTTAATTCCTCCACTCCCTGTCTCTAGACAAAATTGCTTTCACTTCTCAAGTCACAGCATGCTATTTCTTGCTTTTGCTCATGCTGTTTCTTCAGCCTGGAACCCACCTCCCCTAGGAAGCCCTTCCTATATTCTGGGTTTGAGTAAATGCCCTTTTCCTGTGGTTGCCAAATATCCAAGGTATATCTCCGTCATTTTATTTACCGTAATGTATCATAAGCGTTTTTAAAGTGTCTGTATGCACTACCAGGCTGCAACATTCTTAAAGTAAGGACTGTGCCTGATTCAGCTCCCTGTGTGTGGGACCGACCACAGTGCCTGGCACAGAGTAGGTGCTCACGTAATGTTGGGTGAATGAACGAAAGAATGACTGGTACCTGCCGGTCTGCGAGATCAATCTTGTTTCCCAGCACCACCATGGGGTAGGACGGTTCCATCGGAATCGTTTTGGCCAGGACGTCACCCCGCCAGGTATCCAGTGCTTCAAAAGACTCTAGGTCGGTGACATCGAAAGCCAGGATGCAGCCATCAGAGCCTTTGTAGAATGTGGACACCATGGAGCGAAACCGCTCCTGTCCACCCGTGTCCCAGATCTGGAGGGGAAGAGCAGCCGCCCCATTGGGCTGTGATGAGTGCCTGGAGATAGACCCAGCTGGGTGCCATGATGTCAAAGTGTCCTTTTCTGGGCAGGGAGCAGACAGCCCCGGCACAGGTGCTTGTGGTCCTTTCAAGCACGGGCAACTCAACCCTGTCGCCCGTGTTCGTGACAGTATCTTCGCACTGTCATTTAGCAACCCAAGAGCACTTAACATCTGAGCTCTCACGTTCCCCCTGGGCCATCAAGACAGGCACAGTTATTCTCACTGTTATTCTCACCTGATAGATTTGGACCCTGGGAATGACTTGCCCAAGGTCACTTACCAACGTTTCCAGTGAACCTGCGACTAGGAATAAGGCCTCCCAACATCTGGATTCGCCCTTCCTCCCCACCCCCGCCCCCCGCCCCAGATCAGGGATCAGCATTTCTTTTTCCTTAAAGGGTCACATAGTAAATATTTTAGGCTTTGTAGACCTGACTGTCTGTTGCAACTACTCAGCTCTGCCTTTGTAGTGCAAAAAGAGTCATAGACCGGAAGTAAACAAATGGGCATGGCTGTGTTCTGATAAAACTTTATTTGTAAAAACAGGTGGTGGAGCACATCTGGCCCATGAATTGAAGTTTGCTTATCTCTGCTCTAGACCATTGTAGTTCCTGGTGCACACGGCTGTGCGAGTGGCCATCTAGGGAATGTGGGATGATTTCAGGTACGCAGGCTGAAGAGGGAGAGGCAGAGCAGCTTACCTGTAGCTTCAAAGTTGTGTCATCCAGTATGATAATCTTGGAGAGGATGCTGGCCCCCAGTGTGGTCTGGTAGTCCTCGTAAAACGTCTTGTGCACATACTGGTGGAGGAGGGAGGTCTTTCCCACACTGAAGAAAAAAACCCAAACACGTGAACAACACACACACACACACACACACACACACCCCCGGACTGTTCTCAGAATCTTGTCATGCGCCTCTCGCTGCCAGCTCTCTGTGATTCTGAATGTCTAACATTTGCAGTCCAAGGACCACAGTGATCAGTAAGGGATCAGGGAATGGACTCTAGAAGTAAGGACCAGTCCGGGACGCCTGGGCGGCTCAGTTGGTTAAGTGTCAGACTTCGGCTCAGGTCATGATCTCACGGTTCGTGGGTTCGAGCCCCATGTTGGGCTCTGTGCTGACAGCTCAGAGCCTGGAGCCTGCTTCCGATTCTGTGTCTCCCTCTCTTCCCTTCCCCCGCTCGTGCTCTGTCTCTGTCTCTGTCTCTCTCTCTCAAAAATGAATAAACATTAGAAGTAGGGACCAGTCCGAATGAGGAGAGAAGTTTGCGGAGAGTGGAGCGTCCCACAGGTCAGGTCTTTCCTATATTTGACAGAGGTGGGAGGACAGACGGATGCCAAGTGGCTTGTCTAATCCACATAGCTAGTCACTGCAGAGTTAGGGCAGATCTGGGACCAGTAACCAGACAGCCCGACTCCCAGCCTCTTTTGCCCATCTCTCCTCCCTGGTGCCACTCTGAATCAGAGAGACACCCATGGCCGGTGGGAACTATGCAGGAGGCCTCACTGCCCTTGGGTAGGGGGCTGCTTCCCAATCCCCACACCCTGAGCTGATCTTGGCTTACTCACCCCAGGGCTCCGATGATGATGAGTTTCAGGTCCACCTTCTTCCGGGGATTCATGGAGGGGCTTCGGAGCCTGTAGGGAAACAGAAGTCATCTGCATGCTGGCCAGAGTCCCGTGTGGCCATTGTCACTAAGGCTGGCCTCTACTTTCCCTTCCTTGATGTGCAGATCACTGCTCTGGGCCCGGGACCCAGGTGGGGCCGTTCTCCAAAGGAGATAGGGGACCAGCAATGCTGCCACCCTCCCACAGCTTCCCCTCGGGGCCTCCCCAAGGCTGGAAGTGTGGTGGCCCCACAGGACAGGCACATCTCTCCCTCTTCAGCATCACCAACCCTGTTCTTGGAGGCAGCCTGGAGCGCCAAGAAGACCGCACGGGGTTGAACAGAGGCCTCGAGGACAGTCAAACCAGCAGCCAGGGGTGGAGGGCAGTGTGGGAAGAGGAGATGGGGGCAGGACAAGGGGTCCATTGTCAGGACTGCCCGAGAGGCTCTGGATGGGAGAGCGCCCCTCCCCCAGCCCGAGGTGTTGCTGCAATCACAGAATCAAAAGGCTCTTCTTTAATGCAGCTGGTGGGGGTATAATTGGTACATGTTTCTGGAAAGCTACTTGGCAGCAAGTATTGAGAGCCTTAAAAATGTTCCTGCCGTCCACTTCTAGGAATTTGTCCTGGGGAAATAATCTGAGATGCAGGCAAAGATTCAGGTTCAAGAATGTTCTTGACAGTATTATTTATAAACATCCAACAACGAAGAAGTGGTTAAATAAATCATGGCACATAATAGACTATTAACATGGACTTTTGGAGACTATCATACTAATGTGGGAAAATGCTTATGCCATAGGGTCTAAAAGAAGACAAGACACTGCACTGTATATACAATACCATCACAAATATGAAAATGTGTTCCTACTTGCATAGGAAAAAGCCTAGGAATAAATATACAACAAACTTAAGTGGTTGATTCTGCGTGGTAGGGAAATTATACAATTTAACATTTGTTCTCTGTGCTTTTTAGTATGTTCCATTTTTAAATAACACACATGTCAAACAGGTATTGTTCCTGTAAGAAATAGTATGTTTCTTTCCTATAAGAAAGAAACATGTATATATGCATGTATGCATTTTACATATACATATTGATTATTTAAAAAGGTTTTTTTGATGTTTATTCACTTTTGAGAGAGAGAGAGAGAGAGAGAGAGAGAGAGAGAGAGAATGAGTGTGGGAGGGGTAGAGAAAGAGGGAGACACAGAATCCGAAGCAGGCTCCAGGCCCTGAGCTGTCAGCATAGAGCCTGATGCAGGGCTCAAACCCACGAACTGTGAGATCATGACCTGAGCCGAAGTCAGACGCTCAACCAACTGAGCACCCCATATTATTATTATTTTTCAACAAGCGAAGGCAAAACTGTTGCAGGGGATTGTGCTTAACTGGCTCTTTGGCTCTACCCTTACACGCGTATGTATGTGTATACGGTTCCCAACTCCTGAGTGCTCCAGACTTGGAGCAGGTAGGCATGCTGAGCAAACCTTGATCTGACTCAGCCTGGCTGAGGTGTCAAAAAGGCCAGTTTGAGTTTCCTTGGGGTCCTGGAAAAAGCTCAAAGCAAGACGTTCTGAGGCCTTGGTTCTAATTCTCTCACGTTGCCACCGTGTGACGTTGGATCATTTACTTCCCCTCTCTGAGTCTTGGCTTTCCAACTAGAGAATGAGCAAGTTGGGCACCAAAGACTCAAGGTCCCTTCTGGTTGAAAAATACTTTATCAACTGGAGCTCTAACTCACTGGCCACAAGGGCCTTGCCCGGGGGTGCCTAGGCCCCAGGGACGTAGGGCTGCTAGTGCCCCTCCACGAGCCATGTCGTGGCCCCAGGGTGATTTGAGGCTCGGCTCAGAGCTGTTTGTCCGAAGAGCCAGAGCTGGTGTCACTGGACCTTCTGCGGTAACCCAGGAGGGCTGGCTTGGCATGATGGGCAAGACCTCTTTGTGGTAATCCGCGACAGTCCTTCAAAAAATCCCGACACGGTTACTGCATTCCAAAGCCCTGCACTAGACACAAGCATGAGCACAAAAATGGACCAAATAGGAAACCACCCTAAGGAGTCATCATGGGAGAAGGCACAGGCTGAGTGATTACACCAAAGACAAAGCATAAAGCGTCCCAACAGAGGCACAAAGTGCTGGGGGAATTCAGGGATGGGAGAGAAGCCTTGAAGGAAGGAGACATGTGGTTGTGCGGGGGGTGATATTTCAAAGGGAGGGGATGAAGTAATCAAAACCCTGAGAACAGGTGAATGGAGAGGGTGGATGGTTTGGAAGGGTGAAGCAAAGGGTATGGGAGATAGGAAAGCAGGGAGAAGAGGTAAGATTTAAGGTGGGTCCTGGAGGTCCGACCAAGGACTCGGTCCTCTCATTCATTCAGCAACCATTCTCTTTGCTCCAGACAGGCAGAGGAAGATAATTCAAGGTATTATCCAGGGCTGGCATTTTGTCTTGGGTGTCACTGCCCACAGGGAAACCAGCCAAGGGAGAAGTGGCACAGAAGCTTGTGAAAGGTACATGTCTTCAAGCATCAGTTACTGCTCAGAAGGGGAGTGGGAGCCATGGTGAGCTCTTTCCTAATGGCTTTGGTACAAGATTCCAACCTAGTTTTAAAAGCCAATGCAGTGCCCTTAGAAAGGGAGTCAGGACCAAAGGGAGGCAGGGACCAGTGGGGAAGGAATCAGCACTGACGGAGTACCTGCAGGGGATGCTCTGCGTCCTCTGATTGCTTCGAGAACCCTCCCAGTAGCCTTATGAATGAGTCTTGAGACTCAGAGAAGCCAAGTCATTCATATCTCATCCAAGGCCATACAGGTAGTACGGGGATGAGCCAGCGTTTGCATGGAAGGCCAGAGGAGGCTCCTCTGTGCCACGTTGCCTCCTGACCTCTTGAATTTGAGCCCATGGAATCTGTGCGCATAGGATCTGGGGTGCTGGGCTCCCGTTTGGTGAGCCCCGACAAAACCCTAGCAGAGTTGGAGGAGATGGAGAGAAAGGTGGCCAAAGTGACAAGAGGTACGAACGGGAGCCGAGGGAACGGGTCTGTGGAACAAGAGCTGTTGTGTGAGGATTGACTACCAAGGTCAAGATTTGGCCAGCTTAGTTGGAGGGGAATGTGTTCACACACAAGCTGCCATGCTGGAGTCATATCTGTGCTCACGCTATCCTCTAACATGTTTTCCACCCAGCATCGCATAGAGGACTTTGTGAATGTGCAAACAAAAATATGCATATCATTGTGAGGTTAAATGAATGAATACATTATTATAATATGTTTAACGCCTACAATACATTATTATAATATATTTACCGGCCGCAATTAAAGGTTCAAGAGATGTTAGCTCTTTCGGGGGCACTTGCGTGGCTCAGTCGGTTGGGTGTCCGACTTTGGCTCAGATCATGGTCTTGCAGTTCGTGAGTTCCAGTCCCACCTCGAGCTCGCTGCCGTCAGCACAGAGCCGGCTTCAAATTCTCTGTCTCCCTCTCTCTGCCTCTCCCCCACTTGCTCTCTCTCAAAAATGAATAAAAATTAAAAAAAAAAAGAAAGAAATGTCAGCTGTTTTATGACGATTGTTAGCACACAAAACGAGCTTGCCAGACTGACACCATAGGTCTCTATTTTACCACCCAAGAACCAGGTGTCTAGGGGAGTTTAATTGTTTCTCTCTAAAAACACAGCCTAGAAGTGGTAGGACCCGGATTAGGAGCTAGGTTTGGAATCCAGGCCTAACTCCGCCGATCACACCCTCACCTGCTCATTCTACTGTCTCTTCCGTAAAACTAGGATGAAGATCACACACCTGCCACCGGGTGCCCCTGTCAGAGAGGCTCCGGGGCTGGGTGGCGTGGGCTTGACATGGGACAGCGCGACCAACGTGCTTATGAAGGGGAAGTGGGGTGAGGGCGGGGCGGGTAGAGAGTGTGCATCAATATCCACTACCTGGGAAGCTCTCTGCAGATAATCAAAGATAATATACAACATAACAGTGGGCAAGGAATATGAATAAGCAACCCAGAAGTCTTATGAATGAAAAGCCATCAGCTTCGAAAAGATACTCAACCTTACTAATTTTTAGAGACATACAAAGTTTAAAAATACCATTTTTTTTTTTTACCTCCAGAGAGTGGCACAAATTAAAAGGACTGATGGTGAAATTAAGTGTTGGCAAGTGTATAGGGGAAGCACTAATATGTATCGTTGATAGGCTATGAATAGCACAGCCTTTTTTGGAGGGAAAGTTGACAGTAGCAAAGTTCGATACACACGGGCCACAGTCTAATTTTAGGCATCTACCCTCAGAACGTACCTATGCTCAAACATACCTTTGTACAAAGACGACTGCTGGAGAACATTGTCGTAACCCGAGTGTCCATCAATAAGAGATTCTCTACATAAATTATGATCCATTCAGATTCTGGGATACCAGCTGGCTTTAAAAAGAGTGAAGTGGGGCGCCTGGGTGGCTCAGTCGGTTAAGCATCCAACTCTTGATGTCAGCTCAGGTCATGATCTCACGGTTTGTGAGATGGAGGCTGCACGGGGCTCTGCGCTGACAGTGCGGAGCCTGCTGGGGGTTCTTTCTCCCTCCCGCACTCTCTCAGCCCCTCCCCCACTCGCTCTTCTTCTCTCTCAAAATAAATAAATAAACATGTAAACGATCAAGAAAAACAAAGAGTGGAGTAATGAAGTAGAAAAAAAGTGATAATAATTTAAGTAAAAGAGAACATCCCTGAACGTTTTGTACAGCATGATCTCGATTGCGTAAAAGCAAACAACAACCTTGCTTGTGTGGCTGCATAGTTAATATCCTATTTGTGCTTGTCTTGCATACACAGAAAGTTGTGGATAGATACACATTAAATGATTAATAGGAGGTAGGGAAAGGTAGATGAGAAGCTAGGGGCTATTGTTTTATTTTATATATGTCTTGTGTTAACATTTGTCACACAAGGCTTAGTCGTTACGTAATGAAACAGTATCAAATGTACTTAAAGAAACTTAACATTTCTTTATTATTTTTTTAATGTTTATTTATTTTTGAGAGAGAGAGAGAGAGAGACCGAGAGTGAGCGGGGGAGCAGGCTCCAGGCTCTGAGCTGTCAGCACAGAGCCCGACGCCGGGCTTGAACTCGTAAACCACGAGATCATGATCTGAGCCAAAGTTGGACGCTGAATCGACTGAGCCACCCGGGCACCCCTAAAGTTCCTTTAAAAAGAGCACATGGGTGGATGACACCCCCAAGTCATCTGAGTGTGATGTCCTGACAAGACAAATCACTTTGGTGTCTGGGGCAGGAGAGGGAGGTCATCTCGTACCAGGGAGTGATCATGAGTTTTGGAGTCAGCGTTCTTATTCTACCTCCATACATTTGTGACCTTGGGTGAGTTGCTTGACCTTGGTGAGTCGGCTCCCTCATGGGTGAAGTGGGCATCACTTGTGGCTGTGGCTTATTCTGCAGGGGGGCACGTGTCATTTCTGATAGCACAAAAGGCTCCTCCAATGGGGAAGACCCAGATGAATGGTTACTAGTTGCATGGGGGCGAGGCAGAGATCTGATTGGTAGCACCTGCCACTTTCTGTGGGGTAGATACTCCCACCGTGGCGGATTTCAAGCTATCAGTGTGGAGCCTGCTCCAGCACGCTGTAGGAGGAACCCCAAAGGTCATCTTCTCCGATCCCCCACCCAGGGCTTGAGCCATCTCGACCTCGTTCATGGAAAGACGGAGCTGGCTCTGCTCCCATAGAGCTTCTTCCCTCCACTAGGGGTGGATTTCTCCTGGGGCCACAGAGAACATGCAATCTTCCTCTGCCACATGCCAGCCCTTCTGAGGTTTAATGTCTTCTCCTTGGTGTTTCTTGACTCTTTCTTCTTCGGATCCTTGTGACTCACCTTGGCCTTGACTCTGAGCTCCCTTTACCCCACTACCACCCTAGTCCCCTTCCCCTGGATGTGCCCTTCCAGCATGCTGCTGCTGCAGATCGCCTACCCCTACTGCAGACTCTCAGAAGGGGAAGGATTTGCTGAGGCTGCTACTTAAAATAGCCTGGCCCTTGGGTCCCAGGACCCCTTAGGGGTCCCTTGCCCCCTAGCAGCAACAAGGGGGTGTCCAGAACTGTGTCACCGGCGAGGGAAGGCAGCTTGGTGGCAGACACCGGTTGGGCTCACCGAGGAGGCATGTGTAGGTTTCAGACGGTGGCTGAAGTCCCTTCCCACGTCGCTGGGCCCTGCCCTTGGCCGGACTTCGGCCATAGCTGTCTTTTTAAGCCTCTTCCCGCCCATCCAGCTACCTCAGATGCTTCAAACCAGGGCATCCTCTTAGAGGCCAGGCTGAGTCACCACCCTCTACTGTTAAATAACAGTGACAAGCAGGCTTGGAACGCAGGGCCCTGCCTTCAGCCAGCCCCGATCCACCCAGACCAGAATCTGCAGGCGACTCAGCCCCCACTGCATGTGACTAACTCCTCTCCCCTTGTTGCCTGGGAGTCCTTCTAAGACTGGAGCCCTGGTCCTGCCCACCTGCCAAAGTTACAGTGTAGCTCAGTCCCTAGGAGCAAGAAAGCCTGGGTTGATGCCCCTGGGCACACACACGTGCGTGCACACACACACACAGGCACACGCACACCACCCTAGGGTTTGGGGGCCAGTCTTACACGAGCCCTTGGACTTGGTCTGCTCTCACCATCCTACTTCCCTTCTCTCCCTCCCCCACTGGCCCCAACCGGGACCCAGGTACAATCTTCGGCCTCGCTGGTAAGGCGAGGTGTCACTTCTGCTGACAAGGAAGAAGGATGAGGGAGACCAGTGAGCAGGGGCAGATGAGAACCCTGAGGCTGTCAGCCTCCCCGCTTTGCTCCCATCGACCCCACTTTCAGTGCCTCTCCTCCCTGCTACCACGTCTTGGAAAACGACAAATGCGTCCACCCTAAAAATAATGGGATTTACAGTCGTGGGAATAAAGTTTGTCTTTGAAAATAAATGATCTATGGAGCACGAAGCTTTATTGCCCTGTGGGAAGGCTCACGACTCTGCCTTGCCCTCCTAAATCCTAGCAGGTCTAGACCTGCTCCCCTCCAGGCCGTGTGTCCATAGCTCTGCTTTCGGGAGGCTCAGCGCTCGTGTCCTTTAAGTTCTTTGGAAGTATTTGTCCTGTCTCCCCAAGTAGACTCTCAGTGCCCAGAGGACAAGAAAGTTCCTCCCACCTCTCTATCCCTCCGTAAAGCCTGACCCATGCTGGGAATATTGAATCTTCAATAAACAGTCATTCATCCATCCCCATCTATCCATCCACCTATCCATTCATCCACCTGTCTATCCATCCATGTATCCATCCGTCCGTCCATCCATCCAGCATGGGTACTATATGCCTACTATGAGTCCGCACTATGTAGGTCTGAGGGTACAGACAAGTTACTATTTCCATGGGACTTGTGTGGTGGGGCATTGACTGACGAGCTCAGAGAAGTTATTTTTATAAATGCATGCTGCCTGGCAATTCTAGGGCACCCTGCAGGTTATAAAATGCCATCACAGTCCAGTGGATTCCTGAGTCAAGAACAGCTAGTTAGTGGCAAGCTGAGACTAGAACCCAGATCTGTCCAACTCTGTTGACTGGCTTGCCTAGCACGGCAGAGCTGTGCCAGGAGACATATTTATGAGTTAGAACAAAAGGACACTTTTCTACTCTAGGAGTTTCTCCTTCCCCAATGAGACGCTTTGGCCAACGGGTTCCACCCAAGGAGGTGCCCTGTCGATGTGGCAAGGCGACCTCGGGTGCTGGCTGGCCTTCCTCTGCTGAGCCAGTGGCAGTGTCCTCCCGCTGAGACTGTTGGCCCGTGCAGAGCCGGGAGCCTGGGCCCCAGCAACCCAGGCTGGGCTGGGCTGGGCGGGGAAGTCCCTTCCACCTGGCTCGCTGCCATGCCCTGGGAGTTTCCCTGGTGGGCAGTGGGGTGGAGGGGGGGGTTCGGGTTGGATCTAAGCCCCGCAGCTGCCAGATTCTAAGCCTCATCCCTGCCTCCATTCCCCACCTCCCTCCCCAAACCCAAATACCTCTAGGGCTTGCTGGGACAGACTGAAGAACTGAGAAAAACTTTCAAGGCACTTACAGCTGTGGCTGCTTAGCATCTGGCCTCCCCTGAGGGCAGGCGGGCCGTTCTCTCTCTCTCTCTCTCTCGGAGTCTGGGGGTCTCCTCTTAGAGCAAAGGTCTCAGCCGGTTCAGAGGAAAAAGGCTCTGGAGCAGAAGAGCTTATTGAGGCCAAGCTACTTCCTTCTGTTTTCCTCCTCTCCCTCTCGTGCACAGACTTGGGAAAGTTGCAAAAGAGGCTGGGCCGGGTGAGCTCAGCTGTGTGGGTGGAGGGGGTGGGGTGGAATGGGAAGCTTGGCTTCAGAGCTCACTCGATTAGGCACCTCTGTGAGAATTGGGTTTCCTGGGAAGCTGGCCCCAGGGAACGAGGAGTGGAAGGTTCGAGGCGTGGAAGTGTGTGGGTCACAGCCTGCAAGGCGACACGCAGGTTTGGGGGCACCACGCAAAGCCTCCAGCTGGTTTTCAGGACTTCTGCCTGGGCCGCTGGAGGCCACCCAGTGAAGGGAACCTTTTGTTTGTTGAGGCGTTAGACCCACATGTGCATTAGATTCGGTGCCACCACCAGCCTGGTGGGGAGACGGTCCTCATGCCTTGTTCCGACCCTAATACTGTACACACACCGCATCATAGCACACTGCCACCAACACACACACACACACACACACACACCCACACACCCAGTCTTGTGAGATGGGAGACAAGTCCTAGCATCTCCCCGTCCTCTCGGATGAAAACGTGTGGCTCGGCCTGAAGTTCTTAAGAGACTACAGTGATTTTCAGCAGCGTGAGCATAAGGCTGAGTTTCATATCCCTTTGAGGTGCCTGGAACCATGCCCCGAGTAACAATGGCTGGCAGATAAAAGGGGAATAAAGTGAGGGGTTTTTTTTTCTTTTTTGGAAATAAAGTGAGTGCAGATGAGCCCGAATGAAATGGGTTACCAGATCCCAAGGGCTCCCCTTAAGGCTTGTAATGCACTGGATTCAGCCCTCCATCCCCATGTTCCTTCTGAGAGGGGCCTTTCCCCCTCGGTGGTCCATTCCCTGAACCACCCTCACTGTCAGCAAGCATTTCCTCACGTTTGAGTCTCTGGTGCTGTCTCACGGCTATTGTCTACGTCTGTCTGGTCAGTGGGACCAGACATCCCTCAAGGGCAGAGCGAGTAACCTTGAACCCCACGCTCGGCCACACGCGGTGCCAGGGACAGACCTCGGTAAGGAGGTGCCAGTGAAACAAAAACTCCAGGTGACGCTCACTCCCCTGCTCCGATTCGCAGGTGCCCGGAGCGGGGCATGATGATGTCTGTGAGGCGCCCGCTGACCAGGCCGCGCCGAGCTGGAAGAACTCCAGGGCATGTTTTCCTAGAATGTTATTCTTTGCTTACTTGGGAGAGGGTGCACCAGCCCACCGTCAGATAACCACTGGTTTAGGACGGCTGATTTGTTTTTAAATTGTCGCCCTTAGAATCAGATCCCCTCCCATATTCTTCTACTTTTCTGAGACCAGGTTTTATTGTATTTATTTTTTTAATGTTTATTTATTCATTTTGAGAGAGAGAGACAGAGAGAGAGAGAGAGAGAGAGAGAGAGAGACAGACAGAGACAGGGAGAGAATCCCAAGCAAGCTCTGTGCTGTCAGTGAGATCATGAGATCGTGACCTGAGCCGAAATCAAGAGTTGGACGCTCAACTGGCTGAGTCACCCAGGCCCCCCGAGACCAGGTTTTAAATGAATGTGTGTGTGTGTGTGTGTGTGTGTGTGTGTGAGAGAGAGAAGGAGGGAATGAAGGAGAGGGAGGGAGAGGGAGAGAATGAATGGGGACAAACCCCTATAAAGCTGAAGAGGCTGACTTGAGCCCCTTGCAGAGAACAGGGAGAAGTCACCAGCCAGGGGTCTGGTGCTGTGGGCACTCTTGGGGAAGGGAAAGGAACTACCCTCCCCTAGTCCTTATAGCCTCTGAACATGGGCCTGAGACTTCTAGTTTTAAGGGATGTTTGCAGAAGTACCCTTAACACCTTTGAGAGCCCCCCACCCCCCGCCCCAGGCTTCAGTCCCCATCTCCTCTGTCTGAATGGGTCAAGAGTCAGCGACTTCCCTTCTCTTCCTCTGACACATGCTTTGTGGAAAACGGCAGCCAGCCTCTCCCTCGTGGGGGAGGCCCTGACGCGGCAGTCGCGGAACTTCCTTCCTTCTTCCCCTCTTGCACGCATTCATCCAATAATCTGAGTGTGTCCCATCCTTTGGGGGACACGAGGTGGACACTTGCATTAATCAGTGAAATAAGACGGTGCCAATAACGATGTGAGAAATGCAGCTACAGGGTTGTGAGGATTTAGAAGATTTGGAGGTGGCAAAGGAGGGATTGGAAAGAAGGGATTTGAACTGGAGCTTGAAGGATGCACAAGAGACAAACGTGCAGATTGTGATAAGCGGAGGAGCAGGAGCGGGTCAAGTTCCATATGAGAAGTGGCCCGAGGGCGGGGCTCACCCTAGATGGGGGAAGAGGTGCTGACGTGCACAAAAGAGGCTCCGAGCCAGACCTGACCACCCACAGGACTGAGATTTCAATCTGGTTTTTCATGGCACTGTGTCCACTATCTCTTCACTACAAACTCTACCTGTCATGTTCGTGCTTCTGTCCCAGACCACAGCTGTCGTGCCTGGCACATGCTCGGTGCTTGGCCCTGACCCCCATCACTCCACCCAGCCCCAGCCCCTCATCTTACTTCGGGCTTCAGCAATCCTGGCGAAGGCTCATGCTGTTTTCCTGGTCTCACATCCAAGAGCGCTACCACCAGGGGTCAGGGCACCCGCAAGCCGGGCACCAGCACAGAAGAAGCTGGCACCGGGGCTGGTGGATTCGCAGAGGTTCTGGCTCCCCAGCAGCCTCCTGGAGAGGCCAGGAACACACATGGGAAGTGCAGGGGCTCAGCGCCCACGGGCAAGACTCTGACCGACAGAGCAGGAGAAAGAAGAACTCGGCAGACATTTCACACTCACCTGCCGCCCACCACCTTGTCATGGGACCCTTCTGAGCTGTCCCCGGTGCACACGGCCTTGCTCAAGGAGGTGCCCTGGGGAGCCCAGCAACCGCTGCGCTGGCCGCAAATCTGTATCAATTTGGAAAGTCACCTCCTTGCATTTATTTCCCTTCTCTCTCTTCCTCACTTCCCTTTTCCCTCTCTTGCTTCCTTTGAACTGAACTTCCCAATAACATGTTAAAAACAAGCTTCAGACTCAGGAATTTTTAAAAAATTCCCCCTTAGGGAAGGGAACCTAGGCCAAGATAGGGCTCCAGAAATATTTGCCGGGTGCATGGATGCGTTGTAGGGCCACAGCTCTGGGTGGACAGGGCAGGATGAGAAACAAAGATAGAAAGAAGTGTTCATTGGAAGAGGTTGGAGATTTGCAAACTGTCTACCTGAAAAGGTCGACGTGGGGGTTGTCTCCATACCATGCAGATGCTCCTCACGTCCTAGGTGAAGGAGATAGAGGAGAGAGGAGAAGGCTGGAAACGGGCCCACATTTAAGACGCAGGAGGGAGAAGAAGATCCCAGGCGGAGGCCTGGCGAGGCAGAGATGACTTATGTTCACGGAAGCCCCCTAACACCTCCAGGCCACCGCTACAAGGCGCTTCCAGCCCCTGTAGATAGGTGTCGTCGTGGAGTATGGTTTAGCCAATGGATAGAACGGTGAACCAGAGTTCCCGCCCTCGTGGAACTCAAGTTAAACAGATGAAGAGGAAATGTCCTGCTGGTGCCTTAGCCGCTTTCAGATCCGGCGTGTTGAGCCGTCTCGCAGGATCTGCCTGTCTGGGGACAGAAAGAATGGCCCCGAGGTCCTATGGGCTGTGGCAACCCCGTGTTCTTGAATCGTGCTTCTCTTCCCCTGGGCTCTTCATGTGAGAATTAAACGTTGACGGAAGACACTGCGATTCAGGGGTTGATCTGTTACAGTGGGTGGTGTTACGTCATAAGCTGGCCAAGTGGTGAAAAAGCAAGAGGCGATGTTGAGGAGTGGAAGCGTGTTATGGTCCTGAGGCCTGGGCCTGTGTGTCTTTTACACACCCAAGGCTGGTGGTCCCGGAGTGAGCTCTCATGTGTCTCCTTACCCTTACTGTCCTCCTGAGCACACATTCTTCTGGATGAGCGCCCGGCCAAGGCTGCAGAGCCGCGCTCTTGAACTTCACTTAGAGAAGGGATCAGCCTTCCAGGCCCCCGAGACCTCTGACCCCCAGGGCAAGGAAGACGCTCATCTGGTCGCCCTCCTGCAGGGAGACGCCTGTGCCACATGCACGTGTCCTCAGTCGAGAAAACCGAAGCTGTTGGGAGAGATACACACACCTGGACATCAGGCAGCACAGAGGCAGTGTAGCCGTGGCGGTCTTGAGGACCGAGGACTTGGGGGCTAGCTCTCTGTGAGCCTGCCATGCTCCCAATGTCCATCTTCCCTGTGGGCCACTCCACACTCAGATCCCCATGGAAGACAGTCTGATGGCCTGTGTGCTCCCCTGGAATGTGGGTGGTGATGACAGGAACTCAGATATGCCAGCCTGCCAGGCTCCTGTAGAACAGGAGAGGGACGCTCCTCAGAGGAGGTGATGCCCAGTACAAAAATAGCAGGTTCTCTGGAATCCTCTTAGCAGGGCGTCATTTCCATAGAGGGGCAGACAGGAGGAAGCTGCAACCTTGGACTCGGCCACCACTCACTCTTAGGCAGCAAATGTGTTTCAATTAAAAAAAATTTTTTGTTTAACGTTTATTTATTTTGAGAGACAGATACAGAGTGTGTGAGAGGGAGTGGGGCGGAGAGAGAGGGAGACATCGAATCCGAAGCAGGATCCAGGCCTGCTGTCAGCACAGAGCCCGACGTGGGCTCGAACTCATGAACCACAAGATACGTGACCTGAGCTGAAGTTGGACGCTTAACCAACGGAGCCACCCAGGCTCTCCAATGTGTTCTAATTTTAAAAGGTAAATATTACCGGGGTGGAAGGGGGACTGAGTAGATTCTACCTTTTGTCCTCACCCTTGCAACATCCTAAACTGACCTAAACCTGGGCTTGGGGGAGGGGCATAATTTAGAAGCAGGGGATGAGAGGCAGGAGACATGGATCCCACTTTCACTACTACGTTTGGCAAACTGTTTCATTATTTTATACTCCAATTTCCCCATTTAGGAAACAGGGTAATAAAACCTTCTCTGTCTCATTTACAGATTTTTCGCAAGGGTGGAAAACAAAGAGAAGAAAGGGAAGAAAGACGAAATGCCAAAAGCTCCTGGAAGGACCTTAATAAGCCCCAAATCAGATAGGAAAACATGGGTTACAGGTTGAATTGTGTTCGCCCCAAATATATGTTGAAGTCTTAACCCCCGGTGCCTCGGAATGACCTTGTTTGGAAATGGGGTTGTGGAAAATGCAATCAGTTCAGTTGAGATGAGCTCACAGTGGAGTAGGTGGGCTCTTAGGCAATACATCTGGGGTCCTTAGAAGAGACGCAGAGACAGAAACACACAGGAAGAATGCGGGGGGGCAACGGGCAGAGACTGAAGTGTCACCGCTGTGAGACAAAGAACCCCGCGGATTGCCAGCCATCACTTGAAGCCAGGAAGAGATGAGGCAGATTCTCCCCTACAGACGTCAGAGGGAGACTGGCTTTGCTGACGCCTCAATTTTGGATTTCTAGCTTCCAGAACCGTGAGACAATAAATGTCTGTTTTTTAAGCCTCCCAGTTTGTGGTGCTTGCTTATGGCAGCCCCAGTGACCCTTTAACAATTCCCAGGGCACGGTGAAGCTTGGCCAGAGCCCTTGGCCCATCGCTGAGAGGTTTGTGACCTAGTATCGGATATGGGGCATGAGATGAGGACCTGAGTTTCAGGGGATAACACTGCTGATGTGACGATCACAAGGAGCAGAGGTCCGTTTTGGAAAATCCTCTGCAGCTGACAGGGCAAGTAGGTGCATGGCCAGCAGAGTTCAGTCCACACAGACTGAAAGTGTCACTTCTGTCTTGAGAGACAGAACTGTCCCTCTGAGACAGCTCTGCGTGCTCAGAGCAGAACTAGCTTGGGCAGTCTCCGGACTGCTCTCCCTTCCTGCAGGCACAGATTATGCACCACACTCATACTTCAGGCCTCCGGCACGCAGGCTCCTGGACCCACAGGTACCCGGCTGGCACAGGCACGTGCAATACTTTGGGGTAGCCCGCTGCACAGACATCACCCTTAAGGAGACAGCCTGCAGGAATGCTGCCTGCCAGTTGGTCTTTACACGGCCCTTGGGTGCTTTGTTTTAAGAGGAGAAGTCATAAAACCTTTTTACTCTAGGCCCTTCTGCCCTGCCTGAGATTTGCCTCTGTCGAGTGTGGGCCTGGTCCCTGTGTGACGAGCACAGGCGCACAAGCTAGTTAAGTGTTTCTGCATAAGCATTATGCCATTGGAGCCTCACAACGAACCCATGAGATAGTTACTGTCACCATGTCCGTTTTACAGATGAAGAAACTAAGGTGCAGAGGTCCCACAACTGGAGTCAAGAATCAAGTCCAGGCCTGTGTGACTCCGAGCCTGTGATGTTCACTGCTCTTTTATCCTGCTTTGATAGTTTATTTGGATCAGGCTGTTCTGAATTAATTCTGAAAGCAATAATTTAGGAAAGAAAGAAAGAAAGAAAGAGATAAAAGAAAAACAAAACCAAAAAAGTGTGTGTGTGTGTGTGTGTATGTGTGTGTCTAGCTGTGATCTACTTTGACCTCATGCTCACAGGGGAAGGAGAACTAACATTATGAGCTAAGTGCTTCCATCCAGGTAAACTCATTGACTCTTCCCCATAGCACTATGAGGTGGGCATCTCAGAGATACAAAGTGACCAGCCAAGGTCACCAAATTGATCCAGGGCAGGGCACAAATGTGAATCCGGAGTATCTGACTGTAGGCCTGGTGTGTTTTCCATGACCTCTGTGCCAAAAGCGACAGCCGGGATCTGTCCCACTTATCTTGAGGATCTTCGAGTGTCTCACTTAGCACCTGGCACAAAATAAATATTTATGGGATTGGATTGAATTAAACCCAGATGAACCCAATGTTCATTAAGGGAGGATTTGATCATTAAGTGGACACTATGCAGATGTTACAAGGGAAGAGCTGACTACGTAGAATCTGTTAAAGGAGCAGTTTAGGCACAAGTGTATTCAGAGTGATTCCTTTTTTTGTAGGAAAAAAAAATTCCTTCCCTATGGCTATCTCTGTTGTAAATACAAAGGAAAAGTCTGCATCAGACAGCTTCAGATAAAAAATATTACTTATCTTTGAGGGGAAGGGTCACGGAGGACTTTCACATCATTTACAATAAAGGAAACCCTGAAGATACTTGCATTTTGAAAAAAAAAAAAAGAACAAAAGGAAGGAAAAGAAAGACATGTTGTTTTTGGTGACAATAGATCCCACTGGAGTGGGGATGCAGCCAGGATTCACCCTGTCAGCTCCCTCAGCATGGGCCCTGGGGGGAGATGAAAAGGGTTCATTCAGAGCCCACCCCCCGCCCCCCATATCCTCTCCTTGTGCTCTGAAATATTTTCTTTTGCAACAAACGTATGAGCACATGACCAGGAACGAGGAATCCTTGGGAAAATAGGCCCGGAACATCGCTTTGTGCTGGGGTCAAGTGAAAATTCACAGAAACTAATTTGAAGGGGTACCTGCTGGCCAAGGGTAACATGCTTGGAATATATAAAAAAAAATGCAGTAAGTTGAAACACATTCACTATTCTGAAAGCCAGTAAACAAGGGGGAAAATCCAAGTCAGCTTGCCTTTCCTATAGGAGCTGTACCTGATGGTAAGCAAATGGTTTTGTTTGTTTGTTTTAAATTTTCTTTTTTTGAACGTTTATTTATTTTTGGGACAGAGAGAGACAGAGCATGAACGGGGGAGGGGCAGAGAGAG
The DNA here is from genome assembly GCF_022837055.1 of Prionailurus viverrinus. Taxonomy (NCBI): domain Eukaryota; kingdom Metazoa; phylum Chordata; class Mammalia; order Carnivora; family Felidae; genus Prionailurus; species Prionailurus viverrinus. Next base: position 41,796,325 of record NC_062577.1, read on the forward strand.
AGGGAGACACAGAATCGGAAACAGGCTCCAGGCTCCGAGCCATCAGCCCAGAGCCTGACGCGGGGCTCGAACTCACGAACTGCGAGATCGTGACCTGGCTGAGGTCGGATGCTTAACCGACTGCGCCACCCAGGCGCCCCGTTTTTTTTTTTTTTTTTTTTTTTTAAGTGTGGTTTGTTTTGTGTTTTAAATAGAAGAATGCTAGCTAACAAATACAGGAGGAAAAATAGAATTAGAAAAAAAAATCTGGGGGCGCCTGGGTGGCTCAGTCGGTTAAGCGTCCGACTTCAGCTCAGGTCACGATCTCACGGTCTGTGAGTTCGAGCCCCGCGTCGGGCTCTGGGCTGATGGCTCAGAGCCTGGAGCCTGCTTCCGATTCTGTGTCTCCCTCTCTCTCTGCTCCTCCCCCGTTCATGCTCTGTCTCTCTCTGTCTCAAAAATAAATAAACGTTAAAAAAAAAAAATTAAAAAAAAAAAAAGAAAAAAAAATCTGTTTTGCAGCCCTGATGATAGATAGTGTGGATCTAAGCAATGATCGTCAGTGGTTGCCGAAGCCTTTAAGTAAAATGCTGAAGGAAATCAGTGGTGGGTAGATGAGGCTAACAGCCCCAGAGCCAACTCGTCCGTCCAAACGTGGTGAGCACAGAGGCACCGGGCATTATCTGCCTCCTGCTGGGCGACAACGGGATGTACCCAGCACTACCCATGAAACACTCTCGCCACAAAACCAGGCCTCTAGAGCGAACTGCCATTTTACAGGAAACGTGGGCTCAGAGAACCACGTTGGGCGACACTTTCCGATTTCACCCCGCACAGTTCAGAGTGTGGTCAACCCTGCACATGAAAAGAGACATAGAGTTCAAATAAATGCCATTTGTGAACTTTATTTGCATCCTGATACAGACAAGTCGGCCATGAAAATGACCCAACATTTCCTAGACAACAGACAACATTTGAACGCTGATTGCGTATTTAAGAATCGTAGAGGGATATATGGGTGAATCGTTGCAGTGATGATTTAAGATATGATACCAAGAATTTGCCTCAGAATAATGCAGGTGTGTGGGCTGGAGAGAGGAGGAGAGGCGCTCCAGATAAAACAGGCCTGGCTACATGCTGGTGGGTTATGAAATGCGGCTGGGGTCCACAGGGATTTATTGTGCTATCATCTCTGTTTGGGTACATGTTTGGAGATTTCCAAAAGAAAATGCTAGCAAAAAGCAATACAAAGTATGGGCATGCCACTTAATTCTTCCATCATGATGGTGGTGGAGGAGGTGTGGACGTGGGTGTGTGTGAAATGTGTGAAGCGTGCGAGTGGGTGTGTATGTTCTCATGCTCTATTTGGTCCCAATTCAAATTGCGGCTTTGGAACAATTGCAGTGACTTTCTGACAGCTGTGAAGAATGCCCCAACCTCCCAGGCACAGCTGAATTTCTAAAGGGCTTCAGGCAAGCAGGCAGGCAGACGCATGGGCAAGGCCACGCCTTAGGGGACTGCCGGGGCCAGCCCAACACGGTTATTCCCACGATCAAAGACTGAATAAAACTGTCTAATGAAGACATCACCCAGGATCCAGAGGGGCCCAGCTGGGGGCTGGATGTCAAGACCTTGAAAGCCACTGCTGCAAAACTCCATTCCATCCACAAAGTCCTGGGGTTGGAAAAAAGATGTAAGTGACATGTAGGGAGAAAGGGAAGCAGTGCTGCCTGGAGGCTGTACTGTGTGGTAGTGGGGGCGACTGGCCCTGGACCGTTCCATACGGTCACCACTTTGGCTGGTTGGTTCTTCCTCCTGCTTCCTGCACCTCTACTTGTTTACTCCGCAAAGTGCCTGCATGGTTTCATACATGTGGGCCTGGGCTTCTAAGGTCTACAATTTTGCCAACTGTTCATCTGTTATACACGTTTCCCCGCTCCCCCCCCCCCCCGACCCCCCACCCCCGTTTGATAATCAGAAAAAGTGAAACTTTGTTGCCTGACGGGAAGAGCAAAAGGTTTGGCTTTAGAAGATGTTGGCTGGAGTTCTGCTTTCTTTGTGAACCTCAACTCAATTTTTTAAGGGAGAGATGCTACACTGCTATTTTGTGTTCTGGGAAGAATCCTTTTTTAGATATAAAGCAAGTAGGCATTCATTTTTCCACGAGAAGGGTATAACTTTCTCCAGTCTTATTTTTTTAGTTTGGCAAAGACTTGGGGTCTACCGAGCAGGTGTGGTCTTTCCAACAACCATTTGAGATTTGAGGTTGCTGATGAGGGTAGAGGAAATTCACAGAGGCCTTAAAGCACCTTCTTGAGAAGGTGGGGTGCCGGAGTCCTGAAGGGTGTATAGGCTGATGAATTTGGCACGGTTCAAATGTCTAGCTTATCCTCAGTTTGGGGTTCACAGTGACAGCTCCAGAATCCCTTTGTTGGAGATGCTTAGGGACTTGACATGAAGCTGTTTTCTAAAGCAAAACGTTTGCTTTTTTTAGTAGTGCAATTGCTGGATTGTAAGGTAGTTCTATTTTTAACTTTTTGAGGAAGCTCCATACAATTTTCCAGAGTGGCTGTACCAGTTTGCATTCTTACCACCAATGCAGAAGGGCTCCCTTTTCTCCACATCCTCGCCAACACCGTTGTTTCTGGTGTTGTTGATGTTAGCCATTCTGACAGGTGGGAGGTGCTATCTCATTGTGGTTTTGATTTGTATTTCCCTGTTGATCAGTGATGTTGAGCATCTTTTCATGTGTCAGTTGGCTATCTGGATGTCTTTGGAGAGATGTCTATTCATGTCTTCTGCCCATTTTTTAATTGGGTTATTTGTTTCCTGGGTGTGGAGTTTTAGAAGTTCTTTATGTGTTTTGGATACTAATCCTTTATCAGATAGATCATTTGCAAATATCTTCCCCCTTTCTGTAGGTTGCCTTTTAGTTTTCTCGATTGTTTCCTTCACTGCAGAAGCTTTTTTATTTTGACGAGTTCCCAATAGTTTATTTTTGTTTTTCTTTCCCTGACCTTAGGAAACACATCTAGAAATAAGTTGCTAAGGCTGATGTCAAAGAGGTTACTGCCTGTGTTCTCCTCTAGGATTTTTATGCAATTATACTGCTAAGTATTTATCCAAAGAATACAAAAATACTAATTTAAAGGGATGTATGCACCCCAATGTTTATAGCAGCATTATCTACAATAGCCAAATTATGAAAACAGCCCGAGTGTCTGATGAATGGATAAAGAAAATGTGGAAAATGTGGTGTGTGTATATACATATACATATATGTATGTATATATATATGCATGTATATATATGTGTATATATATATATATTTATAATGGAATATTACTCAGCCATAAAAAGAATGAAATCTTACCATTTGCAATGACATGGATGGAGCTAGAGAGTTTTATGCTAAGTGAAATAAGTCAGTCAGAGAAAGACAAATACCATATGATTTCATTCATATGTGGGATTTAAGAAACAAAACAAACGAGCAAAGGGGGAAAAAAAGAGAGAGAGGCAAACCAAGAAACTATAGAAAACCAACTGATGGTTACCAGAAAGAGGGGAGGTGGTGGGGAGATGAGAGAATTAGGTGATGGGGATTAAGGAGAGCACAGGGTATTGTATGGAAGTGTTGAATCATCGTACTCCATAGCTGAAACTAATATTGCCCTGTACGTTAACTAACTGGAATTTATTTTTTTTTAAGTTTTTAAAAAATTTATTTTGAGAGAGAGAAGGGGGTGGGGAGAGGCACAGAGAGGGAGAGAAAGCATCCCAAGGAGGCTCCGTGCTGTCAGTGCAGAGCCCGATGCAGGGCTCGAACTCACAAACTGTGAGATCATGACCTGAGCTGAAATCAAGGCTTGGATGCTTAACCACCCAGGTGCCCCACGAACTGGAATTTAAATAAAAGCCAAAAAAAAAAAAAAAAAACCCACCACCCCACATTTGTTTTCACTTGCATTGTCTGTTTATATTTGGTGGCTTGGGGAAGCAGTTAATGGAGAACAAGATGTGGGGGTAGGTAAGTCCCCAAAGTCCTCTACACCTTAGCACCTCCATTCTGGTGCAATCACCCAGGTGCTGTGGGTGGCTCTTGGGTAAAGTTAGCGTGTTGAGTGTCACCAAAGAACTCCATGTGATGTTGGAAATCTGGGCCAACGGTGGTGTGAAGCGATCACAGATTTCCCCAGGAATTCCCTTTTTCTACCTCACTCTACCGACTTGGGAATCCACTGCGCAAAAGACACTTTCTTGTTTGAGAAGAATGTTAATCTGAATGTTAGAAGCTATAGCCTGATTCTGTACTCCCTCTCCACGCAGCTCAAATCTCGAGCCACGTAACCTTCCGGTCTCAGTATCCTCATCTATAGAATGGGATAATACTATCCAGTCTGGCTGGATGTTTGAGGGGATTAAACGTGGTCGGTTGAAAAGCCCTACGTGACAACGCCCGGAAACTTCACTACGTGGCTTGTACGAGGCTTGTTTCTGCTTCTCTGCAGGACAGGAAATGAGAGAGAACCAGCCGGTGGCCTTTCCACCACAGGCAGCTTTGTCCTTTCTAGAGGGGGCACTGCTGCTTCGGCACAGGGTAAGATGGGAGGGGGGCTCAGGGTAAGTGCAGGCTACCGAAAAGAGGAAGTAGCAGGCTCCTCGTGGGGAAGGGACGGCCCTGTGACTTGCAGAATAAGGAAACAGTTCTTACCAGCTGGGTGTAGGCAGTCGGTTGGAGGGTGTAGGAGACTCCGTTGATGATGAAGGTGACATCCGGCATGACGTTGAGGTTGGCACACTCCACAGCATACTAAAACACAGCACAGAGGATCCATTTAGAGGCCTCCCACCTCCCAAGAGAGGGCCTAGTTCCCCTGCTCCCGCCTCCCCCCAACCCCGGCAGGCACTGACTTCTCCATCCATGGGCTCTGCCCCAATGGCCTTCTGCAGCTGCTTGATCTTGTCGGAGGGGCCCGTGATGAGGGAAGTCCCTGTGTCCACAATGGCCTGGCAGCCCTCAGAGCAGAACATCACTGTGCCTCCCACCTGGATTCTGAGGGCAAGGAAAATGTCGTGAGCCGCCCCCCCCACTCCCCCACCCCAGATTCCTCCTCCCCAGCCCTGAAGTCTCCCCAGCTGCTCTCATCCTCTACAGGCTCTCAAATATACACTCGTGATTTCCATTTTGACTGTCTTACACATGAGTGTTTCTCAATTTTTCTGTGGCTGATGCCCATAGCAGAAATACATGTACTCTCGGACCCAGTACACGCACCCCCCCCACACACAAGAAATAAAAACAAAAAATGAAACAGTGCTCAACCTTAACATGCGAACTGCACTCTGATATTTTCTATTTTAGTCCAGTTCATGAAAAATGTACGTCATGATCCCCTAAAATGAGGTCATGACTCATAAATGGGTAAGTCCTTACGGTTTGAAAAACCCTCAGTAGACAGTGAACACCGAAGCTTTTTGCTGTTTATCCCTTGTGCCAAGCACATGGCCTCACCTCCCCTTGCAGGAGCTTATTCTTGGCTGAATTGAGACTTGCGTTTCTTTGAACTCCTGCACGGTCTAGTCCAGTGCTAGGTGTGTGACCGGCCACTGGTCCCACTTCCTTGGTTGCTCCATGCCCAGACACACACACACACACACACACACACACACACACACACGTACGTATGCATGTATGTATGTCAAGACCCTGTCAATGTTACCTCCTTCATGAAACCCTTGCTTGAGGAGTTCTCAGGTAGGAGCTATCTTGCCCTGTCTGCCAAGGCCACTTTGGTGGCACATCTCATGGACCACGGTCCACCCTCCACTTCACCTGGTGGGGGTTTGTGTGTGTGTCTCATCTTCTGTACACACTCCATGGAGGCAAAATCTGAGTCCAGTTCACACCTGCACCCCCGTGTCACTCGCCCTTTGACCTATGTATTAATTAGTGTTAAATGAGCCCCGAGTAGTTGGCTGAGTGTTCGTATTGACTTGAGGGAGCACCACGCGTGCAAGGAGGGAAGCTGAAACTTGGTACCATGTGCCTGCCGCCCTGGAGACCGAGGCCCCTCTTGCACCCCCGCTCAGCCCCTCCATGCTTCTAGCCCTGCACAACGAGCCCCCAGCATCCTCTCCCAGGGACCAGCACTTTGATTCAGGTCAATTCAATTAACCCAATTTGAGTGGTGCCCATCCTGAGTTCTTCTGTCATACCATAACGAGAATACTCACACATCCAGTGCAATCTGCCAGTAGCCTTGCTTGGTGACCGGGACCCAGTTCAGATTCCCAGAGAAATGGGAATGGTCATAGCCTCCGAAAATCAGCTCACTCCCCACACCACTTTCTGGGTCACTACATGGAAAGAAAGGCAGGCTGTCAGGGAAGGGCCACTGGAAAACCCCAGGAAAAAGCCTCAGCCAGTGCCCTATTTCTTGGTCTGATCACTCACACCAAGTACCTATAGAGGGGAAATATCAGCCTAGGCTTTGAGCCCAGAGTTCCCCACTACTGCAAGGTGATTAGTCTGGATCTTTTCTGGCAAAAGGATAGAAACAGGTCTGCGTAATGATTTGTGAATGTTTTCTTCTTGGGTAAAAGGGCTAGGAAGGTGGGAAAGGGTGATGACAGCTCTGGTCATGCAACACTCACGCGGAACCAAGGCCAAGGCCATCTGAGGGGTGCACACACCATGTGACTTGAGGCACCCCCCAAAGCCTTTCCCCCCAAGTATCTTTCCCACTATTGTTCTTGGTGGTGCCTGGTGCCTGGAGCTTCTGGGTTATTCTCTCCATCGTGTTAAGGTGAAGAAGCTAATGTGAAGGCAACGTGACTTACTAGAGCTTGAAAACTTATTAATCTTCACCGATGTTGATTTTTCAGATTATGTTCTGGCACCTAACAGGATTCTGGGGAAATAGGACATGAAACTGATTCATTTTCAAGAGGAAAATGATCAGAAAAATACAAAACTCTGGGTGCTACAAGTCAGGGTGGTAAAGGGGAAGGGAACTGGGAATCCGTGAGCATCATAGAAAAGTGGTTTTAGTGGGGGTTGGGGGAAGAACTGTTTGTTGATGGCCTTTGTGCAGGGCACTGGGCAAAGAATGTTATCTGCTTAATCCTATTTATCTCTTACATCATCCTTGTGGCCATTTGAGGAAACTGAGGCTCAGGGCTTAAATCCAGATCAGTCAGACTGCAAAGCCTCTGCTACTTCCCATCCTAACCTTTGTCTCTCCCGGCTGGAAGGGAGCTGCTCAGGAACCTGTAAGGGAGCAGCAGAGATGTCTGGGCCACCTGCCATCCCGCTCCCAGCTCTGCCCGGGCTGGTCCCAACTGCAGCCATGCAGTATAATAGAGGAAATTCAAGTCTCTCCACGTAGGAGTGGAGAAAAAGGGAAATGGGCTTACGCTAAAGCTGGGTCAGCTCAGACCAGATCTCACTGGGAGGGAGTCAGAAAGGTAAGACATCTCCTTCCTATGTAGGGATGAAGGTTAGGTGAGCCTTTCCGGATCCCAGGCATGCGAGCCTTATGACGTTTTCCGACTACAGCAAGCAATTTAAAACAATTGTATAAATTGACCATTTAAAACTGTACAGTTCACTGGTGTTCTAGATATTCATATTGTGGCGAGCCGGTCTTCAGAAGCTTTTCATCCTGTGCATGGAAACTCCATACTCCTTGAACAATAACTTTCTATTCCCCACCCCCCTCCGTCCCTCGCACCTGGCAGCCTCCATCTTGGTTTCTGTCTCTCTGAATCTGACCCTGTAGGGAGCTTCATGCAAGTGGGATCACACAGTGCTTGTTTTCTGGCTTATTTCACTTAGCATAATGTCCTCAAGGTTCATCCATTTGTAGCTTGCGTTAGAATTTCCTTCCTTTTTCAGGCTGAGTGATATTCTATTGTATTTTATTAGTCCCTTAACATTTCATCATTTTATTGTCAGCTTACTTTCGAATTTTTTCCTGCATCTTACCACTGGAATCACGCTTCCTGAGGGCAGGGGCTGTCTTCCTTGTTTTATTGTGCTCCTGGTGCCCAGTATCACAGTCAGCACAGAATAGGAGCTTGATAAATATTTATTCATTGCATAAATGAGTACTCAATCCCAGAGATTCCTCATGTTAGTTCAGTGTGGTACAATTTACAAGGTGAGGCAAACCCCATTTCCTCAACATCCAGAGAGGGTAAACCCAAGGTCACACAGCTGGTAATAGGTCAAGAAAGAGATCCAAGCCGGGTACTTGACTACTAAGTCTGGTGCTCTTTTGACTGGACTGTGTTGTCTCCCTGTAGTCATAACTGACCTTAACCTTGGTGGGCTTGACGGGCCTACCTGCTCATGTACACAGAAAACATGGGTATGTCCACCAGGTTCTGTGCCATCATGTTGTCGAACACCGGGGTCACCCCTCCCACAGCCAAGGAGGGGTATCCCAGGCCCAGAATTCCATCAAACTCTGCGTTCACAAAGGTCTGGCCAGGCTCCGTGACACTCTCTCCAAATTGCTGGCCGACCACAAGCAGTCCTTCCACCTAATGGGAGAAAGCCCGAGAGAAAACTGCATGGGAGATCTTTGGCAAACAATCTCAGATTCCCGAATTCTCCCTCTGGCCTGAACAGAATTTTTCCCCCACCCAACTTTTCTTGATTCAATGGGCACAGTGATTTCACCACATTCTCACAACCTTATTTTTTTTATGTAAACTTTTAAAAGTTGCAGTGTAATACAGAAATCGTAAGTGGACAGTGCAGAGAATTTTCACAAGCTGTACTCGCCCTTGTCAGCAAGCTCCCGAACGGGAAGCCCCTTCATGCACCCTGCAAATCACACACCCTGCAAATCATGGCGACTTTCCTCAAGAGTAACCCATCTCCTGGTTTCCCCACCTCTACTGCCTTTGCCTCTTCTTGAGTTTTTATATCAATGGAATCTTATAGGATGAATTCTTGTTTATATGGCTCCTGTCACTCAACATACTAGTGCAGTCTGTTGTAACTTTGCTCATTGCCACTAGTATTCCATGGTATGACTACATCATCATCATCCATTCTACCATGGATGGATATTTGGGTTGTTTTCGGTATTGACTATTGCTAACAGTAATGCTCGCACATGTCTTCTAGTGGACATGTTGGGTTTATGCTTAGGAGAAAACTGCTAGATAACAGGATATCTAAGTGTTTTGCCTGAGTAAATACTGACAATGAGTTTTCCAAAGTGATTGTACCAATTGACATTTCCCATACCAACGTTTGAGAGTCCCAGTTGCTTCAGATTCTCAATGACACTGGATATTACCTATCTTTTCCATTTTAGTCTTGTCGTGGATATGCAGTGGGTTATGTTGGGGTTTTAATTTGTATTTCCTAATACTAATGAAACTGAATATTTGGATAACCTCTTGTGTGAAGCGGGTTATCTGCATTTTTCTTATTGATTGGTAGGAGTTTTTTATTCTGGAATCAAGTCCTTTTTTGGATAGATGTATTACAAATATCTTCTTCCAGACTTGGCTGGTGTTTTTCGGTGAGCAGAAGATATGAATTACGGTGTAGTCAAATTTATCATTTTTTCCCCTCTTTAATTAGTGGGTTTTGTAACATGTTGCAGAAACTTTTGCCTACCCTAAGGTCCTGAAGACATTTTCCTATGTTTTCTTCTAAAAGCTTTCTTATTTCACTTTTCATATTAACACCTACAATGTATCAGAAGGTTTGATGATGTGTGAGATAGGAGCCAAGATTCTTTTGTTTGTTGGTTGGTTATATGGAAATCCAAATGAGCTAGAACCATTTAATAAATACACTGTCATTTCCTCCACTGCACTGCAGTTTCATGTTCAACATAATTCAGAGTAGTTTCTTAATTTTGTCTTTTGTCCCGTTTGTCTATATGCTTATCTTGTGCCAATACCACATTATCTCAATTACTAGAACTTCATAATAGGTCTTAATATTTATAGTGTGTTTTCTCGTCTAGATGGTCTGAGTGTATTACATATCCATATAAATTTTAGAATTAGCTCATCAATTTCTAATAAAAATTGCCATTTTTTTTGATTAACAGATCTATTGATCAATTTGAAAAAACTTTGACTTATCTATAATACTGAGTCATGAAATACTGAGTCATTTCAATTTATGTAGATCTTCCTTAGTCTCACTCAATAATGTTTTGTAGTGTATTTAGAATAGAGATCTTGAGGGGCGCCTGGGTGGCTCAGTCGGTTAAGCCTCCGACTTCAGCTCAGGTCATGATCTCACAGTCCGTGAGTTCGAGCCCCCGCGTCGGGCTCTGGGCTGATGGCTCAGAGCCTGGAGCCTGCTTCCGATTCTGTGTCTCCCTCTCTCTCTGACCCTCCCCCGTTCATGCTGTGTCTCTTTCTGTCTCAAAAATAAACGTTAAAAAAAAAAATTTAGAATAGAGATCTTGAAACATTTAACATTTTTGTTAAATTTATGTCTAGGTATTTGATGTTTCTGATGGTGTTATAAATAATGTCATTAAAGATCTATTTTCCAGGGGCAGCCGGGTGGCTTAGTCGGTTAAGAGTCCGACTTTGGCTCAGGTCATGACCTCGCGATTTGTGAGTTTGAGCCCCGCGTCCGGCTCTGTGCTGAGAGCTCAGAGCCTAGAGACTGCTTGGGATTCTGTGTCTCCCTGTCTTTTTGCCCCTTTCCCACTCACTTTCTGTCTATATCTCTCAAAAATAAATAGGTTTTAAAAAATCTATTTTCCATGTTTTCCTGATATATAGAAATTCAAATCATTTTGTTCATTAATCTAGTATTCAGCAACTTTGTTAATTAATTATTAACCCCAATTGTCTGTAGATATTTTTGGATTTTTTACATGTAGAATTTTGTCACATGTGAATAATGACAGTGTAATTTCTTCCTTTATAATCCTAATACCCTTAGTTTCTTTTTTCTTGCCTTACTGCACTGAGAGTAAGCATCTTGGACTCATTCTTTTTTTTTTTTTTCTTTGCCTTAACTCATTTTTGAAAGCCTGTCACCAGGCTTTCTGCCCTATGCACTGTTTCTCTGTGGATTCCTCTTTGCTGCCTCTCTAGAACTCAGCACACTGAGCAGACTGGCCCACTGCCGTTATCTCAAACAGGAAGTGCTACTCCCTCCTGGCCAGGCTTCCCCCTTTCCCTGGAAGCCAACTCCCTGTTTCCACCTCTTCCAGAGGCAGATCTGAAACTGTTCCCCTAACAGCTCTGCAAAATATTCTGTCCCCCAAGTTTCTGGCCAAAAGACAAAAGAGGAAGGAATTGTACTCACATAGACTTGGTCGGTTCCAATGATTCCAGACAAGCTCCCAGTCCCGTATTGAATGGAGAAATGATTCCCCAGTGCGCTGTATGTGTTGGACTGGGAAGGGTAGAACCTGGCGTGTGTCTCTGGAAAAGCAAGGATGCTGCTCTTGCCTGGGACATCAGCTCACTGCCTCAGTCCCTGCCCTGATGCCACAGAGATGCAGGGTCTATTCCCTCAACTCCCGGATTGAGTGGGGGCCTCTAGAAAGGTTGGCCATGACCCTCCTTAGTTAGTTACTACATTCTCCTCTAGCCACATGTGGTGGCCTAAATGGAGAACAAATAATGGTCCCTGGGAAACGTGATTGCTCACAGTGACCTCATGAGGCACACCAAGATAAGCGTCATGTATCAGGCGCCAGCAGAAGTCTCCACCAACTAGTATGGGTCAGAGCCTGGTATTCAAAAGAAACTCAGAGATAAATAAATACCATGCCAGGCAACTACTCTCAATTCCTTGCCTGACCTGTAGACACCCAATTTTGGGGTTTTCTGAGACATTGTGCCTCTAGAATTTATCCAGCACAGACTAAGACATCTTTCCTTAGCTCTTCCCTTTCCGACGCTAACAAAGACGTCTGAGTTACCTCCGGCCAAATAAACCCACCCCTACATTGTGCCCCGTCAGCCCCACCTCTGATATCCTGGGAGGTAGGCCACCAAGCCCTCTTGAAGCAGGTGAATAGTCAGCACTAGAACCCAACCCATCGACCTGCCCAGAAACAGCCATTTGAATGGAACTTTCTCCCACATTCTTTCAGGTGTTCCAAAGGGAGCGAGTCATCACGTGTTCAAAGATTTGTATCGACTTTGTATTTTCAGTGGCTGAGTTTTCCCCTATTAATTCGGGTCAGTATGAAAGTTGCTGGCCTGGATAGCAGTCAGATTTTAGCTCTGTCCCTGGCTCAGCCTTGTTTTCACCATAAGTGAAGGTCCCAGGGCAGACTCAGAGGTGGAGAGGGGAAGCTGGTGCAGCCTGGATGGCCACTTTCTGGAAATCAAGCTCCCTTCCCCCAGAGGGCCAGGCCCTGGTTGCCATTGACCCTGGCCCTACTTACTGCAGGCTGGGCTCATGCAGTACACGGAAGGGACCCAGAGGTTGGAGGAGCCAGTGTCAAAGATGACGGTGAAGTTCTGCGGTGGAGAGCCAATGGAGATGGAGCCAAAGTATTCTGTCTACAGGGGAGGGAGGGAAGGGAGGAGAGTGTAGGTGGTGGGAAAGGGGAAGGTGCTCACCAGGGGGCCTAGGGAGAGCTCTCCGGGGCCAGAGCCTGGGCTAGCACAGACTGGAGCTTACAGAGCCTTGGGAGTGGCAACAAAAGGGAGAAGGAGCAGAGAAAGGGCTATAAGGGAGACGATCAAATCAGCCTCTCAGCCCCTGCTTATCTTTAGCTTTTGTTCGCATTATTCTTCATAATCACTCTACGAGCAAGACAGAAGAGATGGTGATGCCTGTGTTCTGCAATCAGGGAAGGGAAGCCGGTGAAGGTTAAGTCATGTGTCCCAGGACATGCAGCAGGGCCCTTCTGACTGGCATGCTTGCCCTGCTCATCCCTTTTCTTTTGCAGAGAGCTCTACACGGTTGGGCGCACTGGGACTTGCTTGGTCAAATCCACAGGGACCCAGGGGATCAGTCCCTATGGGTTATCCTAGAGGAGAAATCCACACTGACCTTCGGTGTTGCTGGCCGACACTGGTCATTCCCAAAGGCCAAGCCATCCTCCCACCTCCCCCATCCCCAGCCCCTGCCCCGGGACTCCTCACATCCATGTAGTTGATGAGGGGCTCGTTGGCACCCTGGCTCATCGTGCAGGCCTCGGTGTACTGGATCATGTCCAAATTCTGGGATTTCCAGAACTCAGAGAGCTGGCCCCGTGCCCGCAGCTTCTTCCGGAGGGACGGATGCCTCCTGAGGGGCACCCTGAGGACAAAGTCCCGTGTGAGGAGGAGATGCCTTTCTGCCTCTCTCGGACCCTGCCCTCTCCCCACCCCATTTTTCCAGAGGCAAACTGGGAAATGACACAGGAGAAGTTCTGCAAGGCATCATGCCAGAGTTTGGCCAGAATTGGTGCCCTCTCGGCCCCCAGCCTGTCAGTCTGATCTCTGCCTTCTGAAGATTCTTAGAATCTTAGACTTGAATTGGCCCTCCCTCTCACAGACAAGCTCTTTGAGATTTTCTAAGAACATGTTCTGCAATTTTACATGAACCTTGTCAGGGGATGATATAAAAGGGCAGAAAAACTATTGGGGGGCAGCCATGGTCAGTCTTTCAAGCAAGTACTCGGTCTCGTGAGCGCCACACCAAGCTGCAGGTTCCTGCTCTTTACTAACAAGAGAGGCTCCCTGGGCCTTGGGCAGCAGTTTCTGTCAGAGATGGAGGCAGAGGGCTGGCTTGTCGTGGGCTGGGGGTCAAGGCCAACACAAGATGGCCCTTAGTTTCTTCTCCTCTTCAATTCCCCGTCATCTTTCCTCTCCCAGGGCAGCCCTAGGCTTGAGGGCAGGGAGCTGCCCCAGCTGGACACAGTGCTGGGGACGTGGCCTCACCTGTGGAGTGTTTTTTGAGTCAGTCCCAAGTCCAGGAGCACCAGCAGCAAAAGAACGACTCTTTTCATCGTGGGCCCAACCAGCAGCTTCTGCCTTGCTCTGTCGTGGCCTTCCTTGCCCCTTCTCTTTTCTTCTCTCCCACAGGCCGGGGGGGACCGAATCTCCTTAACTCTCAGATCTGCCCTGCCTTGCCCAGCCCAGCCCGAGGACCCAATGATAAGGCCTCTTGCGTCAATATCCGGGCCCCGGAACAAACACAGTGAGTTTAACAAGGCGTCTTTCTTCCTCCCCTCAGCTCCTTTCCCTCCTGCAGGGGCGGGCTGGGTCTGGAATGGGACTTGGGGGTCTGTGCACCCTCAAAGAGTAAGAGGACTGTGTAGGTTCAGCTTCTCTGCCAGTTTTTGGGGTCCTACCCTGCTCCCTAGAAACCCTGTATTTATCACTTGAGAGAGCAATGTGCCCCTGGACAGTGGGACCCATCTACTCACGTGTTACCACTAGTGGCCTGGCTGAGGACTCCCGGGGGGTGGAACCTCAGTCATCACATTTGGGGCAACTCAAAATATCAATCAGGCTGTTTTCTATGTATTTCCTAGTCTCTCCTCACTTCTCCAGGAGCCTCGGGGGCAGCTGACCCTCCCTCAGTCCACTCTGAGGCAGAAACTTGCACTCCTCAAAGCCCCTAGAAGGGGAGATTGGGCTTGTGGGGCTAGTTTTTTGGACCCCAAGAACTTGATGAATCTGGAGCTACGGGGCGGAAAGAGGTTTGGAGAAGAATACAGGGGCGGCCCTGGAAGGGGCCTGGGAGGTTACTAGACGCGGTGGGGCTGGGGGGTCATGAGTCTGCAGCAGGTGTCTGTATTACTTTGCCGGGACTGCTATAACAACTTAGCACAGATTGGGTGACTTAACAGAAATTGATTTTCTGGTGATTCCGGAGGCTAGACTTCCAAGACTAAGGCATAGGCAGGGTTGGTTTTTCCGGAGGCCTCTTTCCTTGACTTGTAGAGATGTCTGCATATTCCCTCTTCACAAGATCTTTCCTCCATGTGTCTGTGTCCTGATTTCCTCTTCTTATAAGTCATGTTGGATTAGGACCCATCCTAAAGACCCCATTTTAAAATTGTTCCCTCTTTAAAGGCCCTATCTCCAAATACAGTCGCACTCTGAGGTCCTGGAGGTTAAGAACTCACCCTAAGAATTTGGGAGGATACATTTCAGCCCATGACAGTGTCCAAAGACAGAAGGACCCTCAGTCTGTCATGTGGAGTAGGGGGTGCTGGGGTTCAGTGCTCAGTTACCCTAGCGTGCCTAGCTATTGCTATGAACCATGTCTATGACCACCCCACCTCCTAAACGGAGGGTGGGCTTTATCTCCTTGAGTGAGGATGGAGGGCGGTGAGAAGAAACACCTTCCCCCGGCCATGACCCTGACCTAGGTTTATGGGACGCTCTGAACCAAGGCAGTAGAGGCCAACACCACCGTCACACTTACCAATACGTCCTACCTCTGGAGTAAAGGCAGAGGACCAGAGTTCAGGTCACCAGTTAAGCCACAGCCAGCAATTTGGCAGGTGTCTTAACTGCTGCTATGAGTTCTGCTTTCCATCTCTGAAGCCCAAGAAGCAGACAAACTTGGGAATGTGGAGCTAAGCTGAGTCCTGCCGTGAGCTCCAAAAGTGTGAAAGGCCATCAGAAGGACTTAGAGAACGGCCTGGACCCTTGAAACCCTGATCCCAAGGGAACAAAGCCTCTTTAGCATTTACTCCCGTGACAGTTCTCTTTGACCCATCATTGGGGAGGGACGTCTCTCCCCTACAAGGGCAGCATGAGCCAGAAGTGGCTAGAAGTTGAGATAATTTGTTGTGCTCTGTCATAGTTTGCCCATAACTGTCCAACCACTGGGAAGCTTAGTCTTGTTATCTGCCAAATACCCTACATTGTGGAGTTTTAAGGAGGACTCAACACACAAAATAAGGTATGTAGAAGTACTTGAAAAACCATAATGTCATCAGACTGAAGATCTTCACTAGAAAACCCTTGCACTGGAAGACCTTTTCTTGCCATCAGGGCAAGCTCACTTACATAGCAGATGAGGACACTGAGGTGCAGAGGGGCAGAGTGAAAAGCCCGAGAGCACGTGGTCCCTTTAGTGGCAGAGCTAAGGTTAAGACCCAGGCCTCCTAACTTCCAGTCCAGGGATCTTTCTTCCCCAGAATTATCGTCATTATTACTGAACTGTTGGCATGAGCATAGCTGTACCCCTCCCCCGTCGCCTCTCTTCCAGGCCAGTCCCCACCTCCCGCCGGCCTCTGTTTATTGTGAGTGGAGGGTTCGGCTGGCTCAGGCTGGAAAACAAGCTGGTTGGTCTGTGCTGTGGGCCACCTGGCCCCTGACTGGATCAGAGACATCCTGGATTGTCTGCGAGGAGCTGTGGGGTCTGGCTGGGTTTGGGAAATTTCGAGACAGGCTAGAGGCAGGACTATGGGGATGTTTGTCAGAACGAATGGGGTCTGTTCTCTCTGGGAACAACAGGAAACTCACCTGCCCTGGTTGCAGATTACTGGATCCTCCCACGCTGGAATCAAACATTGCTGTGGACCATTTGGGAACAAAAGCCCTTGGACATGTGCATGACGGTGTGTGTGTGTGTGTGTGTGTGTGTGTGTGTGTGTGTGCATGTGTATGTGTGTCCTTTCAGGAAAGAGAGGGAAGAGCATTTGGGGTGAAATGGTATCATGTGGGCAAAAAACAGGACATAGCATGAGCGATGATCCCATCCTTCCGCACTGGGAGAGGGTCTCTGGGAAGAGAGAGACCCTCAGGGGTGCGGATTGGAGGCTGGGCGGATGCAGGGTTTTGTCTGTTTCCAGAGCATTTGAAAGCTCTTGGCGTGAGCCTATCCAATCAGCTTCTCCTTTCTGGAGCTTCAGCTTCAGAAGATAAATTAGTCATGAGGACGGTTGCTCAGTGCTCCATGGAACCAGCTTCATGAGGGCTCCAGACACAGTGTCCGTGTAAGACACAAGCAGCTGCTTCTCCTTCATGCTCAACTGGCTCCTGATCGCAGGGGAGCCAACGAGCTGGGATGCTCTCGGTCCTGGCTCTGGCCACCTCACCAGCGCCGCATGAATGTGACCAACTGGAAAATGTCCCCACCTCCTTTCTGCTTGAAGCTGATGGATGAAGGAAGGTCTACTGTGCTTTGCGTGGTATGGTAGAAAGAGGGCTGGGATGGGACGCCTGGATCTAGTCTTGGCTTTGCCACTAACTGGCCATATGACCTTGGCTAAATCGCTTTTCTCTGAATCTAGTTTCCTTGTCTGTACGATGAAAAGGGTGGGTTGGGTAATAATAACAAGGAACATTTTGAGGGCATAGACTATGTGCCAGGCTCTGAGCGAAGGACCTTAGAAACATTAGCTATTCTACCTTCACACCAATCCTCACAGGCAGGTATTATTTTAAAGCCCATTTTACAGATGAGATCATTGAGGCACAGAGAGGTTAAGCCACTTGCACAAGGTGCTGTAACCAGGATTCAAACCCAGGTTTGCCTGACTGTAAAGTCGATGATCTGTATTGGGTGATCTCGAGGGTCTGGCATGCGAGGATTTCTTCCTGGAAGAGAAAGACTGAGAGAGAGGGTGGGAAGGAGGAGTGGGGAAGAGGGGGGAGAGAAAATAATTTCCTGCGTGATGGAAAACTTGAGGCCTTTTAATTGTAAGAAGAGAGCAGGGTGTGTGCAGGGTGGAGGGTGGTGGTGAGTCGCTGTGCGATGAGAAATCTTGTACATATTTTTTGCAAATATTTTCTGCTTTGCCTTCAAGGAGCCTCTCAGCAAGGATCATTACAGGTGCAAAAATCCCCCCCGCCCCATGCACCCTTCTGCTAGTTCCCCATGACCCAGACACTGAATTCTGAAAACTTCAAGTTTAAAGTGACAGATCCATTTGCTAATTGCTGAAACAAGAGCTCCTGGCACAAAGGTTTGCTTTTCCCAGGGGCCTGATCTGCTTTGGGTTGGTAACGCCTCTTGTTTTCATGTAACCGGAAAAAAGAAGGATCTAACGTGTCCAGCATCTCGCCACGTCAGGAATCCGGTGAGCGTGAGTCATTTCCAAAACCATTGTCAACCCTATTCTGGGAAGGTGCCCTTCAGACCAGAAAGTATTGCAGTTCAGCCAGCAGAGGACACAGGCATCGGGAAGGTTTCTGACCTGAATACTGCCTGTGTGTGCAGGTGCCCCTGTCCCCCGACCTGTAAGCCTGAAGAGCGGTTCATGCCTTGGGCTTGCCAGAGAGCAGGACTGCACACACTGACAGCACGAGTTTCCGTGCTTGTTACTCATCCCAGGCTTTGAAAGCAGACAAAGCAGGGTCTGGAGTCCAACCCCACCACTTAGGTAGATGTGCGATACGGGGTTTGTTGTGGACCATCAGGTTCCTCTGCCGTCGAAAAGGAATAGTGGTGTCCTCACAGGGTGATGTGAGGACTCTATGAGACCATCCTCGGGAGGAGTGCTTTCTATGTCCTGCCCATCCCAGCCCCTGACACCCAGTTAGCACTTAGCACTGCTGCCCTGGCTAAACCACATAGACGGGGCAGGTGCCCGACATGGACTAGTCCCCACGCTATGCCATATGCCCCTCTACATGCTTGAAATATCCTCACTCATGAAATTCTCTCAACAACCTTAGGAGGTAAATAGTCCCAGAGAGGTAAAAGAATTTGTCCAAGGTCAAACAGCTGGTAATGACGGAACTGGGCTCGAACCCAAAGAGTCTCACGATGAGTCTGTGATCTTTTACAACTGTCACTGCCATCTGTAGTCTATACATATGTATTCACTGGCTGAAACACATTGTGGATCCCATCCACCCTTTTGTGTCTTTTAACGGTTCAGGAAAGCTATCAAGGCTTCTGCCTGCCTTCAGTTCTTTCTGTGTGATCAGGGACTTAACCATTTAAAGGCTAGGAAATGAAAATGCTCTCTGACTCTTAGTTTCTTTATCTGTAAAAAGGAGTTTGTTGGGAAGACTAATAAAAGCATATGTGAAAATGCATGATGCACAGTGAGTGTGCAATGAATACCTGATTAAAATTTCATTATAAGTGGAAGAGAGATTATACTTAAGCAATTGTAACAGAAATCTGATGCCTTTCCTTCATTGCCTCTGTGGGTTTTCGTTTTCAGGCTTCTAGTGACCGGGTTCTCACCTGAGAAATGCTGTTTTCTTTAATCTTTTCCTTCGGGGTCCAGCATGCTGGACTGGGAACCACGTCCATCCTGGAACTTCTGTGAGCATCCTGAGAGTAGGATCTAGGCTGTGGCTGAATAGGAAAAAGTCACAGCTTTAATATCGGAATCGTATGTTTTTTAATGTTTATTTATTTTTGAGAGAGAGAGAGAGAGAGAGAGAGAGAGAGAGAGAGCACAACAGGGGAGGGGCAGAGTGCGAGAGAGAGAGGGAGACATAACCCAAAGCAGGCTCCAGGCTCCAAGCTGTCAGCTCTGATCCCGATGCAGGGGCTGAAACTCACAAACTGTGAGGTCATGACCTGCAGCAAAATCAGATGCTTAACTGACTGAGCCACCCAGATGCCCTTTGGAATCTTTTTAAAGTAAGTTTGTCTCCATTCTCAAAACGTGTTGTCTTGTTCCTGGTCCATTAAATGCCTTGGAAACCCACAGGAGGAAAGTACATACTAAAGATGCAATTAAGATTGTGTCTATTCCAGGACTGAGATACTTGTCTGAGGGTCGTTTCTGGCTTAACACACTTCCCTGACCTGAGCGCCTCCAAAGGGAGCCCCGTTTCCGAAGTCCTGGCAAACACTGTTCATTTACTCATAACAATCAGGACACTTAGTCTCGATGAATTTTTTTCAGAGACAAGAAATCCAAGCCTTCAAGAGTTTCCCCTCCTGCCCGCCACCACCCCCCCCGCCCCCCCATCCCCGGGCAAGAAGCGAGTACAGGAAACGGAGGGCCTTCCACACCAAACTCTCACATGGCTGCCTTCACTGGGGTGGTTGTGACAAGAGGTGGCAGTGGTTGGGATGTGGTGGAGATGGAACACCAGGAAAGCAGTGGTGAGCTTAGATTTGTTCCAGAGACAGAACCCGCATGCCGTGGTACTGAATTAGATGTGGACAAAGAAAGGAGGGATCAAGAACGACTCCTGGAATTTAGACAACCTTAGTCTTGTTGCAAAATGGTGTTGGGTCCATGTTATTTATTCATCAAGCGTGGTTGGCGATGAGAAAGTTTGAAAATAGGTGTCAGGAAGACTAGCTAAATAATTACGGTACCTCTAGAGATGGAATGCTGTGGAACCATGACAAAATACTAAAAGAGCTCCAAAGAAGAACATCGAGTATAGATAGCTGGGTTAAAAAGCATGTAACATCACATATGGTATGCTACCATTTGCATAAAATAAAGGGGGGGGGAGAACATTTATAGTCCCATCTGCTTACGCATGCAGAAAACATCTCTGGTGGGATATACCAAGAAACTGGTAGCTTCGGGAAGGGAACCAGGTGGGTGGGGCAGGGGGGAGGCTTGTTGTACGCCATTTTGTACTTTCTGAATTTTGAGTCATTGACTATATTACTTTATGAATTTTCATGGGACTGTATTCCTTTATTGGTTTTCTATTGCTGCTATAGAAAATTACCACAAATGCAGTGGTTTAAAGCAATGCAAATTTATGATCTCATAGCTCTGGAGGTTAGAGGATTGACCTGGGTCTCACCGAGTTCAAATAAAGGTGTCAGCAGGGCTACACTTCTCTCTGGATGCTCTAGAGGAAAATCTGTTTCCTTGCCTTTTCCAGCTTCTAGAGGCCGCCACATCCCTTGGGTTGTGGCCCCTTCTTCCATCTTCAAAGCCAGCAAAGTTGCATGTCTCTGGCCCTTCTTCCATGGTCTCATCCCCCTCTGACTACAGCCAAGAAGGGTTATCTTTTAAGCACTCATGTGATTAGATCTAGCCCCCTCATCCCCAGGTAATCTAGGATAATCTCCTCATCTTAAAGTCCTTGATTTCATCCAGTGTGCAAAGTCCCTTTAGCCGTGTGATTAACATAGTCACAGATTCAAGGGATTGGAATGCAGACATCTTTGGGGGCCACTCTTCTGCCTACCTCAATTACCTATTCAAAAAAATTTTTAATGCAAAAAAAATAAAATAATGACTCCTAAACTTTTGGTATGAGCTATTGGTGGGGAGGGATAATGGTGTTCTTTACTGAGCACAGGATCAGGGGGGCAGACACAGGTTGGGGGAGGTGGAGAATCAAGGTCTGTTTTGAACAAATTCTTTTGAGATACCAGGAGACTTTCCAGGGGTGATATCAGACTGACACTTGAGTTTGTGGGTCTTGTGCTCTCATCAGAATGGTTGAGGCTGAAGATATAAATGTGGGAGACACCAACATACAGAAAGTGGTTAAAACCTTGAAACTGGCTGAGAACACTCAGGGAGAGGATGGGGATGGAGAGGAGCAGAAGCCCCAGGACTGTGGTCTGAAGCCCGTAGGTAGGTGGAGGAGGAAGAATGAGGAAAAGAAGCCAAAAATGAACCTAGGGGGGATGCGGGAAAACCATGTTACCTCCTCCTGGAGATCCCTCAGCCACCCAGATCGAAAGAGCCACCGCCTCGCTCCGTTTTTCTCCATCACACTCCCTTGCCCACTTTGCGAGGATGAGTGCAATCTGTGATTCTCTTTTTTTGTGTGTTTACTGCCTGTGTCCCCACTATGTTGTGAGCTCCCTGAGAGCAGAGCTCTGGTGGTCTGGATCATTGTTGTGTCCCCAGCACCTAGCCCAGTGCCTGGCTCAGAGTAGGCATTCAAGTATTTGTTAAATGAATGAGTGAAGGAAAACAAACTTAACTCTTCTACCCCCAATCCATAAATAATGAAGTTAAAGAAGAAAACGGCACAGGTCTTTTGATCCTCCAGTGACCATGTCCCATAGGTAAGTTTCCACAGGAGTTGTCTACAGAGTGTGCTTTTAAAAGCCACCAGGAAAACACCTCTATTCCCTGGTGTCACCATTGTTCACTTATCTCCTAGAGTGAGGCATCACCCTCTTAGCATAGTGCCTTGCCCCTAGTAAGCTCTCAATGGATCTTAATAAGCTATTCTTGTTATTTGGGCTTTTAAAAATGCAAACAACCCTGGGAAAGATGGCTACGGAGGCATGAACTCCTTAGTAGTATGAATTCGTTTCTCGGCCGGAATAGTTAAAGAAGGACTTTAGGGTGGGCGGGGTGCAGATGCACAAAGGGAGAAAGTGTTCCAACAAAAATGCTAGGGAATCTACAGCAAATCTCAGTTTGTGGTTTTGCTGAGGCCCACACCTGCACGGCATGAGGATTGCTCTCCCAGCCGCATCAGCCACTGGCTTCTCATTTCGGGGGGTGTGAGGCTCCCTCTGAGCCCAGCCAGGCAGTGGAGGAAATGAAGAGACTCTCAAGGGAGGGGCGAAGGAGAGAGGATGGGGTAGGGTGGAGAGCAGCCACCCTGAGAGCAGCTGCCTCTGCAAGACGGCGGGCTCCTCCCGCTGCTAGAGCTGCTCCTCCAGGAGTCAGGTAAGTGGTTCCGTGGGCGCTGCGAGTTCGCTTTCAGTTCCTCTCCTATTTGTCTGGAATCCGGGAGCACCTACTATAGAGTGGGCACTCTGTGGCTTAAAGGGATTAGAGCAAGGCACCCCCACCTTTCCTTAAACTGTACACACATCTTCAATTCCTAAATCGGAGCACGAGCTGACAACTATGTGTGTAGATAATGGAGAGGAGTCATGTCCTTGTGGCTGGAGTCTGTCTAAAGGCTTATAGGAAAAGGACTGAGCTGCAGATCAGTGCTTTATGATGAGCAGTTTGGGAACCGGCAGGCAAATGTGTATTGTTGGGACTGTATATGTCCATATGTCCTAGATTCCAAACTAGACAGTGAGGACATGAGGGCAGGAGCCATGCTCTAGTCTAGACTTTTTGGTCCCCCAAACCTTGCACAGTGGTTGGTACATGGGGATTTGTCTACACCTGCCTGGTCCAATACGGTGAATACCTGAAATGTGGCTAGTCCAAGATGAGATGTGTCATGGGTATAAAATGCATACTGATCTCGAGGACTTGATAGGAAATGAGAACAAAAAATATCTCAATAGTTTTCACATCAGTATAGGTTGAAATAATCATTTTTTGGGTGTATCGGGTTAAATAAGAAAAAAAATATTTTTTTTTTTAAATTTTTTTTTTTCTTCAACGTTTTTTATTTATTTTTGGGACAGAGAGAGACAGAGCATGAACGGGGGAGGGGCAGAGAGAGAGGGAGACACAGAATCGGAAGCAGGCTCCAGGCTCTGAGCCATCAGCCCAGAGCCTGATGCGGGGCTCGAACTCACGGACCGCAAGATCGTGACCTGGCTGAAGTCGGACGCTTAACCGACTGCGCCACCCAGGCGCCCCGAAAAAAAAATATTTTTAATGTTTATTTATTTTTGAGAGAGAGAAAGACCGAGAGACGGAGAGACAGAGAGACAGAGACAGAATCCGAAGCAGGCTCCAGGCTCTGAGCTGTCAGCACAAAGCCCGACATGGGGCTCGAACTCACGAACCATGAGATCGTGACCTGAGCCAAAGTCAGATGCTTAACTGACTGAGCCACCCAGGAGCCCCAAATAAAATATATTATTAAGATTAATGTCATCTGTTTCTTTTTCCTTTTTAAAATGTGGCTACTACAACATTTTGAATTACATATGCAGCTTGCATTACATTTCTCTTGGACATCTCTGGTCTGGACTACCCTGACATTTGCTCAACCCCTTCCCTCTCTCTTCAGCTCTCTGATCAGACTATAGAGGTGCCCTTCACTCTGGGCATATAAACAAAGGCCTCAGACTCTTTTATTGGCCAGAGTAAGATCTCCTGTGTATCTTATATTTGTTGAATCACGGTTTACACCTTAGCAAGTGTGCTGCTCGTACAATGTAACCTATAACCATCCCCTTGGTTCGAAGGTAAAGGAATTCAGATTACAGCAAGTAGGAGGGGGACTAACTTTTATTAAGCACCAGCCTCACAAATGTTTTCTCCTTTAAATTTATTTTCACGCCAGCTCTGCGAGGTAGGCATTATTTACTTTCTCAGACAAAAGAAACTGAGGCTCAGAGGGCTCCGATAACTTGCCCAAGATCACCTGCCTAGTGAGAGGCACGGGGTCAGGACTTGAAAACCGATGTGCCTGGTTCAGAAGGCAAGTTTTCCCCCCACGACTGGCATGTGGCTTCATTTTTGCATATTTGAAACAGAGCCTAAGGGGTTCCCCACGTATCTGTAGGCTCCTATTTTGTCTGCACAGGAAAGGAGCTCATTAGGGAGATGCCGGGTTTCTTTTTCATCACTGATTTCTAGATCGTGCAAGGAACAAGTCCAGGGCTGGTTCTCAGAACACCTGGGGACATTCTCGTCCTGGCGTGGCCCCAACACAACTAAGTGACCTAGGATACGTAGCTTCCGACTCTGGAAACAAAGAGGACCTTTACCGGTTGTGATTCCAAACCTGCTGGCTGGGAAAACAAACTGAGGCCCCTCTTGTTGCTTAATCCCTAACGGGTTATGCCTAAAGTTGAGGACTTTTTTTTCTAAATCGATAATTTTTTTCTTTTTTAACACTCTGTGAATCTGTTGGTTCCTTATGTCAAGATTTCTGTTGAGTGTGATGAAAACGAAATTCCAGATAAGGGGATCCACGTTGTGTGGGTGGGCAGGAAACCTCAAGTTCATTTTCAAGGATTAGGGGGCTTTTGAGGACTGCCCATGTGGTTAGTATTTTCCAGAGCTGTTTCATACATACCGCTGCACGTCTTGGAAATTTCGATCTGGTATCATTGCTCTAATGACTAGAAATCCTCGTTATCTATTTAGCAGATGGGAGAAGCATGCCAAGTCTCTCCATAAGCCTGCTTATTAATCCTCTCTGAAAAGCCGGTTTGTAAGAGTGACATCAAAGCGGGGACGCCCCAGGAGTGCTCTTTTTAGGACTCTGACAGCCTGTCCCCTTGCTGAGTCTGAATGTAAAGAGCGAGCTGTAGCTCTGATTACTTGACAGGCCGTCAGGCTCCCTAAGCATTCCCCGTCCCCAGCTCAGGCCCAACTCAAGCCTCTTTATCCAATGCGCGCTGATTGCTGCGGACAAGGCCTACGAAGATGAATTTTCCGGATGAGTTGCCATTTCTTGTTCCTGATCTCTGGAGGGTAAATCTAAGTGGCCTACAGTAGTTAGTTCTTCTAAACGGATTTCAGGGTGAATAGTGATTTGTATCTATCCAACTTGGCAGAGCCATAAATTAATTCACCGTCAGATTTTGAGGCCCTGATGTTAAAAGAAATGGGTCAGGGAATGTACCCCTAATCTAAATCCCTTTGAAACTTTGTTTTGGGCTCAAACTTTGTTCTGGGTTTTGTGAGGGGGGTGGGGGGAAGGGACAGACAGAACCGTTAGTAAGGTTTTGAAAACCTGCTTCTCCTTGGTTGTTATTAATTCCTTCATGAATTGAATTTTATGAGATCATGGTCTGTATGATACTGAGCATTTGGCATTATTTTAAAGTTGTGTGTCTATCTACATACACGCTTTGTAACCCTCTGGGTCGGCCCTTTTTACTGAATTCTGTCCTGTCTCATTTCCCTGACATTTCCGGCAATGAGTTCCATCAACTTCTACTTATCTGAAAATACACTTATTGTATTTTCCTGTTTGAGGAATATTATCACCTGATATAGAACGTTTTTTATTGAAGGGATGGCTGGGTTGCTCAGTCGGTTAAGTGTCTGACTTTGGCTCAGGTCATGATCTCGCAGTTCTTGGGTTCGAGCCCCACGTCAGGCTCTGAGCTGTCAGCACAGAGCCTGGAGCCTGCTTTGGATTCTCTCCCTCTCTCTCTGCCCCTCCCCTGCTCACACTCTGTCTCTGTCTCAGAAATAAATAAACATCTACAAAAAAAATTTTTAAAAAGAATGTTTTTTATTGAAATGTAGTTGACATACAGTTATATTAGTTTCAGGTATACAGCATAATGATTCAACAATTCTACACATTACTCGGTGCTCACCGTGGTGATGATGGAGTCACCACCTGTCAGCAAAGAGCACTATTATAATCTCATTGACTATATTTCCTGTGCTTCACTTCTAATCTTTTGCAACTGGGAGTTCTTACATCTATTTCACTCATCCCCCAACCCCCGCCCCTTTGGCAACCACCAATTTGTTCTCTGTATTTAAGAGTCTGTTGTGTTTTTTTTTTTTTCGCCTCTTTTTTCTCTGATCATTTGTTTCATTTCTTAAATTCCACATATGAGTGAAATCATATGGTATTTGTCTCTCTTTGACTTATTTCACTTACCGTTATACTCTCTGAGTCCATTTATGTTGTTGCAAATGGCAAGATCTCATTTTTCATGGTTGAGTAATATTCCATTGTATGTATATACCACATCTTCTTTATCCATTCGTCTATAGATTGATACTTGGGTTGTTTCCATAACTTCGCTATTGTAAATGCTGCAATAAACATAGGGGTGCGTATATCTTTTTGATATATTGTTTTCATTTTCTTTGGACAAATACTCAGTACTGGAATTACTGAGTCGTATGATATTTATATTTTTAATTTTTTTTCAACGTTTATTTATTTTTGGGACAGAGAGAGACAGAGCATGAACGGGGGAGGGGCAGAGAGAGAGGGAGACACAGAATCGGAAACAGGCTCCAGGCTCTGAGCCATCAGCCCAGAGCCTGACGCGGGGCTCGAACTCACGGACCGCGAGATCGTGACCTGACTGAAGTCGGACGCTTAACCGACTGCGCCACCCAGGCGCCCCATATTTTTAATTTTTTTGAGAAAGCTCCATACTGTCTTCCACAGTGGCTGTACCACTTTGCATTTCCATCAACAGTGCAAGAGGGTTCTCTTTTCTCTACATCCTCACCGACACTTGCTTTTTCTTGTCTTTTGGATTCTAGCCATTCTGACAGGTTTAAAGTGATATCTCGTTGTGGTTTTGGTTTGCATTTCCCTCATGATTAGTGACATTAAGCATCTTTTCATGTGTCTGTTGGCAACCTGTATGTTTTCTTTGGAAAAATGTCTGTTCAGATCCTCTGCCCATTTTCAATCAGATTATTTTCTTTCTTTCTGCTGCTGTCGAGTTGTAGAAGTTCTTTATATATTCTGGATATTAACTCCTTACCAGATATGTCATTTGCAAATACCTTCTCCTATTCAGTAGGTTGTCTTTTTGTTTTGTCGATGGTTTCCTCTGGTGTGTGAAAGCCTTTAATTTTGGTGTAGTTCCAATAATCTATTTTTGCCTTTGTTTCCTTTGCCTAAAGAGACATATCTAGAAAAATGATTCTACAGCTGACGTCAAAGAAATTATTGCCCGAGTTCTCCTCTAGAAGTTTCATGGTTTCGGGTCTTACATTTAGGTCTTTAATCCACTTTGAGTTTATTTTTGTGTGTGGTGTAAGAAAGTGGTCCAGGTTCATCCTTTTGCAGGTTGCTGTCCAGTTTTCCCAACACCATTTGTTGAAGAGACTTCCCCTTTGTAGAGTCTTACCTCCTTTGTCGTAAATTAATTGACCATACAAGATTGGTTTATTTCTCGACTCTGCGTTCTCTTCCACTGTCTGTTTTTGTGCCGGTACCACACTGTTTTGATTATTACAGCTTTGTGGTACCTCTTGAAGTTTGGGATTGTGATGCCTCCAGCTCCATTCTTCTTTCTCAAGATTGCTTTGGCTATTTGGGGTTTTGAAAAACTGTTTCTTTTCTTTTTAAAAAACTGTTTCTTTTCTTTTAAAAAAACTGTTTTCTTTTCTTTTACATTTATTTATTTTTGAGAGACAGAGAGCATGAGTAGGGGAGGGAGAGGGGCAGAGGGAGAAGGAGACACAGAACCCGAAGCAGGCTCTAGGCTCTGAGCTGTCAGCACAGAGCCCGACGTGGGACTTGAACTCACGAACCATGAGATCATGACCTGAGCCAAAGTTGGATGCTTAACCCACTGAGGAACCCAGGCGCCCCTTGAAAAACTGTTTCTTAAGTGTGCTTATTAGCAGCAAGTTCCTGTTGTTCAGTGCATTCCGTGACTACTAACTAATCGAGGACCCTCGCTCAAAACTGTGTAGCTGTAAATAAAAGGAGGGAAACATTTCATATGAACAGAAGCCATATTAAGTTACTTCTGGAAAACAAGCTGTTTTGAAGTTCTTTCAATATGTCAACAACGGAAATCGTCAAGATATATGCTACTTTCAAATTAATTTTTTTCTGTGAAAATCCATACGAAAAGAAACCGTAGGGTGACCTAAACTTGCAGGCCGCAGCTTTGATGGGAAGAAAAAGATAATGATGTTGTTTTGCTTCGCTAAGGCTTGTTATCTTTATCCCTCTAAAAGACCACAACCTTCAGAAATAGGGGCTCCATCTGAAAAAACGACCACAACAGAAAAAGCCTTACTGTTAATACTATTAATACGGCTGTGAGGACATGTCATTATTCCAGGGAACAGTGTGGCACTTTCAGAAACTGCTAAGGGAAATTTCTGTGTCCTTTTAACTGGGTCGAGGAGGGTCTTTCAAGGCAGGGAGCGCACAGTAGGCACTCAATAGACTGAATAAACAGGATGTGGTGAGGAGCCCTTTGCTGACTTGCCATTCTCTGGCCTCTCGCCGCCTCCTAAAGCTGTTGGAAGGGTTCTGCATCCTCTAAAACACAGAAGGGAGTGTGGCACACTCAAGTTCATTCGGTGGTAAAGGGCTAAGTGACATCCCTGTTTAGATGCAAGTCTGGGCCTTGCGGCCCTGGGGTACCCTGCGGGGGAGGGAGAGGAGAGAGGGAAGGGGAAGGAATGGATGGAGGGAGCACAGTTCTGGTGAGGGCAGTGGTGGGTACTTTCCCTGTAGCTGATGGTGCCTCGGGGGTGCGGGTGGAAGGCTTCAGGGGGACAGGGTTGGATGCTCCCCCTGCCTCTGGGTAGTCCCGCAAGCCCTTCATACTAGCGGCACAAATAGAAAAAGACCCAAGAAAATTGGCTGGCCCGTCTGGCAGGTGACGGTGGCCGCGGGTCAGGCTGGAGGGTGGGGGATGGGAGGATCTGGGAGTCCTTGCTCCAGGCAGCAGTCTTCCTGAGCCTCCAGCCTTGCTCTCCTGGCTCTCTCCTTCACAGGGTCCTTCTTCCATTATGACAAATATTTAACATCTACCCTGCGGGCGGCTTTGAATTTCAAAATGAGCCAAATATAAAGTGGCTCCAATGAAGCTCGGGTGCTGGGCACGCCAGATTAGGGTGACATTTACTGAAGTGCGTTTTAAAATAGAACCCCAGGAACGTGGAGATAGTCTAACCCTTGCTCATCACGTATCAAAATAGATTCATGGCAAAATAAAACAAAGCAACACAAAAACCAACCCAGGGTCATTGCCAAGCTGCTTCCCTGACCTACATTAAAAATAGGCGTTACTAGAAAGCGGTCAGAGCGGCAAGATAAGTTCTGGGCTTTCTCAGCGGCAAGAAGGAGAGATGCTCTGTAAACAGAAGGGAAACTCAGGGGTTGTGAAAAGAAGTTTTACCGTCATGAGAACTTTTTTGTTTTCCCCTCTAGGGTTCACAGGCAGATTCAATCATGGCCAGGCTGCCTTTGGCAGATCCCTTAGCCTCTGAACACTTCTTTTTTTTTAAAGTTTATTTATTTATTTTGAAAGAGAGAGAGAGAGAAAATGAATATGAGCAGGGGAGGGGCAGAGAGAGAGGGAGAGAGAGAGAATCCCAAGCAGGCTCTGGGGATCGAACTCACAAATCCCGAGATCATGACCTGAGCTGAAACCAAGAGTCTGTCGCTTAACCAGCTGAGTCCCCCAGGTGCCCGTCTGAACACTTCTTTTTAAAAACTATCTGCCCTTTCCAACCCTTCTGTGATGTCAGAACTGACCTCTTAGGGCTCTTCACTTGGGCCACTCAGCTCGCTCTCCTTATGCCACATCTCTCCTTTCTTTGAGAACCACTTCCCATCCTGTCGTCCTCAGCTTGACTCGGGGTGGGGGGCAGCTCTCTCTCCACCCTGCCCTCCCTTATCCTCTCTTTCCCCTCCTCTCCTCCTTCTCTTTCTATGTTCCCTGCAGAAAACTTAGGAAACATGGAGAAGTGAGCAAGAAGAATGCTCACCAGGAATCTCACCACTGAGATCATTATTACTAGCACTGGGGTCTTCACCTTTCCATGGCGTACATGCAGAAAGATGGACACGATATATTGCTCCGTGGGGGAAAAAAGAACACACAATGTGCACGTGTACAGGCACATGCGGGTCCTGCGTATTTATTTTAGTGGAGGATGTTTGACATTCTGCTGTGTTACCTGCCTTTTATTGACCAGACAATATGGTGTAAACATCTGCCCCTGTCAATAAATTTGTTTCTATACATCACTTTAATGGTTTAATCTCATTCCACTTTATGGATGTCCCACAATTTATGCAACGATCCACCATTTCTCCATATTAAAGGTGTTTCTCATCTGCTGCTTTTGTAAATGACTCAGCAGTCATTGTCTTACACCCAAATGTTGGCATACTGTTCAAAAACAAACTTCAGGGGCACCTGGGTGGCTCTTGATTTTGAGCACCCGACTCCTGATTTTGGCTCATGTCATGGTCCCAGGGTCGTGGGATGGAGCGACAAGCCAGCCTCCCCACCCCGTACTGAGCAAGGAGACTGCCTAAGAGTCTCTCTCTCTCTCTCTCTCTCTCTCTCTCTCCCCCTGCTCCTCCCCACCTCGTACACAAGCACATGCACACATGTTCTCTCTCTCTTAAATAAATAAATAAATTCAATTAGGTAAATTTGAAGATCTAATTAGCTTTATTAAATGATTCATAAATTAGGCAGCATCCCAACCAGCAAGCAGAGGGAAGCTCCAAAGGGTTACAGAAAGGGAAGGGTCTTTTTTTTAAAATTTAATTTAATTTAATTTAATTTAATTTAATTTAATTTAATTTATTTATTATATGAAATTTATTGTCAAATTAGTTTCCATACAACACCCAGTGCTCATCCCAAAAGGTGTCCTCCTCAATACCCATCACCCACCCTTCCCTCCCTCCCACCCCCCATCAACCCTCAGTTTGTTCTCAGTTTTTAAGAGTCTCTTATGCTTTGGCTCTCTCTAAGGGAAGGGTTTTTAAAGGCAGGACAAGGAAGTCATACATAGAAAAAAAATTATTTTAGGAGACGTCACTTTCATTTGGGGACAAAAGGGTAATTAATAAGTAGATTGGTTCATCTTTCTTTGGGAGATGGAGAGATCCTGGGTGACCTTATTGGTGCTGCCCAGAACATTCCTGACTAACCAGTTAAGACTAGATTTCTGCGGGGGGGGGGGGGGGGGGGGAGGGTGGTGAAACTGTAATTAGATTAGGTATTAAGTCCCAGTTTGGTGACTCGGTCTAAGTGACACCATTTTGGGCTGCGGTTTTCTTTTTAATAATACATATCCTTAGCTATTTCCTCAGGACAAATTCCTCCAAGTGAAGTTGCTGGGCCAAAGAAGGAAGGTCATTCACAGGGCTTTTTTGATACATACCGCCAAATTGTCTTTCACAAAGATTGTAACGATTGACTTCCTGCCCGAGTGCCCATCCCCAGAAAGCTTGCCAGGATTGACTATCTCATTTTTTTTTTTTAAGTGGTTTTAAGTTGTTTTCATTTAACTTCTTTCATTACTAGTGAGATAGAATTTATTTTAATTTTTTTTTTTTTTTTTCAACGTTTATTTATTTTTGGGACAGAGAGAGGTAGAGCATGAACGGGGGAGGGGCAGAGAGAGAGGGAGACACAGAATCGGAAACAGGCTCCAGGCTCCGAGCCATCAGCCCAGAGCCTGACGCGGGGCTCGAACTCCCGGACCGCGAGATCGTGACCTGGCTGAAGTCGGACGCTTAACCGACTGCGCCACCCAGGCGCCCCTAGAATTTATTTTATAGATGTATGCATCTGGCCATTTGCACTTGTCTTTGTCCAAACATATCCTGCGCCTGGATGGGTTCAGTGCCAAGGACTGGGTAGTATGGCAGCTTGCAAGGATTGCCAAGACCTGGCTGGTTTTAGGATTCACAGTTAAAATGAGTCTTCTCTTTCCTTTTTCTAGTACTTTCTATTTTGGAGAGGTTGGCATCAATGGCAAGAGATGATGATTTCCTTAGATTCATATTCAACCTCCATGCCATGTATTTGGGTTCTTTGCAGTTTTTTCTAGAAATCCATCACTTATGGTAGACAATGGGACTAAAAAGTAAATTCACATCCTGCTCATATTTCTGTGACAGATTCATGGAACCAATGACGTGCTCTTTTATTGTAGTTGGGTGGTTTTTTTTTTTTTGTTTTTTTTTTTTGTTTTTTTTTTGGCATTTTACCTTTTACTCTCCAAATTTATTCAACAATACAAACAATTTCATTTCTCCTATAGGCAGCTTTTCATTTTCTGTTTATGATACAGTACCTTTGCTTCACGCCAATATCTTAGGAGAAGCAATATATGAACTTAGTATTTTATTTTAGAATTTGTAACTTAAAAACAATAATATGTAGCAAGTTTATGAAATTTAACTGCAGTTAATTTTTGTTTTGAAGAAACAACCCATAAACAATAGCTATGCTTGGATGCCTGGGTGGTTCGGTCGGTTGAGCATCAGACTCTTGATTTTAGCTCATGTCATGATCTCAAGGTCATGGGATGGGGCCTGCATAAGACTCTGTATTTCTCCCTCTATTCCTACCCTCCCCGGCTTGCTCTCTCTCTCTCTCTCTAAAATAAAGAAAAAATAACCAGTATCTATGCTTTAGTTGGCAGTCCATTATATAAACACCTCTAATGTATGATAATTAAAATAAAAATTAATATTAAAATTAAAATACTAAATATTAAAAAGAATAGAAATATTAAAACTAATAATTAAAATAACTATTTTATGGATATGTGATGGTAAATGAGCATTAATTACTTCAAAAGTGAGTTATGTCATAATGGAAATGATAGATTATAATTAGGAATTCTGAGCTACCATTCAGGCAGCAATATGAATTTTAATGCAAAATTTCGAATTTACCTGATACACCAGTACTAATAGAAGTGGGTTTTTTTTGGTTTTGTTTTGTTTTTAATTTAGATAAAAATCCAAACAGTGGTTGGAAAAGCATCTCCTTGTTTAGAAGCATTAGTTAATGTGGATGTTTTCAATCAGCAAGTTATCAACCCATTCTGCTTCAACTTATGAAGTAAATGTCAACACTATTGGATAAAGTCTTTATTTCTCTGTGTCAGAAACAAAATAGATTTTGTTAGATAAATCATTTTATTGTTATCTGCCAGAAAATTATTGGAATAAGAATATAAACTACCTACCTTTTGGAATCAGCAGTTAAATAAAAATCTGGAAAAAATTCAAAGTAATAGCAATGTTTATGATGCAGGTAGCGTCCTTAAATGCCATGCTCTTGAACAATAAACAACCTGAACAACTGTCCTTCACTACTCTAGACGTTTATGTGGCCATTACAGTTAATACAGCACTCCTACTTGCATGCAAGTAACCTGTGTAGGAAACGGAGGAGAGTCTACGTGATTGTCAGACCTGTGTTTGGATGCTGGTCACTCTGTTTGCCATGAGCTTGGGCGAGTCATTCACTACTCCCTAGGAATCCTCGGTCACCCCATTTACAAGTGAGGAGAAGTAACATCAGCCAAGAGGCTGACATTCTGATTTTCTTAGGAAGCCAAATGTTAAGGCAATTGTTTGAGGCTTGCAAATAAGCCACTGTGCAAACTGAAAGCCTAAAGATGGTCTTTAAGGCAACCTCCAACCAATAAATGGCCCTGTGACAAACCTCAAGAGCACACAGGGCTTCTATTCTGAGAAATGAAATTTTGCAAAAACAACCAGAAAAACAGTTAAAGCCCCAGAAATGGTGAGAATATTTACTTCAGAGGAAGCCAGGAGGAAGCTTGCTTGAACATCTTCCTCCTGTCTGTCCCTTGTCCCCTCTGCTGGCCCCACTTGATTTCAGCAGCATATCCGTAGCTGGCCTGGAAGAAAGGAATGTGTCCAGTCTTTCCTCCATTCATCAAACATTTGCTGTAGCCTCCTATGTTCCAGGCACTGGCCTATCCTCTGGGAAGAAAAATCAAATCAGACGTGCTCTCCGTCCATGCAGGGCTTCTGAAGTCTTGTTTGTAAACTGTCTTTTTTGCACCCTGTCCTCCCAGGTTCTGTCCCTTCTTCCTTCCACTATCCTAGGTGACAGCTGCCCTTCATGCTCAGGTATCCAGTGCACCTTCTCTTTTCAATGATTTCAGTTATTCATTGTGGAAAAAGGACTGCATGTTCCCACTTGGCCCTGCAGCACCTGGCATGTCCACAGTCCCAGTGCTGCCTAGACTTAGCTGCCCATCGTCCAGCACCAGGATGAACGCCGCCTCCTCCACGCCAACCTGCTTTCCTCACCCAATTTGGAACTGAATTCCTTCCTCTCTGATCCAATAGCCCCTTGTTTGTACATCATTTTAGCACTGACCACGCACCTGCCTTTTGTTACAGTGGTTGCAGCCAATGAATACCTCCCGGGGGATGGGAGGGTGAGGTTGGGAAGGCACTCTTGGAGCCCAGGGCCGTGTCCAATTCCTCTCTAACTCTGCTCAGAATTAGCATGATCAAATCCTTCTGTGGGTGGCACTCTGCCACCAGGAGTCCATGGATGGCTCTTAGGGTTTATTTATTTAGTATATTTTTAAATTTTTAATTTTTTTATTTTTTTTTTTAACGTTTATTCATTTTTGAGACAGAGAGAGACAGAGCATGAGCAGGGGAGGGGCAGAGAGAGAGGAAGACACAGATTCTGAAGCAGGCTCCAGGTTCCAAGCTGTCAGCACAGAGCCTGACGCGGGGCTCGAACTCATCAACTGCGAGATTATGACCTGAGCCAAAGTCAGATGCTCAACCCACTGAGCCACCCAGGCGCCCCAGCCAAAGGCTATTTAGAGTGAAATCTCATGAATAATATGGGTGGTCAACTGGGTAACACTCCATTTTGGATTTTCTTAAGGTAACACTGACTTCTTAAAATATGGATGGTAAATCTACCTTAGTAACCATTCCCTAATTCTACACATACATTTGGACGTGTGCAAAATGATGTTCCGAATGCATCCCATAATTGTGCCATCATTTGAAGAGCAAAAATAGGAAACTATGTCAATGTCTACTGCTAGAAGACCAGGTAACTAAATGGTGGGCATCCACGGAACAGAACACGCAGCAGCTGAAAAAAAGAATGAGAAAGTTCTGTACATATTGATCATGAATTGACTCCAAGATGTATTAAGCAAGAGGTAGAACAACATGTGTAGTCTGGTATCACCTGCAGGGAAAAAACTGTCTTTCATGCGCGTGTCTCTGTGTCTGTGTGTCTATGTGTTTGCTTACGTGCACACAAGGCATGCTCTAAACTGGAAATGCTCATTGCCTCCAGGGAGGGGAACAAGCCGACTGGGGCGAAGGGTGGAAAAGCAGCTTTTCAAAGACTCTCCTTTTGGAGCTTTTCCGTTCTAAGTGACATGAATGCCACATAATAAAACAGAAACATTTAGAAACCCCAAGCTAAAATGATTACGCTGTTCCCTCCTCCGTCCAAAATTAAAGATAAAAACATTTCCGGGGCGCCTGGGTGGCTCAGTCGGTTGAGTGTCCGACTTCGGCTCAGGTCATGATCTCACCGTCCATGAGTTTGAGCCCCGTGTCGGGCTCTGTGCTGACAGCTCAGAGCCTGGAGCCTGCTTCGGATTCTCTGTCTCCCTCTCTCTCTGCCCTTCCCCTGCTCAGGCTCTGTCTCTCTCTGTCTCTCAAAAATAAATAAACATTGAAAAAAAATGAAACAATAAAAACAATTCCCAACACTTCGAAAGGCTAGTCTCCAAAAAGGAGTCCTTAGTTTTCCTCGAGTAGTATGACTGTGAGAAGAAATGTACAATGTGCAAGGGGACGTGTGCAAAGGGGACACTGGAAGGGGACACTGACATGCATTTGTGAAAAGAACTAGTTATTTTTGTAGTGGTGCCTTATTCTTGTCACCCTTGCCCCGTTTCACAAATAGGGAAATGGAGTCCAGGCAGGCGAAGTGACTCATCCGTGTTACCTGGACTCTTGGTTCCAAGTCTTGCCTCGTTAGGGGATTTCCTGTCTGCTCCTGCGGATGTCGTGGTGGGTGGGGGAGACAGAGGGGGACAGATACTCTTTCAGCGGGTCTTAAACATACCTTTACCCTCACTTCACACCCTGATCGGGGGCCGGAGGCCAAGCGGGAGGTAAGTGCCTGTGATGGCCCCTGTGGGCCACATCTCCCTCACTCTTCCCCTGGGCTGCCTTCCGCCTCCTGGACACTGCTCTTGGCGTGTGGTGGGCATAGCACCCCTTTTTCTAGGATTGACATTCCCCACTTGATCCCCTACTTCATTACACTTTATCACCACTTTATCACACAATTTGGTTTGGGGTTCGGGGTGACTTTGGGCTGTTTCAAATCAACTTCCTTTTCAAAGGATAAAGATCTGCCATCAACTAAGGGATGCCGAAGTTCGTGGTGGAGGCTCGCCATGATTTGGACAGAGGTTGAGCGGCCCTGGGCGGGGTGCTATAAAGGAGTCTTTCACATTTGTTCATTCATTCAACAATTACACAAGGAAGCTATCCATTGCGTAGGCACTGTTCTAGGCGCTGGGGATATAGGGATGATGAAAGCGGGTAAGTTTCTGTCCTTGTGGAGCTTATGTTCTTGTGATGAGAGACGGACAATAGTAAAAAATATCTATATATGATAGAGGTAAATTCATACACTAATAGATGAGAGGTGATGTGGCAGAGAGGCTCTGCCCTTCCCAGTGCCCATGTCACCAACACCCACGATGAGGAACCAAGTCACTGGGCTTGATGTGTGGGAGACCGGGGTGGGGAGTGAGATGTGGAGCTTATGTTCTTGTGGAGCTTATGTTCTTGTGATGAGAGACGGACAATAGTAAAAAATATCTATATATGATAGAGGTAAATTCATACACTAATAGATGAGAGGTGATGTGGCAGAGAGGCTGGGGGCGTCCACTTCGGACCATGTGCTTGGAGAAAGCCTATCTAAAGATGCTTTTCTTAGGGAAAGAATGCTATTTCAATGTTTTTAAAAAATATTTATTTATTTTTGAGAGAGAGCGAGAAAGTGAATGTGCATGCACGAGTGGGGGAGGGGCAGAGAGAGAGGGAGAGAGAAAATCTCAAGCAGGCTTTGCGCTGTCAGCTCAGACCCTGGCACGGGGCTCGATCTCATGAACTATGAGATCATGGCTTGAGCTGAAATCAAGAGTTGGATGCCCAACCAAGGCACCCCTGCAATGCTTTTCGAGGTCTTCCCCTCCAGCGCCAAGATTCTAACGTTCTCTTCGCCCAACGGGCTCCCGTGGTGGAATGAGAAAGGTAGACAAGAGGGGTGCCAGTTCCCTGGGGTTCTGTCTCTCCCAGCTGCTGCTAGATGCCTCTGAGAAGCTCTGTTTCCAGGTAAGGAGACCACCTGTCCTAAGACCCACAGGACCTGGAACAGGAACCGGCTGAGTGGACTCCCTGGTGAAATGAATTGGACCAACTGTAGGTTCCAGGACTCCAGAGTCAGCAGCGATGCCTTCCTGAACAACCCCTCACCATTGCTCTGCTCGGGTAAGACCAGCTGAAAACCAGCCCTAGGCCAAGTGGCTATGACTTACTGTTAAGTAATAGTCTGACCACTCAGTTCTCGACCCTGTGGGGTTGGTAGTCTTACTATGTTCATTTCACAGATGAAGAAAATTCGGCGCAGAGAGGTTAAGTGACTGTCTAAGATCACAGTTAAGAAGTGCCTGAGACCCAAGTCACTGGATTCTAAAGCTCAGGCTCTTTCATGGTATCATCCTTCATGCTTGTTCTCCTCACTCCCACTGACCCTCCTTGCCTTCCTAACCTTGGAGGGACACCCTCATGCTGTCTGTCCTCCTTGCTATAAACAGGTGTGTCCTATCCCAGCCAGCCACCCCCCACTGGTGCCCCAGGCTCCCCTTTCATTGTTCTGGGCTTCTGTGTGACATCTCACTCCCCACCCCGGTCTCCCACACATCAAGCCCAGTGACTTGGTTCCTCATCGTGGGTGTTGGTGACATGGGCACTGGGAAGATCTGGTTTCCAAGTCCCCTCCCTACCCCTCACTCAGAAGGTGGGCAGGAGTTTGTCAAAGAAAACCTTGGTGAGGTCAGCTATCTTATTCAGAAGGAGGACAGAAAAAAAGGCAGACGGCAAGTGGACCATTAAGGTGCCTGACACAATTCTATCTGACCTTAATGTCCCGAGTGGTCGTGATTCTTGGTGTGCCTCCTCCTAGATGCTATTTGTCATCATGCATGTTAGGTTGCCCCAGTGACCCCACATGTTCCCTTCACCCAACCTGAGCAACAATCTCTGCATCTGGGTGTCTGATAAGCCAGCTCCCAAGACGTGTCTGGAGAGGTGCTACCTGCCACGGGGGCTGAATTGTGCAGCCCCACTTTATGGGGGAAAGGAAGAGGGAGGAGCCTGAGTGCAGATAAAGAGAACTTTGGGTTTGGGGTCGGAAACATAGGCTCATGGCTCCAGCACTTGTGTGGGGCAAGTGGTTTGTCCTGAAGCTTCTCACCTGCACAGTGGAGGGTTTGACTACGTATGTTTTAAGATTCCTTCTAACTCTGAGAACACAGGCACAGTCTGTGGGGGATGGGCTGGTGTCTTCATCCTTTGGTGCTGGAGAAATGTTTTCACAGTGTGGATAATAGCACAGCCATCCGCCACCAGTCTGGGCAAGCTCTTACACCTGCCACCTCTGCCCAGTATCAGCCCAACTTTCCAGGGTCCTGACCGCTTCCAATCCCACCACATGCCCCACTCTGGGTACCACTCACCCGTGTCATTCCGGTTACTTTTTTTTTTTTTCCTGGACATCCTGCCATATCTGGTATCGCTCAGCCCTTTGTAAGAATGGGAGAACCTGGGAGTGAAATGACCACACGAAGACAGCAAAGCAGAGCATTCATAAACACACAATTTAAAGTCAGAGAGATGTGACTTCAAGTCTGAACTCTGCCACTTACTAGCTCTAGGACCTTGAGCAAGTCTGATCTCCGTCTGAGTTTGTTTCTTTACTGCAAGATGGGAATAATAATTGTGCCTATTTTATTGTCTATTTATGACAATTAAATGAGATAATGAATATGCCTGATGTATGTTAAGCCCCCCCAAAATGGAAACTAATATTACATTTATATCCTGTAGAGCTCATTCACATGTGTGCTGAGCCTGTTTGGACTGCTATGACAAATGCCCATTGACTGAGTGGCTTCTAAGCAACAGAGATTTATTTCTTATAGTTCTAGATGCTGGTGGATCCAAGATTAAAGCACTGGCACATTCAGTGTCTGGTGAGAGCCCACATCCTGGGTCATAGACAGCTGTCTTCTCACTGTGTCCTCACATGGTAGAGGGGGTCAGGGGGGATCTGTGGGGTCTCTTTTATCAGGGCACTAATCCTATTCATGAGGGCTCTACCCTCATGACCTACTACCTCCAAAAGGACCCATTTCCTAATACCATCACATTGGGGGCTAGGATTTAACATACGAATTTCAGCAGGAGACATTCAGTCAAGAGCATGTGTGTAAAAATTACTCTCAAATTTCCTTTCTACTTCCTTTCTGCCCCTTTCTATAGAGAACCTCACCACGCTGAAGCCAGAGATCAAACCTGATGAACTCAGCAGGTAGTTGAGAGGAGAGCTGGACCTACGGATGAGAAGTGTCGGGGGCTGTGGGAAGCGGTCTGCTTGGCCCAGAAGGGGGATGGGTGTGACTGGGACCATGGCTCTGGAGGTCGGGGCAGAGGAGAGAGGCTCAAAATGGAGGCAGGAGGTGGTTTTGGGGAAGTGGGAGCCCACAGGTGGAAGAGCTCCTGTAGGAGTAAGGAGGCCCCAGGACAATTGTGTGGATGGTCACCAAAGCTGGCCGAGGCGGGTGGAGCGTCCTCATTTCTCTGGTTTGCTTCCCTCAGTTTGGGCACAGCAGCCACAGTCATTTCTGGCTCCGTTGGTGTGGTGGCTCTCATCTTGCTCCTGGTGGGTCTCTTGTCCATGACCCTGAAGAAATGGAGACATGAGAGTGAGTTAAGCAAGCTGGCCCTGGACCTGAGAATGAAGAGATGGGGAAAACTGGGGGTGGAGAGGGGGGTGGCTTTCCTGTGGGGCAGCCTCGGGGACGGGAGGAGTGGGTGAGTTATGGTGTCTGTTCTCCAGAGCCGCCAGACACGGGGCATAGAGCAACAGATTTATTTATGGTACAAATTATTTATGCCGAAAGCCATATATATGTATGGTTTATATGCAGCAGCTAAAAGAAATATTAATGCTACACAATCTCACCTAAATAATAACTCAAGTTATAAAGTGCGCCAGTGGGGCTCACTCTCCCATCTCATCCTGGGCATCTAGCTTCCTCTAAGGGGCTCAATGGGTTCAATACAGTGAATTTTGCATTTCAAAAGTTTAAGCCTAAGGCCAGTAATCAACCAAGTGAAGATGGTTACTATGCCCACTCAAGCTGACTCTGAATCTATTAATTTTTCTAGGGCTATTTAAGAAACAACTGAGGCACCAGACCAACTTTCTCCATAAAACTTCGGTAAGGAAATAGTCATTGTACCTAAAGGAACTTCCAGTCCCTTCTGCCACGATTTGATGCTGTTTCCAAAGTAGACCCCATGTCAGAGGTGATGGGGATGAGGCAGGGAACAGCCCTAAAAGAGATGTTTTTTTTTAAATCGAGGGAAGTCCAAGTCTTGCACAAGGACCCAGTATTTCATTGCTGTCCTACAGGGGGCCCAGTAGCTGGTGCTATCTATGGACGTCTCTAGTGCTTAGTTATCTGTCTGTAACTGGGGTCCTCTCTCTGAAGGAGTTTTCCTGCCACGCTGATGCCATATATTCCAATGTGATCAACCTGACTCCCTGGAAAGAGGATGACTTCGCTGTCTATGCCAACGTGCCCCCTTTCGATCGGCCCAGGAAGACATCACCAGACCAAGTGGAATATGCCTCCATTGTATTCCACTGATGGGAAGCCAATGCGATGCTTCAGGCTGAGAGTCAAACCTATGCCCCAGCTGGTGTGTGTGTGTGTGTGTGTGTGTGTGTGTATGTGTGTGTATGTGTGTGTGTGTGTCTAGTTAGAAAAATGCATTAAAACATTCTAATGACGGTAAATGGCTGGGTATTCTTCTAATTGATTGGAAATAAAGTGCAGTTCTAATGGAAAGGAGTGGCACATGAGAGACAGGACATGTCGGTCTGAGCCACCCCAGCCCCAGAAGCTGGTTCCTGAGACAGACCGGCCCACAAAGAAGTCCTGTCTAGTTCTCACCCCTCCCGAGGCTAGGGTTGAGGAGGAGGGTTCATGCTATTCAGGGCTCTGCTTCTCGGTTGTGTCTCTCCTATTCTGCCTTATCCAGAATTAAAACCTTGCCCCTGACTCGTGAAGAGCTGCCGACCTTGTACGTCTGCCTGACAGAACTGCTGGGCAACATAGCAAGTGGGGGACGGTGGTGGGAGGGGCAGCAGGGACACGTGAGGCGCTTCTGACTGAGGGAGCAAGACCTGGTGAGCGCCCGCAGGCACGGAGGGCCACCCGGGGAAGGAGCGCCTGGCCAAAGTGGGCTACCTGTCGCCACTAACCAGGGACCGCTCTTGTGGGAACTTTGGAAGATGTCTGGAATCACAACGGAGTCACCCCTTCTTTTCTTTATTTAAAAACGTGTGTTAAACATCACCATGTTCTAGACTCTGGGAATACAGCCGTGAACCCAAGGGACAAAACCTCACCCCCAGAGAGCTTATCTTCTCCAAGGGGGAAACAGTCAAGGGGCAGACAGGCAAATACACAGACAGGCAGGTGATGGCACGTGCTACGGAGCAAAATAAAGCAAATCAGGGAATGTAGGGAAGAGCAAGTGGGGGCAGGGTGCTGTTTTGCCTCGGACGGTCAGGGAAGGCTTCCCCGTCACTCGCCC
This sequence comes from Prionailurus viverrinus, assembly GCF_022837055.1. Taxonomy (NCBI): domain Eukaryota; kingdom Metazoa; phylum Chordata; class Mammalia; order Carnivora; family Felidae; genus Prionailurus; species Prionailurus viverrinus. Next base: position 41,838,421 of record NC_062577.1, read on the forward strand.
TAAATGCAGAGGGGGTAAATAGGGAAGAGCATTCTGGGCAGAAGGAAGAGCAAATGCAAAGGCCCTGAGGTGGAAGTATGCCTTGCATGGTCAAAGAGGAGCAAGGCGGTGCGTGTGTCTGGAGGGGAAGGGAAGCGACGTGAGGAGATGAGGGGTGTGTAACAAATCAGCACCTGGGTTTGGGAATCAGGTATCCAAGGTAGCACTTGCCACAGCATGTTCCATGGAGTGTTATGTTCATAACAGCAGCCTGGTTTGGGGCGGGGGGATTGTGCCTCTGGCTGCACCACTCTACACTCTGCTGCTCTTCTCTATTAATCTCCAGCGTTCTCCTCACTTACAGGGGACCCCAGAACCTCAGGCCTTGTCTTCACTCCACCCTAACCTTGTCATCACCCAAGACAATGTCAGTGGCCAGGTAGCCAGTTCCCCAGCGTGTCCTAGTTATGGGAGACATTAATGGATGTAGGGATGGAGAGATTAAATGGATCTGTGACCAGATGAGTTTGGCTAATGATGAATAAGCAAAGAACAATGGAGAAAAAGAAATTTTCCCTTAAAACCAAAGCTGATGGAAGCCACTGCTCGTCTTCCAAGGAGGCTGGCTGGGTTCATGTCAATAACACCGTACTCTATGGCTCCATTGCATTCATAGGGACTGAGGAGAGGAAGAGAAGGAAGCACTAACATTTCCAACCCTCTGCCACCTTTTCTGTGTCAATCGAGGGCAAGTCCAGGAGTAGACAGCCCTTTGTGCTAGCAGAGATGCATGGTTATCCCGTGCCCTGGTTTGCCAGGGAGCTTCCCGCTGCACACCTGTTGTCCCAGCGACGTTATTATGAGACTGCCTTTCACTCGAAAGTGTCATAGTTTGGCTTTTGACTCCTGGCTCGGAGGAGGCAAAAGTTCAACTGTCTTCGGTCACCCCGAATCCGGGTCCATCTGACACCAGCCCCCTCCACCAGGCCGCCTAAGTTTGACCCCAAGGAAATCAAAGTCCTATACCTGAGGTGCCAAAGTCGGTGCCACATCTGCCCTGGTCCCAAAGATCGGCCCACGGGGTCTGTCTCCAAAAAAGGTTGCCAAGGCAACTGATGATCGGAAGGGTCTGAGGATTACATTGAAACTGACCATTCAGAACCGACAGGCCCAGGTTAAAGTGGCACCTTCTGCCTCTGCCCTGGTTATCAAAGCCCTCAAGGAACCCCTGAGAGACAGAAAGAAGCAGAAAAACATTGAGCACAGTGGAAATATCACCTTTGATATTTGATGAGATTGTCAACATTGCCTGATAGAGGCAGCACCGATCGTTAGCCAGAGAATTCTCTGGAACCATTAAAGAGATCCTGGAGACTGCCCAATCTGTGGGCTGCAGCGTTGATGGCTGACACCCTCATGACATCATAGATGACCTCAATAGTGGTTCAGCGGAATGTCCAGCTGGTTAAGAATCACAAAGGAAACTATTTCAATGAAGGATCGTTTGACAATAAAAAATAAAGGTGTCATAATTTGGATGGTAAAGCGTGTGGTCATCCATTAACAAGACTTTGAAGGTGCAAAGGTAGGTCTAAGGCCAAGTAAGGAGGGGAAAGTGAGGATGCCTTATACAATAAAATGAGAAGGAGTTGGGTGGGGGTGGAGGAGGCTGTGTTGGGGGATAACAAGGAAAATTTTGAGGGGAAGAGGGCCTAAAATCACATAAAAGATTTTTACCGGCGCAAACCTCAGTAAAGACTGCTTAACACAGCAATGCCCGATGTGGGTATTTTGGGGAAGGAGAAAGGGGACTGAAATCCACATCTTGGTCAGCATAGAGCACGAATAAGAGGGAAGTGGTCAAAGGTGCTATATGAATGAGTTGGACAATTCGGGGAGGGGCTGAATTCAGCTGGAAGTGAGTACAGGAACACAAACCCTCTGGAAATTCTCGGAAATCTCAGGGAGGGCCCCAGAGTTTCCAACAGCTAGAATAGTGAGCCAATGGTATTTAAATCTTAATGGATAGACTGACCTCCACATAAATCTGAGATGTAAAATTTAAACAGGTCTCTTTATGGCAAGACTTCTCGGAGCCTCCAATATGTAATGTGCTTGGTGAATAGCTATGTGGTATCCTTTAAACTCTTCATATCCCCAAGGAGCATCCCATAGGGCAGGAATTATTTCTTGTAACACCTTGTGGGAAGAGCTGGAATAAGGGGGCAACTGCCTAGGTGTCACACTGTCACAGAAGGTCCCCGGGGACCAGGCTAGCTCTGCTTCTGCCCAGGGAGAGTGCAGAGTAGCCTTTAGACTTTCATGGGGGCAAGTGGGGTGACTGCGCCCAGCTCGAAGCCAAGACGCCCCTTCTACCAGCCTTGATTTCTGCACGAGGGCTTCCAATTCTTAATGAGGCAACAAGAGACATGTCTGTAGAGCAGCAGGTGTCAGCTGGGAGAAATTTCATACCCCTTCCAGGGGGCATTTGAAGATATCAGGTGACATTTTTGATGATCACAGTGAGATGGGGTGTGTGTGTGTGTGTGTGTGTGGTGCACTACTGGGACGCTGGGTAGAGGCCAGGGATGCTGTTAAATATCTTACCATGCATTGTATCACCCTCTGGAAGCTAGAATTAGCCTGCACAAAAAATGTCAGTAACGCTGCTCTTGAGGATGGCTGCCCCGGGGTCTTCCTAGAGCTCGTGTGTGAGTCTGCCTTGTTGCTGGCTCCTAGGCTAAAATACAGATATTGCCCAGCTCTCTCTGCCCCAATCTTGGGACCTGTGGTGATTCTAACAACAGTAAAACGAACACTTAATAGTGATTAAGAAATCTTAGCAACTAGAAGGGAGGATGACCAACCATCCTGATTGGCTGGGGATGGTACTGGTTTTAGCATCGAGAATTCCGGGTCCCAGGAAACCCCTCGGGTCTGAGCTAACAGCTAGGACTCCAATCCTAAATCAACGTTTGTGACTTTGGAGCAAGCTTCCCTTCCCGCTTCAGATGGGAGAATTCTGGACATCTCCAGCTAAGGTCTGGAGATCAAGTGAGCTAGGTGCCCAGGTCTTGGGCTCTAGGATAAATTCCTCCAGCTCATCCTCAGAAATTGTCCACAGATCACCAGCCTGGCGGGGGTAGCTGTCTTCCTCTCTCTGTTACCCACCCGCACCCATGGCTCCTGCATCAGTGTCTGAGAAGCTGCTCAGTACATTTTGCTGAATGAGTGAATTGATGCTGTTCTTCTGGAAGATTCTTGGGAAATTCTGTTAAGTAGGTGGAGGAGCTTCTAGACGTTGTGGCCATTGTTATTTCCCCTGGAAAAGTACAATTCTGCAAGGCCCTGAAAACCCTCAAAGAAAATGTATCTGTTTTAACAAGGACAGGGATCTGGAACATGAAATACTTTGCAAAGTCCTAAGAGAAATCTCTCTGTGTGACTGGAAAAGAGGTTTACTTGCTCTCTTAATATTTCTATTACAGGATAGAAAAAAACAGCTTCTCAGTGCCCAGCAGGGAGGAGTATTTTATCACTGACATTATTTAGAATTATTGACTCAGGGTGATAATAAAAGCAGACTGCTTTTAGTTTCATTGTTTTAAAATCCCCCGCAGGGCACCTGGGTGGCTCAGTCGGTTAAGCATCTGACTCTTGGTTTTGGCTCAGGTCATGATCTCACGGTTCATGAGTTCAAGCCCCGCATAGGGCTTTGCACTGACAGTGTAGAGCCTGCTTGAGATTCTCTCTCTGCCCTTTCCCTGCTATGCTCTCAATCTCTTTCTGTCTCTCTCTCAAAAATAAACTTTAAAAAATTAAAAAAATAAAATCCTCTATAGACAACACACCCCTTTAACACCTGCCTCCCAGATGGACAGCTCCCACTGTCACCTGCATCACCCCCTTGGGTAACCACTGAGCTGACAGCGTAACCCAGCTGTTCGCTGATTGTGTACAACCCTTACCAAGTTAACTAATGTCCAGCCTTTTTTCATCTCTAAAATGGAAATAATAATGACCACCTCAACAGGAGTTGTCCAATGATGTTATATGAAAATATTCTATAAACTGTAAGATGCTATAGAAAATGTGAAGAGTTATTATCGGCTGGTTAATACAATTGATTATGTTCTAAGGAGTTATTTCTCATTGACTAGTAGTCGAGTGAACTAGAATCAGCAGGACTATGTTGCCATCACTCGAAGGGAGTGGCCATTATCCATTAACACGGGTAGTGTTTTTTGTTTTTTGTTTCCAAACCTGCCTCAAGTATCATTTAGCAGCAGCTTCTCATAAAAAGGAACTCGACAAATAAATAAATCACATGACCCCCAATTTTTCACTTCCTTAGGAGCTGATCATCTAAGTGGGAAGCTAAAACAGACACAAAAAAGTAGAAGACAATTTGCGCACCAGGTGGGCTAGCCTGGATGGAAGAAAGGACACACTCGATGTGCAAACATTGAGTATCCCAAACTTAATGAAATTGACGAGGATCCTTGTTTTTAGAAAAAAATGTATTTCAGGCTTTGGAAAAATAGTGGACTCCTCTAATATACTCTGAAAATACGTTTCTTGGCGTAGATGTTCGAAACTTGATCTAGTAGGGGCGCCTGAGTGGCGCAGTCGGTTGAGCATCTGACTTCAGCTCAGGTCATGATCTCACAATTCATGGGTTCGAGCCTGATGCTGTGCTGACAGCTCGGAGCCTGGACCTGCTTCAAATTCTGTGTCTCCCTCTCTCTGCCCCTCCCCTGCCCACATTCTGTCTCTCTCTTTCAAAAATAAATAAACATGAAAAAATGTTTAAAAACAAACCTTGATCTAGGAAATTCACTGACACCCCCTGGAAACACACCAGCTGGGACAATCCTGACTGCATGAGGAAAATGGGGGGACATACGAGGGCCGGAACATGTTAGATGAATGTTCCCTGAGACCTGGTGTCTATGAATTGCTGTCTCATACCTCCTGGGTCTTTTCCATGATTTGGGGGTCTCCGCCCGTCCTTTTGATGTTGGAGCACCACAAGGCTCTCTCCCGGGACCTCCATCCCTTCATTCTATTCCCAAAGGCTTCAGGGACATCTGCTTGCGGAGGCCACTGAACTGTCCATCTCAAACTGTAGATAGAAGCTAGGGTTTCTCTGACAAAGACTGTGATGAGCCTCTGGGTCTGTTTTCCTGACTCCCTTTTACTTTCCAGAATATAGCACTCACCACACCTTTGTGTGATTTCTTATCTGGAGTCTATGACCCCAATCCCTTGAGGATAGTGACCACGTCTATCTTCTTTACTCTGTATTCCAAGTGCTTAGCATAGGGCCAGGCGCATCACGGACTATCCAGAAACATCCGCAGGATGAATGAATGGTAGAACCATTTAGGGGAGAACAACACAGTGGTCATGGTAGGAAAGCCCTTGATTTTTTCTAGAATTCTTTTTTTTAATACCAGCTTAATTGAGGTCGAATTCACTTACCATACAATTCAATGCCACAGTTTGCAGTCTGCCCACAGAGGCACATAACCAGCACCACGATCATTTTTAGAACAACTTTCACCCCAGAAGGAGCCCTGCTCTCAGTAGCAGTTGCTCTCCATTTCTATTTTATTTTATTTTATTTTTTATTTTATTTTTAATTTTTTTTAACGTTTATTTATTTTTGAGACAGAGAGAGACAGAGCATGAACAGGGGAGGAGCAGAGAGAGAGGGAGACACAGAATCTGAAACAGGCTCCAGGCTCTGAGCTGTCAGCACAGAGCCCGACGCGGAGCTCGAACTCACGGACCGTGAGATCATGACCTGAGCGGAAGTCGGACGCTTAACCGACCAAGCCACCCAGGCCCCCCATCTATGTTGTTTTTAAGAGGTAATAGGTTCAGTGGGTTAAGTGTCCAACTCTTGATTTCGACTCAGGTCATGATGTCACAGGTCATGCATTTGAGTCCCACATCGGTCTCTGCGCTGACAGTGCGGAGCCTGCTTGGGATTCTCTCTCTCCCACCTCTCTCTGCCCCTCCCCTGCTTATGCTGTCTCTCAAAATAAATAAATAAACTTTAAAAATGGAAAAGATATTAAAACCTAATGTTTGCAGAGTGTTTTGCAATGAATGGAGTGCTTCACGTGAACTCATTAATTCTTAAGCAATTCGGGACGTGGGCATCTCAGTGCATCTGTCACTGAGGTTAAACTTTAGGTTATAGACTGAGATCAGTAATCAATAAAAAGTTTGAACTGAAAGGGAGGAGAGGAGTGGAGGGGATGGCCAGGGGCAAGAAGCTCCTGGCCATAGACTGTTGACTCTGGGAAGGTGCAGGGCTTGGTGCTTGTCATGCGAACTTAGGGTTGTGCACTGCACAACCCCATGGCGTTGAGTGTCAACCTACTTGCCGATGCAGAAAATCCATTAGGGGGTATAGAAAGTATGCAAATATTGCAGAAAGCAAGTGGTTTTCAAACTGATAATAAAAGTTCTGAGTTTGAATCCTGGTTCTGCTAGTTACTACCATCCTGAATTTGGGAACCTCCCCAAGTTTCAGCTTCTTTGTTTTATTTTATTTTATTTTATTATTAAAATTTTTTTAATGTTTATTTTTTTGAGAGACACAAAGAGACAGCACAAGCTGGGGAGGGGCAGAGACGGAGACACAGAATCTGAAGCAGGCTCCAGGCTTGGAGCTGTCAGCACAGAACCTGGTGTGGGGCTCGAACTCACAAACCATGAGCTCATGACCTGCGCTGGAATTGAGAATCCAATGCTCAACAGACTGAGCCACCCAGACGACCCCAGCTGCTTCATCGTAAAATAGTATCCTCCTTATAAGTTTGTTGTGGGGGTCAAATGGATTAGTGTAAAGAAAGCAAGTGGTACAGTTGCTGACACTCATTAAATAATAAAACATGTTCTTACTAATGATAAACAGATTTGAAAAAAGTAAACTAAAACCTTTGTGGCAATAGCACGCTGTCGTTACTGAAAAAGGATGGTTCGTTGCTCTCCAGATTGTAGATAATGGGCTCACTCCAATCCTGCTACTGGAATACATCTTCTGCAAGTAGAGGGCAAAGCGATTCAAAAACCATAAGAGCACTTTCCTTGAACGTAGATATTCACTTCAAGAACTCAATCCTAAGGAAATAGTCTGAACTAAGGGGGAAAAAAATCAGTGTGTACGACGTTATCCATGATGGTGTTGTCTGCAATAGTAAAAACACTGGAAACAACTGAGTGATGACCCAAGGAATGGTTTGAATTTGGGTTATACTAGCAGAGTGGGATATTAGGCAGCCATTAAACATACCACGAAGGGATATCTAGGTGGCTTAGTCAGTTCATCTATCTTGGCTCAGGTCATGACCTCATGGTTTGTGAGTTTGAGCCCCATGTCAGGCTCTGCACTAACAGCATAGAGCCTGCTTGGGCTTCTGTCTCTCCCTCTCTCTGCCCCTCCTCTGCTCTCTCTCTCTCAAAATAAATAAAATAAACTTAAAAAAAAATACCATGAGGGGGGCACCTGGCTGGCTCAATCAGTAGAGTTTGCAACTCTTGATCTTGGGGTTGTGAGTTCAAGCCCCACGTTGAGTGTAGAGATTACTTAAAAATAAAATCTTTTAAAAAATGCCTGAAAACTTTTTGGGCCCCGAGGGACCCACCTGAGCAGACACCCTGAGGAGAGAGGGAGCCTGGAAAAGGATGAAGAGAGAAAAGCAAGCAAAATACCTGAGATACGGCTAAAAGGGTGGTGACTGCCAGACAGTGGGAGCCTTCTGGATCTTAGTCAGGATCTTGGATTTCATCCTAAGTGCAATGGGAGGCCACGGGAGGCTTTGGCAGAGGATGCCATCACCAGAGCTGTGGGTTTTAAAAGCTCCTTTGTTACAGTGCGGAAAACAACTTGGAACAGTATTTTTAAAGAGCAAGTATGCAGGGGAAGTATTATAAAAAATGGATCAGGAAATGGATTCGGAAAAACGGACTAGGAAAATGATTGCATAGTGAGCAGGGTGTTTTCTCTTTGCCTGAAAATTCCTATTCCTGTTGACACACCAGTAAAGATGGAGAGAGAAAATGTTCTCCTGTAGAGAGTAGCTGCGTTCTCTGGGACACACTGGGTCCCACAGATGTTGGAGACATCACACAGAGAAAAGGGATTTGGAGGGGATGCTGTCTTATGAACTGTCCGGGGCGGGGAGGGGAAAGCATGTTATCGAGGTCCATCAGCCACTCCAGCAGGTGATAAACTAACAAAAATAGCTTCCTGTTGATGCTACAGGTATTATAACTTCATGTATCACTGTTCTGATCTCCCCTCGGATCCTGCCTTTGGGGCTGGAGTCTGTTAGGCTCAAAGCAGAGAGAGGAGAGCCATATCATATGGGGCTCCGCAGATGACGGGGGACTGTGTGAGGAACACATTCCCGGGGCCTCCGAGCCGGAGCAGGCTAAGCGCTTTTGCGGGTGAATCCTCAGCTCATCTTCGGCAAGTGTGTGCGTGCAGTCAGGTAGTGCATGAGCCCCTGGCATACCCCAGAGCCCTCGAACTCATTCACTCTCTTATCCATGCCACAGACATTTGTCAAGCACCTATTACAAGTGCAGGCAGAGTTCTGGCAACCCGGGACATGGAGAAGAATAAGACAGAGACCCCCAATAATTCTTACTTTGCTATTTAGAGCAGAGTCGTGGATGATCTAACTACAACCCCTTCCAGTTCTAGATGAGGAAAATACAGTCCAGAGAGGTCAAATGCCTCAGATCTCTAGGGCACTGAGGGCCAAGTCAAGCGGACTTCCTATTATTCTAACACTGTCTAGAGAGACTGCACAAGTGGAGGACCCAAAATACATCATGTTCAATGATCCTTAGTAACTACATGATCCTGTGAGCCTCAGAGAGGCTCGTGGAAGGTTCTGGTCCAAGAGTGGTCCATGCAAAAGAGCAGAGCTTCGTGAAGTTTGCGCAACTCTGGCTGCTGCCGTAACTACAACGGGTTCGTGTGAGAGGATAATCAAAGTGCGGAGATTTGTCTTGATTCCTGTAGGTTAACTGTAGCTCGAGTTAATCACTTAGAGATCACGGCAGAGTCGGGAGCAGAGAGAAGTGTAGTTGACATTAGCAGGTCAATGTGGAGGACATGGACAGTCCAGTTAGGAAATCACTCTTGTGTGTCCCCAAATCTTGAGTGATAGCAGGGCTTTGTGTTCTCAACACAACCCCAAGCAGCAGCTACCGCCACAAACGTATTTCCACAGTGAGCCGATGACACATTGAGGGTCATAGAACACTGAGCCGGACTCAGCCTAAAGAATGGCTTTCTAACTTTCTTTCAGAGAATAAAAGTATAGATCGCTACCATTTGTTGTTTACCACAGAAAGGAACTTCTGTTAAGTGCTTTGCCTAATTATTTATATGACTTCACTTTAAAAAACCTTATGAGTTGTGGCAAGAGCCTAAATGTCCATCAACTGATGAATGGATAAAGAAATGGTGGTTTATATACACAATGGAATATTACGTGGCAACGAGAAAGAATGAAATATGGCCTTTTGTAGCAACGTGGATGGAACTGGAGAGTGTGATGCTAAGTGAAATAAGCCATACAGAGAAAGACAGATACCATATGCTTTCACTCTTATGTGGATCCTGAGAAACCTAACAGAAACCCATGGGGGAGGGGAAGGAAAAAAAAAAAAAAAAGAGGTTAGAGTGGGAGAGAGCCAAAGCATAAGAGACTCTTAAAAACTGAGAACAAACTGAGGGTTGATGGGGGGTGGGAGGGAGGGGAGGGGAGGTGATGGGCATTGAAGAGGGCATCTTTTGGGATGACCACTGGGTGTTGTATGGAAACCAATTTGACAATAAATTTCATATATTAAAAAAAAAAACTTTATGAGATTAAAAAAATAGGTATTTATTGTTAACCCAATTTTACAGATGAAAAAACTGAGGATCAGAGAGGTTAAGCAACTTTTGTCAAGTCACACAGCTACCAAGTTGTATAGCAGGGTTTAAATCTGAATATATCTGATTCTGAAGCCATTATTCTATACTGGTTAACTTGTCCTGCGACAGGGAGGTGATATCACAGAGATTTATAAAATTCTGCTTTCTTGGGTTCCTATCAGGATCATTTTATCCTCATCACATCTTCTTCACTCCCAAATTTCAGTCCTGGGGATTTAGCTTGAGACCCGCCCAAAGCTGCAACAACCATCCTAGGTTGGCCCCATTTAATGTTGAATGGCAAAGAAATTGTCCTTGGAAAATGATCCCCATCAGTTGCCCTGCGTCCCATACGCAATCTCTTAATCTATGGCCACATCAAAGATGGGCCAAGTTGGAAGGGACCTTTGCTAATATCTCGAGACCTACTTCTTCATTTTATGGAGGAAGAAGATGAGGTTCCTCGTGGGAAAGTGATTTGTCTGAACTCATGCAGCAAGTTAATATCCGAGGTTGGACTTGAACCCAGGCCTCTTGACTCCTCTTGCCCGTGCTCTTTCCCTCTACCAGGTTATGTGCATATTGGTGGTATTTCAATGTGCATTCACATGGAGAGAGACTACTAATCTCCTCCATCTGTGTAAACTGTCTGCAAAGAGAGGCCGGGTAGAGCCCTGCTGAGGGAGATAGAAGGTGTTATCTATTGCTTCACCCCGTTCTACTCAACAGAGCTAGATTATTATCTTCTGAGCAGCCTGTCCCCGCCCTGTTGGAAATGATGAAACACTTGCGACTGACCTCCAATGAGTGAGGAGCTTCCGGGTGGGGCTGGGGGGGTCTGTGGAGGAGATGTTTCCATCATTGGAAACATTGTCGAAACACCAGCTGGGATCAGACCTTGCTCTTGGCCCGGGAGGTAAGTATTGTCTGGGTAGGTAGAATTTTGGATTAGTTGAAGGAATGTGTATCTGTGAACATACATGTGTAGAAGTCTCAGAGGGGATTCTCTGTTTATGTGCTGGGATTCCAGAGCGTGGAATTCGATTGCATTCAGCTTGGACTGGACCTGAGATTGAGCAGTTTGTACTTGATGGATATTAGTTTCTTGTTCCCGAGATCTAAGGTGTGTCTGTACTAATTGCGGCAGTAATCAGAGCTCCTGGCTGGAAGGTGGGTAGATCTTGGATCCAGACAGAACTAGATCCAAAGAATTCTGCTAGCCCTGTGTAAGCCTCAGTTTCTTCATCTGTAAAATGGGTATAAAACCACCCACCGTCCAGTATTGCTATGAGGATTACAGACAAGGAGTAGTTTAGTGCCCAGTAAAGTGCTACTTTTAAAATAAATTTCTTTTTTTAATTTGTTAAGTCTATTTATTTATTTTGAGAGAGCAAGATTAGGAGAGTGGGGGAGGCGTAGAGAGAGAGAGAGAGAGAGGGAGAGAGAGAATCCCAAGCAGACTCCTCACGGTCAGCAAAGAGCCCAATGCGGGGCTCCAGCTCACAAACCACAAGATCATGACCTGAGCTGAAATTAAGAGTCTGATACCTAATTGACTGAGCCACCCAGGTACCCCTCCATAATGGCTGTTAATTAATCACTCTGGTCCACTGGAAACCAGATCCAAGAGGATATCTCCCTGCAGAAGGTTTTTCCTTCAGGTTCCAGAAGGTTGTTCTGAGTTGCAAAAAACTGGTGTACGTGGTGGGAAGTGGACTGGGGTGGCAATTTGAAAATGTTATGAATGGGTGCGGGGGGAACCTGGGCGGCTCAGTCGTTTAAGCATTCAACTCTTGATTTTGGCTTAGGTCATGATCCCTGGGCTGTGGGATTGAGCCCCGCATCAAACTCCTTGCTGAGTTTGGAGCTTGCTTGAGATTCTCTCTCCTTCTCCCTCTGCTCCTCTTCCTAGCTTTTGTGCTCTCTCTTTCTACAAAAAGAAATAAAAAGAAAAAAAGAAGGAAGTTAAAACAAAAGAAAATGTTATAAATGGAAGTCAGAAAATGCGGGCTGTCAAAGAGGAGAGTCATGGAACAACAGCAAAGAATAATAGGTGACCTTACGTAGAGTTTGGGATGCGCCCGCAACTCTTCTGATAGCTTGACATATTCTAATTCATTTAATCCTTACAGAACGCCTGAAAATGTGCTATTCATAACTTCTCTTCACAGATGAGGAAACTGAGGCACAGAGGTGTTAAATGACTTGACTGAAGTCAAACAGTGAAAGAAAACACTTGTGGAGAAGTTAGCTCGGAAGAGTGTTCTGGGAGCAGTCCTCTGGGGGAGTTTGGAAAGCACAGTGGTCAGAAGTGTAGCTGAGGCACTTAGGGAAGTTGTGGCAGTGGACAGGCCTGTTGCTTGTTCTGTAAACTGACCTTATTATTCAAGCTTTGGCAACTCTACTCAAAATAATACCTTGAGTGGGATTGGCTGTGCAATTGGCAGGGCGGAGGACAAATGGAAATCTGGGGTTCCCTGTTAAAAAGTTATTAAGAATTTATTTATTTATTTTTTAATGTTTATTTACTTTTGAGAGAGGCAGAGAGCAACTGGGGGAGGGGCAGAGAGAGCGATGAGAGATGGAGACACAGAACCCGAAGTAGGCTCCTGGCTCTGAGCTGTCAGCACAGAACGCGAACCCATGAACCGCGAGATCATGACCTGAGCCGGAGCCGGATGCTCAACCTACTGAACCACCCAGGAGGCCCCCCAAATTATTAAGAATTTAAAGATGGCAAGAGCAGAGCCTTAAACCAATCAAGGGGCCCTCGCCCTACGAGGCTGCATAGGAGTCATGCCCGTGAAGCCAGCGCTGGTCCTGAGACCCAGCAGTGAGGCAGGGAAAGTGCTGGAAGATCTCACAGTCTCCCTTACCCCTCTTGATAGACTCTTTGAGGGAGACGTTTGAATTCCCAATGAGCTGAGGAGGCAACGGAGACTCAGGGACATCAACCCTAAGGTTAAACAGTGTTTCTCCTATGTGAATTGATTTGATTGCAAAGAATGTTACAAAGTGCTTCTCCTACACGCCGTCTCCAAGTATCGTGCCAGCAACTGCGGAGTAAAAAGTATGGACAAGCCCTGGTCAGAGCCACCGCAGCATTCACAAACTGAGCATAATCTGTAGAAGGTTCTTCGTTTCTCTGAATTCGGGTTGCATTTATCTCGAGCGATTGCTGACACAATGACTTCCCCAATATTATGAATTAGACATTTCGTATAACTTGGTTTTCTTCCTCAAAAAGTGTCAGTGCCTGCCCCTATGAATATGTATTACTAGACATGTGGCGTATCTGGTGGGAACTCAAAGGTGCTATTTCTGGTTGATTGGAGTCTCATCATCTATGTCCACGTTAGACTCATAGAATCCTAGAACAACAAAATGTTAGAACTAGACACCCCCTCCCCCCTCAGTTGTAGACAGGGAAACTGAGGCTCAGAAAGACAAGGTGACCTGTCAAAGGTGGCCGAATTTGCAAAGTCACCAGGCTGGAAAGTTGATCTGGGTTCTCGTTTCATATTCCAGATGTGTCCCAACCACCTGGGTTGAGGCCCCTGCCATGGTAACCGGCGCTGACGGGAACCCAGAGACGATTTTTCTGACACCCAGGACAAAGGTGACGCCCCAACCCTCTGCTGTCCCCTCACTCCTCCCTTCTCACTGGTGGATATTTTGATCTTCTCCGTCCTCCAGTGCATGGACACGGCAGCAGTCGTGGGAGCAGGGACTGTTTAGGACTGACACCTCCCAGGACCATATGGCTCCATGCCTTGGGTTGCTTATATCTCCCATCTGAAAGTCATGGGTCAGCCCAGTTTCCTTACAGGGCCCTGTGGAAATGGTGTGTTTATATAGTTCAGCCAGTTTGTGTTGAATCCTCTGTTCTGGTCTGAGGATCACTCCCCGTTGAGCATCCATACGAGCCAGGCACTCAGCTGACCTTCTCAAATACTGTGTGCAGTGTGGTGACGGCTCTGGCCCCAAACAGCCTGGGTTTGAATTCTGTCCTCCCCATGCGGGATTAGAGTCTGATTTTCTCATATATAACCTGGGGACAACCATAGTGGCGACCTCGTAAATTTGCCATCGTGATGATTAAACGAAATAATTTATGCAAAATGCTTCGCCTGATGCTGGCACATAGCAAGCACACAACTTGAGTTGAAAAAATGAAACAGGTGCTGTCCCCATTTTTCAGGTAAAACTCGAGGCCTGGGGAAAGAAAGCAACTCACAGCCAGGAGGGCCAGAGCTAAAACTTCAAACCCAATCCCCCTGGCCCCCGAGTCCCTGCTCCTCTCTATTTTCCTGCACCTACTTGTGAGGTTGGCTTGTGGTATACCCCACTTGCTCCCACTCTCTTATTTACATGTGGCTAAATCTGTGTCGAAACTTGTTGAAGACGGTGAGTGGATTTCCCTGTAGCCAGAGCTGGGAGCCACCTTTAGCTGGCCTGCTCTGGCCCTCCTTCTCCATCCAGCCATAGCTTGTTCTTCAGTAGTTCTACTCAGTGACTCCTCTCTGAATATTCTACTGAGCGGGGATCAACTTTTCCTCTGAGACAGTACATAGTATTGACACCACTCCTTCTGAACGTTCATCATGCTTCATGGTGACATCTCTTCTTTTGGATTTTTCGCTTATTAACGTCCGGATTTTCCGACACAGTGTGAGCTCTTGAATGTTCAGACGGCGTTCTCTCCTTCTTCCTGTCCATCAGAGTATTTCGCCCAGGGCTGTGCACCTAGACCTCTCAGTGTGTATTTGATCTATCGGAACTCGGACATTTAGCTGATTGTCTCACTGTTCTATTAACATGATGAGATATAGTTTAGATTGTAAATAAATTTTTTATGTAGATAAGTTTGGAACTATGCTGATTGAGCAGCTCAGAATTTCTGGGCTTGTTTTCTTTTCCTGATTAGAAAAAAGATATATGTAAATTGCAGAAAACTTTGATATGACAGATAGTGTAAAGGATAAAATAAAACATCATCCACAATTGCAATATGCAGTTTTGTTAACATTCAGGTATATATTTTTTTCTATTTCCCCTTTTTGAAAAAAGAACATTAAAATAACCCCCAATTTAATTACCATAAATTTACATTCACGAATAAATCTATATTTGATATGAAAAATTATTGTCAATGAACTATTCGGGATTTGGCGAACCAAATCAGGTGATTGGGGGTTATCACTAAACTAATATAAAAGACAAAAACATTTAATGACCCAAAGTTTTCTTTTTTGTACAAATTTTCATTCTTTTTTAAAAAAATATGTTCTGTAGGTGGCTAACTATAACTGCATTGTTCTTCCTCATGGAACAGATTCCTTCCCCAGATTAATTTTTTCTCAATATAATTTTATTTTATTTATTTATTTATTTTTCAGTATATGAAGTTTATTGTCAAATTGGTTTCCATACAACACCCAGTGCTCATCCCAACAGGTGCCCTCCTCAACACCCATCACCCACCTTCCCCTTCTCAATATAGTTTTAAATGTTGGTATAATATTCCACTCTATACCTTCACCCTAATTTATGTAATCTTTGTGTTTCAATTCGGTTGTTTCCCATTTTTCACTTTTATAGTCAATAGTGGGTACAGCTACCTTGTGATAATAGCTTTAGCCCTATTCCAGATTGTCTGTAAACTGTTCCATGCCTCCTACCCCTTTATCATTTGGGGATAGGAGGGCTTTTCTTAAAAATGTTTTTAATCTAAAACCTTTTAAAGTTACGTATTGCACACACTGGTTCTAACGTTTTTGTCTATTTGCCTTTAAATTTTGCTTATTTGACTTTAATATGTGAAGTTTTAATATTTTAGAGTGGAATCTATTTTTCCTGTTGCTTCGTGACCTCTTCCATTGCGTATAAGCTGAGACAGTTTTCTCTCATCTGGGGATCTAATAAATATTATTGAATATGTGAATATCCAGTCTCATATCCTTCTACTTTTAATGACTCAAAACTATTTACTTCTTGAATCCCTTTGGAATTTATTTTGTTGTATCATGTCTGGGTGTAAGTTGTTTTTTTTCTTACAGGTAGCTAATTCATTATTCTGGGTGCAACATTTTCTAAATGACACTTTCCTTTCCTCCCACTGCCTTGTGAACCACTTTTATGATAATATTTATTGTACATCCTAGTGTAGTTTTTCAAATCTACACCACCCTTTAACAATCGTATGTCAGGAACCTGCCTGGTCACAAATCCTTTTCAAACGTGTTCCAGATCTTCTGGACTGTTGTTAATTTTTTGCCCAGATAAATTTTAGAATTAATTTGGAGTCGTAAAAAATTTCTCACTGTAGTTTGACTGGAGTTATATTGAACCAACAAATTAATTTCAAAATGATTTTTTTTTTTTTTTTTTAGTCTTCTGGATTGCCAGTCTGGAACATGGGAATGTTCTCTCTATTAGCGTCTCTCTATTAGTTTATGTCTTGTGCATCTCTCAGTATGTTTTTATTATTTTCTTCAAAATAACTTTCTTACAATTAAAATTATTCTTAGCTCTATGAGGCACAATGGCTGCTAAGGTTGCCGGGCCCCCCTCCATGCAATTCCATTACCTCACTGGTTATTGCTGATACAATAGGAAGAAGAGCTGGTAATTTTAGAATATTTATCATGCTTTCAGGACTTTTCCTGAGTAGTCTGATTAATCTCACTGCTTTTTCAATTGACCGTTTGGGATTTCTAGGTATAAAATCACATCTTTTGCAAATAAGGATAAATTTGACTTGCCCTTCCCCAAGCTGTACCTTCGTTAATTTCACATATCAGTTAATTAGCTTAGGCTCCAACACCCGGCTGCCTGGGCACAAAAGCCCCATTAACTCTTCTTACCACCTTGAGCAAATTACTTAATTTCTACGTGTCTTAGTTTTGCCCTCTGTAAAATGGAAATGACCATTATATTTCAATTAAAAAAAAAAAGAAAGAAAAAAAAAAAGGAGAAAAATAGCACCTACCTCCTAGGGTGATTGAGAGAATCAGGTGAGTTATAGATGTCAAAGTGTCACAGAACATCTCAATAAATATTCCACACCCTTATTATTACTCTAGGTTAGAGGTCGGAGGAACTTCTAACTTCCCAGGGTTAGAGTTTCCAGGATTAATTTTTTAAAATGGTTACAGCAGACATCTTTGTTCTTGGCTGCGAAAACATTTTACCACTTGGTAAGATGTCGATTATTGGTACAGAAGGGATATTCTTTATTATAGTAAGAAATTATTCTCATATTCTTATTTTACTAACTTAAAAAGTAAGAAATGAGTATTTTATTTCATCAAATGTTTTTTGGTGTTTTACTGAGATGAACATTTTAAAAACTGGTTCTTGGGGTGCCTGGGTGGCTCAGTTGGTTAAGCATCTGACTTTGGCTCAGGTCATGATCTCACAGTTTGTGGGTTTGAGCCCCGCGTTGGGCTCTGTGCTGACAGCTCAGAGCCTGGAGCCTGCTTCAGATTTCGTGTCTCCCTCTTTCTCTGCCTCTCCCCCACTCATGCTCTCTCTCTCTCAAAAATAAATAAATGTTAACAATAATAATAATAATAAAATAAAAACTTGATCTATTGATGCTATATTCATATCATGTAAGAGGCAATTTGCTGTAATGATTGAGAGCTGGGCTTGGTTTGAAATTTGGCTCTGGCAATGGTGGGGGGGTGATGGGGGACCAGGGCAAATTGCTCAACCTCGCCAAACCTTTCTGTCTTATCTAGGAAATGGTGGTAGTGTCTCTCCTTGCAGAGTAAGGTCATGTTAAATACCCAACATTAGTTTTCATTATTGTAATAACTAATTTCCTGGATGTTCCTGAAGGAACTCCTTGACATTATCCTATATTTACTTCTGTATTTGTAAGTGACAAGATCCTGCAGAGTTTTCCACCTTTTTTATGCTCTGGATCTGCTTATACAACATAAACATTACGTGTTCCTTAAAATTTTAAAGTAACTTATTTTCCAAAACTATTCGGGGGGTGCCTGGGTGACTCAGTTGGTTGAGAGTCTGACTCTTGATTTTGGTTCATGTCGTGATCCTAGTATCATGGGATCGAGCCCCACATCAGACTCCCATGCTGAGAGTGGAGCCTGCTTAAGATGATCTCTCTCCCTCTGCCCCACTCTCTAAAATTAAAACAAAACAAAACAAAACAAAAAAACCCCAACTGTTTGGACACAAAATTTGAGTAGATTAATGCCAATAATGCTTTTAATTCCTAAATAATAGTAACTCTCTTTTATTGTATGCTTCTTTCTTTTTTTAAAAATTTTTTTAATGTTTATTTATTTTTGAGAGAGGGAGAAAGAGCATGTGAGCGGGGGAGGGGCAGAGAGAGAGGGAGACACAGAATATGAAGGAGGTTCCAGGCTCTGAGCCATCAGCACAGAGCCCGATGTGGGGCTCGGACTCACAAACTGCAAGATCATGACCTGAGCCAAAGTCGGACGCTCAACCGACTGAGCCACCCAGGCGCCCCTATTGTATGCTTCTTTCTATGTGGCGAAAGTTGTAATAACTACTTGACATAACTCATCTTACTTTATCCTCAGAAGCAGGTATCGTTTGTATCCATCTTATTCAAACCTAAGAACCAGTTATTATTGCTCCCATCTTACAGATAAGAAAACTAAGGCTTTGAAGGGTTCAAGAACTAGACCAAGCTCATGCAGGGAATGAGCTGGGGTGTGAACCCACACTTCCAGACTCAAGTTCTCTGTCTTTAGCGGCTACATGCCATGCTGCCTCCCCGACTTCTTTCTTGTGATCTTGTTTTGGTTTTGGTGCCTTATGGAATCAATTTTGCTTGTTTATATCTTTCTAGAAACTCATGAATTTTATTGAGATTACATTAAAAAATTCCTTAGTAGCCTCACAGTTTTTGATCTCCTCTGTTTCCGTGGTTATATACATAATCGTGTATGTATACGGTTTCCGTGGTTTGGCTGATTTATGTTTCCTCCTTTTTTTGATTACTCCCAACTGCATATTAAATTAAGGAAGAAAAGTCTAGTAATGCGGAGGAGACTGGATGATATTATAAAATAGAAACAGATTTTGTTTTTCTTTCAAAATATCCCATTCCCATCCAAATTTGCTTCTCTTTCCCCTTCCTGACTTCAGTCTTTAAAGAACAGAATGCTTGGAGCTAGAAGGAGCCTGAGGACTTTCAAGCACCAAGCCCCTTCATTCTCCAGGGCCTAGAAAGGATTCTACCCGTCCCAGCTCCCCAGCAGGCAAGCGCAGGAGAGAGAGAGAGACAGAGACAGAGACAGAGCGCGAGCAATGAGGGGCAGAGAGAGAGGGAGACACAGAATCTGAAGCAGGCTCCAGGCTCTGAGATGTCAGCACAGAGCCCGATGTGGAGCTCGAACTCACGAACGGTGAGATCATGACCTCAGTGGAAGTTGATGCTTAACGGACTGAGCTACCCAGGAGCCCCTAAAGCTACTTAATTTTAAAAGATTGGTAGCCTAACAATGTTGAGAGTGATTATTGATTATTGCATTCCATATGATTTTCATGTAAATCATCTTCTATTGTGCTCTTTTTTCAAACGACTCTTTGTGACTCTTCAGTGAAAGCATGGTGTCAGCCAGGAGGAGGTGCGTCTTAATTATTTCACCTCTATGTTAGGCTGTACCAACGAGAGCCCCACGAGAGCTCCTCTATCAGAAGTAGGGGGAAACAATAAGATGGGACCCAGGCCTAACTGGACGTATCAGGACTTCCACCCAGGCCTGAAGCAAGCAGAGGAGAGGCTCCCAGCACCCTGCGGGAGCGTGATTGGGAAATGCCTGGCAGGGCGTTACATTAGTATTGGTCTGGGCATCAAAACTAAGCATGTGAAAGAGGATAGGAGAGTCCAAATCTTGATCATAGAATGAGCCACGACAAACTTTCACAGTCTAGGCACTTTTTTTCACAACATAATTACTCTAAATTGCTCATTTCCTGGTTATTTGGTATATGTGTGTATTGTGGGGGGAGTGCAAATGAGCAGATGTTTTTGCCCACTGTCTGATCAGCAATCTGCAATTAGACCCCAAGGAACAACCTGCTCATTGTGGTTAGGGGCCATTAGCCACTTAAATAATGACATCTGTCATCATTTTCATACCTCATCCTGTCCCTGATCTTATCTTCAAACTGTGCTCAACATGAATGCCTGACTTTCCTAAAATAGACCAACTCGATTTTTAATAGCTCTACTCCAGTCACCATCTTGGTGAAGTGTTTCAGGGTTGAACAACGTGTAGTTCGCAACTTCCTCGATTTACGATGGGGTCAGCTCCCGATAATCCCATCATAAATCGCAACTATTCTAAGTCGGAAATGCTTTTACTCCACCTAACCTACCAAACATCAGAGCTTAGCCTAGCCTGCCTTAAATGTGCTCAAAACACTTATATTAGCCTAAAATCTAATCATCTGACGCAGAGCCTATTGTTTAATAAAGTGTTGAATAGCTCATGTACTTTATTGAATCCTGTACTGAAAGTGAAGAACGGAAGGCGTGTGTGGGCACAGAAGGGTTATGAGTGTATTGTTTGTGGACCCTCATGATCGCGTGGCTTATTGGGAGCTGCCCCACATCAGAGAGGGTTTGCACAGCATATCGCCAGCTCACAAAAAGATCTAAGGTCAAAATTCCAAGTACGGTTTCTACTGAATGGGTATGCTTTTCCATACCCATTGTAACATCTAAAAATTAAGTCAAACTGTCGTGGGGCCCATCCGTAATCATCGAGTGCTTCTCACAAGCCTGATGTTGCATGAAGTTCCATACAAACAGCATAAAGCACTGAGCCCACACAAGAACTCTCTGAGATAGAGGCTATTGTTCTTATCTTACAGGTACAGGAGCTGAGGTACTGAGAGGTTTAATAATTCACATCTAGAAGGGAACAGAACTTGGATTCAGATTGAAGTCTGTTGGACTTTATGCTATATACTGACACAGGTTCTGTGCACCATTTGGTTAGTGAGATGTTCACAATATACCAAAATGATGGAAGGAAGCGTAGGCAATATGGTTCTGTACAAAGAGCCAAACTAAGATATTGGTTTTAAAATAATGGGACATTTATTTAATGCAGCGATTCTCGATTGGGGGCAAAAGTGACTGCCTCACCCTGGGGCATTTGGAAATGTGTGGGGTCATTTTTGGTCATTTTGGTTGTTACATTAGCCTGTTACAATGGTGGTCTTCCAAGATGCTGAATATCCAGTGGGGCGCAAAACAGCTCTAGACAACAAGGAACTGTCTGGCTCTGAATGTCACAGAGCGCTAAGAAACACTGATAAAGTAGAATAGTAGTATGCCAGAAACTCAAGTATGTAGCAAACTCAAATGGCTTCGGGGATCAGTCAGGGACGGAAGAGCACATACCCCTTCTTAGGGCATCCAAATCCAAATCTTTAAAGGATTTCATCAGACAAAATCACCTAGGCGCCGAATTTGGCCCGAGGGCCTCCAGAGTGGAACTTTTTAATGAAGGCTTTTCTGATCTGGAAACATGTTTACGATATACTCAGTGAAGAGAAAAAGCTGCTGATCGGTATGATGTTTAGAAAAGATTGTACACGTGTAAACACGGATTTACATGCACACCTACGCATAGTACATACATGTATGAGAACCTGTGGAAAGTGCTCTGGAGTCAACCGTGGGGTGATTTTGTGAAATGCTTTGCTTATTTGCATTTTGAATTGTACCACAAATATCTATTAGTTGTTTAATTTTTAATGAATAAGGAGAGAAAGGAGCCTTAAAAGAAATTAAAATTTAAGTGTGGTTTCAGAACCCAGCCCTAGTGGCTTTCTGGCCATCCCCTTGGATGAAAGAAGGAGAATAATTTCTGTGATTAAGGACAAATGAGACATTGAATATGAGGTAATCAATACTGACACACCAGGGGCGCCTGGGTGGCGCAGTCGGTTAAGCGTCCGACTTCAGCCAGGTCACGATCTCGCGGTCTGTGAGTTCGAGCCCTGCGTCAGGCTCAGGGCTGATGGCTCAGAGCCTGGAGGCTGTTTCAGATTCTGTGTCTCCCTCTCTCTCTGCCCCTCCCCTGTTCATGCTCTGTCTCTCTCTGTCCCAAAAATAAATAAAAACGTTGAAAAAAAATTAAAAATATATATATATACTGACACACCAGAGGGGCGCCTGGGTGGCTCAGTCGGTTAAACGTCTGACCTCAGCTCGGGTCACCATCTCACAGCTCATGAGTTTGAGCCCTGTGTCGAACTCTGTGCCGATGGCTCAGAGCCTGGAGCCTGCTTCGGATTCTGTGTCTCCTTCTCTCTCTGCCTCTCTCCCCTCGTGCTCTGTTTCTCCCTCTCTCTCTCTGAAAACTAAATAAATATTAAACAAAAAATACTAACATACTAAAACTCCTTTGAAAATGAACACTGTTGGTTCCCAGAGACACCAGCCTGTGATTTTTGGGTCTTTCATGATGCCATACAGCTCTCCTGGTGAAGTCCGATCTTTTGCAGCTGCCCCAGAAATCAATACTGCAATTTGCTTGAGAAATCGATGCCTGTCGAAATTTCAAGAGGGTGAATCCAAAATAAGACAAGAGCCAGGCATTTAAAATATAACTATACCCTTTTCCATCAAGTTGCCCAGTCCTTCAAGATCACTGTTTTTCCTGAAAAATCCCCATTTTGCTTCATCTCCATCGTTTCTGTGTTTTATTTCCAGCGTCTTGACTCTGCAAATTTCATTTTGTGCACAAGTCACTTTCGACTAAGCTTTCTTTCTGCAGTTTGCTCATCCTGCCGGGGGGATACTGGATTTTCTACCCACTGGTCTATGGACTTCAGGGACTTCCCGGAGTCCTTTCTCACCTGCCTTCTGGGGTGTGTTCACCTCCTGCTCCCTGCCCCCCCCCCCCCCCCCGCCACTGTAGCCCCTTCTTACCAGTACTTGATGCTTACGAGGCAACCGGGCACATTTACCTTGACAAGCAATGGGTAGATAGCGTTAGGTTCCTTTGGGAGAAGTATCTAGAATTAATTATGTAGGGAAGGGGGTGGGTTAAGGAAGTACGATGAAGAAATTGGGTATGTGTTTCTTCCAACTTTTGATCTTGTGAAGAAAAGCCACTGCCAAGGACTAGCGTGTTGGTATGTGAAAAGAGATGTATTTTCTCTCTGGAAACTTGCAGCTGGCCAACGCCCACAGCCCTGGAGAGGGTTTGGTGGCAAACCCCACAGCCTTCCTGCCCCTCATTGCCTTCTCTCTGTCTTGATTCTTGGTCTGAGTTCTGATCTTAGAAAGCCCCAGTGTGAAAACTACAAATAAAAACAAGACTTTCAGGACTTTCCCACTGCCCTTGGCCCTTGGAAACACTGATGGGGAAAATAGGCGTCAGGAACAGTGAAAGGCTGTTTCAGGTTTATGGTCTGCAGCAGGGCGGTGGGTGGTTGTCTCCCCATCTCTGCTGAGTAAGTGTCATCTCAGAGGCTTTGAAATTATCCTGCCTTTGTCTTTTAGTAAATTCCATATTCAGCAACATGCTGATGAAATTCATAAGCTGATTTTTTAAATTAATTTTTTAATGTTTATTTTTTGAGAGAGAGAGAAACAGAATATGAGCAGGGGAGGGACAGAAAGAGAGGGAGTCACAGAATTCGAAGCAGGCTCCAGGCTCCAAGCTGTCAGCACAGAGCCTGATGTGGGGCTCGAACCCACTAGTCATGAGATCATGAATTGAGCTGAAGTCGGACGCTTAACTGACTGAGCTACCCAGGCACCTGATTTTATTTATTTATTTATTTATTTATTTATTTAAATGTTTTTTTATTTAGTTTTGAAGGAAAGAGAGAGACAGAATGAGCAGGGGAGGGGCAGAAAGAGGGAGACACAGAATCCGAAGCAGGCTCCAGGCTCCGAGATGTCAGCACAGAGCCCGATGCGGGGCTCGAACCCACAAACTGTGAGATCATGACCTGAGCCGAAGCCGGACGCTCAACCGACTGAGCCACCCAGGTGCCCTGATTTTTAAAATCAACATATTCATGAGTGTGTAAGAGCATCCAGAGTCTAAACCCCAACGATATCCAGAGTCTAAAACCCCACAAAGCCACGAATGTTGTGCATGTGATTTCTTTCTTTTTTTTTTAAGTTTATTTATTTAGTGAGAGAGAGAGAGAGAGAGAGAGAGAGAGAGAGAGTGCAAGCAGGATACAGGCAGATAGAGAGAGACAGGGAGTGAGAAAGAATCCCAAGCAGGCTCAGCACCACCAGTGCAGAGCCTGATGTGGGGCCTGAGCTCACAAACTGAGATCATGACCTGAGTTGAGACCAAGAGCCTGTCGCCTAACGGATTGAGCCACCCAGGCACCCCAAGATTTGGATTTCTTTAACAAATCTCTCCTGGCGTATTCGCACATGTTCAACCCCTTGGTGCTTTCCAGCAGCAGGTGAAGATTCTCTGAAAGCCAAGACCAGTGGTTGAACGTGCAGGCTTGGACTTGGAGCCCAAATCCAGGCCCAACCACTTGCCAGCTGTGCAACCTCAGACATGAGCCTCTGCTCTCTGAATCTCATGCTGCTTGTTATCGAAAGAGCGTACTGATATCTCGGCCATGGGACCGTGTGAATCAGGTAGGATGGTGGGTGTGCCAGGGGCTCAGCGCTGGGGCTGTCATCGAGTGCGTGCCCACCCCGTTCGATGCTAACACCGAACTACGAGATACTGCCTGTTTTGTAGATCAAAGCTTGAAATCTGGGGAGAGGAAAGCCGGTGACCCCTTGAGCAGCTGGGTTCGCCTGAAGGGAATTGGAGCGTAGAACCCGGGAGTCCTGACCCGCTGCCTTGCCTCCTGCAGGTCTGTAGGACGGTCCCGCGGGTGGCACTACGTGGAGACGAAGTGCCCAGAGTGGTTCCTTCCAGGTGTCTTCTTCCTGCCCCCACCAAAGCCTGAGCCTCACCTACGCCCACAGCTGCCCTGCAAGTTCATCATGCTGACGGAGTGAGTGGCTCCCATCAGACTGTGCACCTGGCTTCCAAGCATGCACGCCACGTTCCCTGGCTCCCTACACCTTCCCGTCCAGAGAGGCAAAGAGACCTGCCCTGAGACACACGGCAACACCAGATGGCTGCCTCTAGCTGGGGGCAGGGTGGGTCTGCAGCCGATTTAGAATCTCCACAACCTCTAACTCTGACCCTGCTCCGTTCCCAACAGAGACATGAAGTTCTGGCATGGCTTAGTGATCGCAGTGGTGTCCCTCATTCTACAGACCTGCCTCTTCGCTGCCATCAACTACCTGCTCAGCAGGCACATGGGTAAATAGCCTGGCGCTCTTTCCTCCTAGTCACCTGTAGGGACCACCCCTGAGCTTATAGCAAGATGAGCCCCGGAATACCCCTTGAATACCTACTTGAGGATCCACTAGCCGGGTCATCCGTTACTGGGTAATCCCCACTCTGACCCAGCCTATTTCTGGTTGGAATGATGGCCCAAAGCCCTTCCACCACCCAGACCTTCTACCTAGGGATAAGCTTCTGCAGTACTCTTGAGGGTGGGCTCATTTAGCCTGGGCCTAACTTTCTTCATCACCACCAAAGGACTCAAAATGAAGAAAGGACTTTGAATTCCAGGAGAAGGGAATATGGCTAGACTAAAAGATGGACTTAAATTCTTTTTTTTTTCCAATATATGAAATTTATTGTCAGATTGGTTTCCATACAACACCCAGTGCTCATCCCAAAAGGTGCCCTCCTCAATACCCATCACCCACCCTCCCCTCCCTCCCACCCCCCATCAACCCTCAGTTTGTTCTCAGTTTTTAACAGTCTCTTATGCTTTGGCTCTCTCCCACTCTAACCTCTTTTTTTTTTTTCCTTCCCCTCCCCCATGGGTTTCTGTTAAGTTTCTCAGGATCCACATAAGAGTGAAAACATATGGTATCTGTCTTTCTCTGTATGACTTATTTCACTTAGCATCACACTCTCCAGTTCCAAGATGGACTTAAATTCTTGAACTGATTTACTGTGTTCTGTTCTGGGATGGCATTAAAATTAGGGAAAATAAAATAAAGGGAATCTAGGCTTCTCTAGCCATTCATTCATTCATTCATTCATTCAATATAACAGGGAACCAAACAAAAATCTGTGTCCTTATATAACTTACATATCATGGGGGGCACAGACAACAAACTAGATAAACAGGTAATATACATATGTTAGATTATGGTGAGTGCTAGGGAAGAAAAAGATGAAGCAAGGCAAGGAGGTATGAATTGGATGATGGCCAGCATCACTGAAATGCCAACATTTTAGTATAAACATCTGGCAGTGAGGAAGCGAGCGGCACCTGCAAAGGCCCTGAGGCAGAAAGCTGTTTGGAACAGAGGCCAGTGTGGCTGGAACGGAGAGAGCGGGGAACAGCGAGGCCACAGGGGGCCTTGGAGGCTGGGGCTTTGGCTTGTCCTGCAAGCAAGGTGAGAGGTGCTGCAGGGTTGTGAGCAGAGCGCTGAGGTTTGAAGAGGTCCCTCTGAATGTTTTGCCGTCTCGAGGGCAGTGCTCAGAGACAGGATGTCCCTGACCTGGAGAGCTGGCACTTTTGACCCTTGCCCTGTCCCCTTTAGCCAGCCAGAGTGAACGGATCCTGAAAGGGGCCAAGCTCCAGGCCCCCTGGCCCAGCCCTGCGCAGCGTCAGCCATGTGCTGCCACGGAGGAGACGCGAAGCGCTCCTGTGTCTGTGCCCCGTCACAAGCGTGAGTAACGGGGCAGGGGAAGAACTTGTCATAAAGCTTATTCTGCTCTGTCCGGGCCGTGGAGAGCTGCTCTGCCGCAGCCGGGCTCTGTCCTGGCCAGCCCAGCCCCTGGCAGGAAGATTCCTCCCACCCGCCTCCCCGAAGGCCTCACCAGCCTAGTTTCCAGCAAGCTACTCTCTCATCACGCAAGGCCGATCTCGCTGGGTTTGGGTGGGTCTAAGTTCTTTTCCCCCTCTGGTCATGTGTGAGCCACTGCAGAGGGGGCTTGGGGCCGTCTCTGCTCCTGTCTTTGTCATTGATACTATGGCACCTGTTTCCGTCTGGCCGACATTTCAACTGCCTCTGCCTGCCTCTGGCCGTGGTATCCAGGGGTTTTAATAAATGCTAGTGTTGGTGATGGTTCAAGTCTACGTTCCCCTCTGGCAGGCGAGCCAGCAGGAATACCACCCACTGGTTTTCTCTCTCGAGGCTTGGGTCACCAAGGTGACACCAGGTCACCGTTCACACAATGGAAATTGCTGCTTCCGAAGCAAGACAGCTACCCCTGGGTGCTCACTCCCCAGAGATCGCACCTTTTCCAGCGGGTTTTCTCTTGATGGATTTGCATCCGCTCCGACCTTCCGATTTTATCTTTTCAGTTGGGGAGATCTGGTTGTCAGGCTTCCCTGGCACCGAGATAAGACCTCAGTGCAGGAGAGAACCAGAAGAGACCACTCATGTGAATTTGGTGTTTCTGCAAAAAGGGAGGGGCACTGGCCTCATCGTGACCCTGGCCCTAGAGCGTCCCCGAAGCCTGGCCAGAATCAGAGACTCTCTGGCAGGGACCTCAAAGATCATCATGCAACCTCCTTGTTTCACAGGGAGCAAAACCAGACACAAAAAGGGATGTCACCTGCCTAGAGTTAGCGACAGGTCTAGAGCAAAACCTGTGGCCGGGACTGGGGAGGCCAGAGCTACGTGCTCGGGGCCACACTGCGTCAGCGTGTTCTGCTTCTCCCTCCAGCACAATCAAGTGATATTAGTCTTAGATGGAGCTGGACAGCGCGGCAGTGTCTGGACTCTTGGGCACATTCTTGCTATTTGGCGGGGTGGAGGGGGGCGCTTTCTCTCCCCACCCTTTCTCTGTTCAAGGTCTTCTTTCTCTATTGGGGGCTCCATATCTCTCTTCCCCGCTTGTCTTTGCATGGCTGGCTCTGCCTGACTTTGTCCCCTTCTCCCTTCCGTTGTGCCCATCCCCTCCTAACACCCCCCACGCCCCACCCCACTCCCCAGTGTTCCTTAGAAGAACAGTTTCTATTTCTCCCTAGATGACAGTGACACGTCCTCAGATAGCTCCAACAGCGCGGACGTCTCCGGCAGCTTGCCTCCCACCTTCCAGGTAATGGACACCCCTAGTGGTCCCAGCCCTTCATATGCAGTTGGGGTCCTTGCTGTAAAAGACTGAGCATCCAGGCCACCCCAGCTACAAGGATGGGAGCAGGGATGGAGGGGTTTCTTGAGTCATTACAACAACCTCGGGTGACGGGTGTCATGATCCTCGGGTTCATGGCATCCCCACAAAATGGGTCTGAGTGAACTATAAAAATGCAAATGTCAATGGACCACCTCCTCCTCGCCATATCCCAGTCACCAGGCCAAAGTCTGCTCTGAGTCCTGACCTCACGGGGATTGAGTCTCCACATCTTTCCTGAAACCCCTTAATTCCCTGCAGAGGCACAGAGCTATTGGTAGTGTTCCCCCTTGGCCTGGCCCTGCTCTCTGACACAGCCACCCGGAACCAGCTTCTCTCCCTGCCAGCCTAGGGCGAGACGAGGGTCCTTCAGTGAGAGTTCAGTCCTTGGGGGGGTCCCCTCCTCCAACCCTGGTAGGAATCTTGACCCACATTTCTCTGCTTTTTTCCCCTAAGGCCACCAAGGACGTGAATTACACACAAGTGGTCTTTTCAGCCCCTGGAGGACTAAAAACTGAATCTGCCCTGGACTATGAGAACATAAAGGAAACCACAGACTATGTCAATGTCAATCCAAAAAGCCACAGGCCCAATTTCTGGACTTTTGTGAACCCTGCTAACTCTGAGTCGGTAGAATACACTCAGGTGGCCATGTGAATTCTAGGGTTTTAATGGGGTGCAGTTCTCTACAAATTCTTGCACTTATTTTGGAAAGGAATTACTGTTTTTTGTGTTTTGTTTTGTTTTGTTTTTTAAACAAGGCATAGGAGAATAAGTAGGCCTGTATCTCATTCAGCAAGAAGGATTCAGGTCAGCTGCCAAGTAGAACTTCCAGGATAAATATGAATGAGTGGAGATATCAGTAGAGAAAGCGGTAATGTCTTTCTCCACAGAAAATTGTGGAAAAAAAAATGTTTGATCAGCTGTAGCAGAGTTCTGTTTGGTAACCTTGCCGTTAAAATGACTCTCCGGGCTTTTTAATTTTTTGGCAATAAACAACTTCCTTAAAAATTTTAAATGAAACGGCAACTACCAATTCCCCTTTTCCTTGTGCCTAACCCTGCACGCTGCCCCTTTTCAGAGCTACGTCTAGCTGAGCAATCCCGCTCTGCCCTCAGCACTTTAAGTAGGCCACTTAGAAAGCCCGCCATCATCCAACCTTCGAATTCCCTGTTTTTTAGGGAACAAAAGATGACAGACAGAGTTCTGGGTAAACACCAACTAGCATCACAATCTGGGATTCCAGAGAAAAATCTCCCCAAATTCAATCCAATGGAATGTAATAGTCTTTTCTGGATTGTTCTTTGTTTGTGTAAAGCCAATTAGGAATACAAGGGCACTTTCTTAGCTTGATTAAGAATAGCTTGTCTCAGGGGCGCCTCGGAGGCACAGATGGTTGGCTAAGCATCAGACTCTTCATCTTGGCTCAGGGCATGATGTCACAGTTCGTGAGTTTGAGTCCCACATGGGGCTTTGTGTTGACAGCATGGAGCCTACTTGGGATACTCTCTCTCTCTATTTCTCTGCCCCTCCCTCTCTCTCTCTCTCAAAATAAATAAACGTTAAAAATAAAAGAATAGCTTATCTCAAATCAGCTGACTTCATGATATTTACGGGTAAGGACCTAGAACATAATTTTATTGAATCATGAATGGAGTAAGTGTCCACAAACCTGTCGTTTCCTTCATCTAACATTGTTCTAGAAGTCCTAATCAGTACAATAAAACAGTTGCCCAAAAGAAGAACTGTCAGTACTGGAAAGGAGGATAAACTTGGTCACTGTTTGCAGACAGTCTAGTCCTACAAAGTCGCAGAGAATTAACTTCAAACGTTTTTAAATTGATAGCACGCAATAAGTAATAACCAGATAAATATACAATATACTTTCTTGAATAGCTAATTAAGACTTGAAAGGCAATTTACTTACATTAGCTAAACAAACATCTCAAAAGATGAAAGCCCTAGGAACCTGCCGAAGACAAATCCCAAGTCCAGATGAGTGGCATCCAGGTCTTAGAGACGATATGTTACCTGTGCTCCACCTGCCGGCTGTACATGACCTTTCCAGTCAACTTCCATGTTCCCAGCTTCCTCTTCCCCAAGATGATCTGAAGAAATGGTTTTGGTTTGGGTTTCTGGGACTGTGCAATTTTGCTGGCCTACGTGTCCCTCCACCTTTTGGCTCTCGTTCCTCTCCTGCTATGATTTGAATGTTTGTGGCCCCTTAAATTCATCTGTTGATATCCTAACACCCAAGATGATGGGATTAATGGGACGAGGGCGGGGGGGGGGGGGGGGGGGGGGGGGGCTCCGGTGGGATTAGATGGAGAGGGTGGGATTGGATGGAGGGGGTGGGATTCGATGGAAGGGGTGGGATTAGATGGAGGGGGTGGGATTGGATGGAGGGGGTGGGATTGGATGGAGGGGGTGGGGTTGGATGGAGGGGGTGGGATTGGATGGAGGGGGTGGGATTGGATGGAGGGGGTGGGATTCGATGGAAGGGGTGGGATTGGATGGAGGGGGTGGGATTGGATGGAGGGGGTGGGGTTGGATGGAGGGGGTGGGGTTGGATGGAGGCGGTGGGATTGGATGGAGGGGGTGGGATTCGATGGAAGGGGTGGGATTGGATGGAGGGGGTGGGATTGGATGGAGGGGGTGGGGTTGGATGGAGGGGGTGGGGTTGGATGGAGGGGGTGGGGTTAGTGCTTTTGTGAAAAAAGACCCTACAGAGCTCCTTAGCCCTTTCCTTCTGTGAGAATACAACCCATGTGAAGTCTTCAACCCAGATGGGGGCCCTCACCAACTGTGCCAGCACCCCGATTTTGGACTTCTGGCCTCCAAAACTGCAAGGAATAAATTTCTGTTTTTTAGAGGCCACCCAGTTTGTGGCATTTTGTTATGGCAACTGGAATGGACTAAGACATCTTAGGAAGCTTTTCTTTTCTTTTCTTTTTTATTGAAAAAAAATTTTTTTACATTTATTTATTTTTGGGAAACAGAGTGAGACAAAGCATGAATGGGGGAGGGGCAGAGAGAGAAGGGGACACAGAATCTGAAGCAGGCTCCAGGCTCTGAGCAAGCAGTCAGCACAGAGCCTGATGCGGGGCTCGAACCCACGAACTGTGAGATCATGACCTGAGCCAAAGTTGGACGCTCAACCGACTGAGCCACCCAGGTGCCCCAGGAAGCTTTTCTTAATAAGGAAAAAAAAGATGTTGTTGATTAGAGAGGCAGAATGAAGAATAAACACCAGCAACACTGTCTCTATCTAGAAATGAAACTCTATTTCTTATTGATCTCTTTTAACAAGAAGAAAAAAGACGTCAAGGGTGTGTTGAAGAGGTTCACAAGAGTTACCATGCCTCTGAGAGAGGCTGGGCAGGGACACGGCTGAGACCGCTCCCACACCAGGGGAGGGCACAACTGAAAAGGTGCCTGCTTTCTGCAGGATTCTGGAAAGCCCTGGGATTGGGAGGAGCACATGTTAAAAGAAGACTTAAACATCAGGTGGGTGAGGTCAAGGCACTTAGGACCTAGTCCCAGGGACAGGCAAGAGCATGTACCAGACATGTGACAAAAGAGAATTGACATACAGCAGTGAGAGCAGAGCCTCTAACTGCTTGGGCAGATTGGGTATGGAATGTGAAAATCAGACTTCATCCAAGGAAACGTCCCAGAGAGGGTGATTTCTGACCTCAGTTTAGAAAGAAGGGCGAAAAATAAATTGATGGGAGAAGAGGCAGAAGGAAAGGGAGCAGGTCTACCTGTTGCTCCTGTTGCTGGGCTCCCCAGCAATGCCCCAGGGACTGAGCCAGACCGAACTGCATGGAGAACTGTTTGTACTAGGCCTCCTGGAGCAGGGAATTGATGTCGGGGGGCACAGAGATCTGAATGCCACTGACCATCTGATTAAGATCTGTAATGAACTCTGCTACGATTGGTTTCAAAGCTATGACATTTGTAGCAAATAAATACATCGTGGAGGTTAACATTAGCACCTGCCCCAATCGCTCGTCCAGGGAAGGCATTCTTGGAGAGTGCTGTTTCTAAATAGAGTCGAACGTGTGACTAACAGAGATTGGATTGAACTTTGATGGTGCCGTTGACTTTCAGTTGCCCTGATAAGGAAAGGGGAGGGCTGATTTCATGTCCTAAGGAGTTTGGGCCAACAAGCTGATGACTGCGGCCAGCTAATAATTTGAAGTGATCCTCAAATTCATTGTTATCCGTGTTGCTAGAAATAAAATGTCCCTATTGTATGTAATACCTCCGTGATCTTAGAAGGTCAGCTGTGTAAATCTGTATGAGTGGTCGCCCGAGTAGTCACCTCTTTGAGGAACTCAGTGTCCAGCAGAATGAAGTCACTTTCTCTCATGTTGTATGTCATCGGAACATCCAGGGAAGGACCGTGCTGTGCCACTCTGGGTTCCTCCATGAGTGTGGACTGGATTAAAAATCTCTTCAAATTTATCTTACAAGATGCAGAGAAGCTGATTTTCTGCTGGCAACGAGTAAATCGTTGATTACATACCAATAATGAACTGGGACTATATAGTGGGCAACAATAAACGTGACCTGTCTTCATGTAAAGAATCAAGCATCCAAATTCCTACCATGACTCCAGCAGAACTCCATAAGCCGCACTATATCACTGGTCAACAAGACCCAATAGGGTAAGGAGGTATTTTATGCCCACCATCAGTAGGCTTTTTGCTTCCGGGATCAGGACACATTTCCGGGCCCAGAGGGGCTCCCAAAAGGCCTTCTACCCAAGTCCCAGCCTCTAAACTGAACACATTATAATAACTACAGCTCATCTGCGTTTCTGAGGGCCCACTAGCTTTCTCAAACACTCATTTTCAGGCAGGAATTTCTACCCTCAGTCCCTCACCCTGCCCTTGTTCTCTGTCCTTTCTTGGCAAATACATCCTCCATGAGCTTAGAGACAGAGAAACATGCGTCCAGGTATCTCTGGACAACTGGGTCGAATGAAGAGCCAAGACTCCAGATCTGTAAGGAAAAGGTAGCAGGTATTAGAGCTGAGAGGCTGGGCGATTTTCCCAGCCTGTCCTGTGGGTCAGCTCAGGACCCACTTTCAGCTCCACACTGCCACCTTGTGGCTCCAGGGCAAATCCCAGGACACTCCTGTTTCCCTCAAGTGGGAGAAGGTGGCTCCCCAACCCTCAAACTCTCTTCCCCATCACCACCCCACTCAAGAAGAGCGAACCTGGGGCACCCAGGTGGCTCAGTAGGTTAAGCATCCATTCTTGGTTGTGGCTCAGATCATGGCCTCCTGGTTCCTGGGTTTGTGCTTACAGCACAGAGCCTGCTTGGGATTCTCTCCCTCTCTCCCTGCCTCTCCTCACAATAAATAAATAAACATTTAAAAAAGAAGAAGAAGAGCAAATTTTATTTCATATTGTATATCTCATTGTCACTGCTCCTAGGAAACAAAGATGCCCAGGAATTTCCTGGTTATCAAGGACTTTTATTGGTCAATTTAAACCGCATCTCCAGGTTCTTGACCCCAAGTGAGCTACTGCAGCCTGGGCTGAGTCTAGAGCTCCTTGATAAATAAAAGACTTATTTACATACAAATCACAGACATAGACATCTGGAAAATTGCTGGTTTATACCATACATCAGAAAAAAACCATTCTGAGAAATCTCCACAGTCCACCAATTCACCTCCTCCTGCCATCTTCTGCCCTGCCCACCCTCTGCCCCTTGCTCCCACATGGGTTCTAAGGGACTGAAGTACTGTATTTCACAGAGTCCACAGGATGTATAAATATTTTACAGAAGTGCCTATCCCAGAGACAGCATGGTTCCATTTTGCCTGTTTTTAGCTGTCAGAAGTGAGATTGACCTGAGAGAGCAGAGACCATCCTTCTTGCTTCCCACAGGGACCCTGGAGGTCACTCACCAGAGGCATCGTTGTCTTCTCTAACATCAGTAGAGTGTTCTATAGTTTATGGTCTTACAACCTTCCCGTCCCCAACAAGGTTAGTTGTTCCTGTTTAATAAATGGGGAAACCATTGCTCAGAGGGATTAGAAGACTTGCCCAAGTTCATATGTCTAGAAAAGGAGTGAGAGCAGAGCTCAAACCCAGGTCTTTGGAGTATAAAGCTGGTGTCCCAGTCATCATGATGAGCAATGATTTACTCGGTACTTAGGCACTAAGGACAGGGATTTGGGGTGAGCGGCAGGGTCATTGGCTTACACACGAAGGCCAGGAGAAACTCCAGCACTCATACTGCCATGGGAGGCTCCTGAGCCCAGCTCTGCCAAGACAGATGGACAAGGAAGAAGTGGCTGGATGTCAGAAACTGACAGGGGCAACAGAATGCAGTGAAGAGAGACCATGGGCCCTCACATCTGCCTTGAGCCTTGGCCCCATCCGGGTCTGTGTCCCACTCTCTGGT
This sequence comes from Prionailurus viverrinus, assembly GCF_022837055.1. Taxonomy (NCBI): domain Eukaryota; kingdom Metazoa; phylum Chordata; class Mammalia; order Carnivora; family Felidae; genus Prionailurus; species Prionailurus viverrinus. The sequence continues at coordinate 41,872,987 of NC_062577.1, forward strand.
TCTTTAGCACTGAAGGCTTGGGACACTTTGCTTACTGAGTTCTTATCTTTTAAGGAAGCCTAAGGAGGCTTCTCAGAGCTGAGTGACCTCTTAAAGCCCAAAGTTACAGTCATTCCCTACAGCTTCCTTAGGAGTAGAGGGAAGAGAATCTGTTCCCTAGAGCTTCTCTCAAGGTAGATAATCAGCCCCTTACATCAGTAGAGAGCTCATGCCTCTACCAACCACTTTTACATCCACAGTCTTATTTGACCCTCATAACAGAGGTGAAGGATAAGCCAGACTTCTCCCCATGTTGGTCATCAGTGATGGTAGAACCAGGATCTGGTTCTTCTGACTTTTCAGCTGATGCTCTTTCCATTATCAAGGCTATCCCTTAGATTAGAATCGGAATTAGGGTGGGGAAACCACCCCATGATCTAAATCCCACTGGAGGTAACGAGGAGGAACAGGGCAAAGCCTCAGAGTCTCCCCACGCCACTGCCTCTCCCAGCTTCAACATCACAGAATTGAGACCAAAAGTAGACAGTGTGGCCATGGAGGGATCCATCATGACCAGAATTGAGTCAAAGGGTATAAATATCATTGTCATGAAAATCCAACAATTCTTCTAGAGCCTGTTGGTTAGAAAGGCTCTACTGTAACTCCATAGAGTGTAGTCTTGCAAAGTCATGACAGTTTAGAGCTGGCAAAGATCTTACAGATCATCTGTGTCCTAACAGGTCAGAAGACGGAGTCCCCGAGAAGGGAGGGGACTTGCCCGAGGTCATGCAGCTACCTGGAAGCAGAGCTGAGTCTCAAATCCTGGGCTGCGGACTTCATCGCGGCATGCATGGTTCGTAGGGAAGCTCTGAAGAGCCTTGAGGAAATCCAGAGCCATGATCCAGCCCCACTTTCTGTACGGATGTCCCCTCTGGGTGGCCCCAGAGGAAGGTGCAGTGTGGATCCCTTCGGGGAAGAAGAAAAGAAACCGATCCCTGCTGCTTCGGAGGCTTCGTCCACTCTTAATTTTATTGTGACCATTTTCATCTGCTCCTTTCTTCTTGTCCTTCTCATACTCCCTCCCAGGGGTATTCCACTGAGCATCTACTTTGTCCTGTCACCCCTCCTATAGAGGTGGATGGTACAGGGAGCAGTGGCAGAATTTTTGCTAGTTATAGATGCTGCACTAAATCCCACATCTCCCTTCACTAGACAGGTGGGCATAGCAGGTAAAGCTGATCTATCTGCTCTACCCACCTCCGTTTGCTTTCCTTCATTGAAGAAGCCTCCTTCTACAAAACAAACAGACAAACAAACAAATCCAGTATCTAGATAGAGAAACAGAATACTTTTCACACTTTTTCACTTCTCCCCTCTCCTGGTTGGGCTGGGTGTGCTAGTCAGATTAGGATGGGGGACAAATGGTCAAGGTGGGAGACCAGCCTGAGTCCCTGCCCCCTGTGGAGGCCCAGATAGGGCCGTCCTCGGCCTGCCTGAAATCTGGGGTGAGTTCCCAGACACTCTGCGAATGCACAGGGTCAGGGAAGCAGATGTTTTGACTCTCGCTGACTCCCAGCCTCTGAGATTGGGGGCAAATAAGGGCAGCCCACACACCAGAGGCAGCTTCAACACCAAGGGTAGGGCAGCCCTTCTGGGCCCCTCACCCTACCTCAAACTGGGCTCCCCCAACTCCAACCTTGGCCCTCCCGGCTTTTACACCCAGTGTTGAAATGAGCAGAGACCCTCCACTAGCCTCGCAGGCATGCCAGACTTCAAGGAACGTGTTCCCTAAAAGACACCGGTCTCTGTGGAGGCTTCCCCATCCACCTGCGCAGAGTCCTTCAGTGACCCTTCGGTCCCAGGGCCCCCACCGAGTCTGGGGTTGAGGGTGAGGGCGGGCAGGCCGCTGGAGCAGGTCAGCAGTGTGGTGTGGTGGCTGGAGAGGCTGAGGCTGGAGAGTTGCCGGCGTGGCCGGGGCCGGGGACCCCCGCAGCAGTCCGGGTGGCACAGCGGCCATGGCCGCAGGTGGCTGTTGAAACCCATGGAGACCCAGGGGTTGCAGCAGCTGCTGAGGTTGCCCAAGAGCATGGAGATGGTGAAAGCCACGTTGGTTGAATCTGCAGAAGGAGAAGCATAAGAAGCCTTAGAATCACAGAGCTGGAAGGGACCTGGGAGAGAGTCCAGGCCCCCACCGAGCAGAGGACAAAACACAGTTCCCAGAGGAGAGAAAGGACTTGCTTGAGTTCTCTGGTTAGAAAGGAGCCGGGACCCCTGGATGGCTCAGTCAGTTAAGCACCAGACTTCAGCTCAGGTCATGATCTCACGGTCAATGAATTCGAGCCCTGTGTCAGGTTCCGTGCTGACAGCTCAGAGCCCAGAGCCTGCTTTGGATTCTGTGTCTCCCTCTCTCTCTCTGCCCCTCCCTCACTCATGGTCTGTCTGTCTCTCTGTCTCTCAAAAATAGACATTAAAAAAGTAAAAAGAAAGGAAGAAAGAAAGAAAGAAGGAGAAAGAAAGGGAGCAGCACAGCTGGGACTTGAAGCTGGGACTCCAGCTTCAGAGTCCTACCTCACTGGGTTTTGTTTGCAAGCACAGAGTAAGGGTAGGAGTTAAGGTTTGCTCCAAGCTGACTTTCTTTCTTTCTTTCTTTCTTTCTTTCTTTCTTTCTTTCTTTCTTTCTTTTTAACGTTTATTTATTTTTGAGACAGAGAGAGACAGAGCATGAACGGGGAGGGTCAGAGAGAGGGAGACACAGAATCTGAAACAGGCTCCAGGCTCTGAGCTGTCAGCACAGAGCCCGACACAGGGCTTGAACTCAGACCGCGAGATCATGACCTGAGCCAAAGTCGGCTGCTTAACCAACTGAGCCACCCAGGCACCCCTCCAAGCTGACTTTCAAGGTGTAAACACAGCCAGGGAGGGACAGGACCAGCTTAAATAGGAGACAGTGTCTTTGTTCCAAAACCTAGAACTTGAATCCCCTCATGGATGGAGATCTAGAATGAGAAAACTTCTGTAAGACATGCAGGGAAAATACCTGTGATTCTAGGCCAAGCTCAGGCCCCTTTGACCCCCAATATCATTTATGTTGTAGATACAGGTGCACACTGTCTTCTGGATTCTGTCTTCTTTGACCCCTCAAGGACAGTCCCCCTCATTCTGTCACTCAGTCATTGAGCATGAGAGCACAGACAGTGCCAGGCCATTGCTGGGGACCTGGGTGGGCATCTAGAGTCTAACTGCCCTGCAGGTGCCATGGCATCATCTCCAACTGCAGTGGAGGGTCAGCTTCCAGGTACAGGGCCCCCAAGCATCCCTTCCTGGATGAATACTTGCTCTGTGTCCTCAGAGATTATACCCAGGGAATGGACCATCCTGCAGGGAAAAATGAATTTCTCTCTTGGACGGTCAAAAGGGGAGAGTGCAAACTGGTAAGATTTTTTCCAGACACAGTATTCTTTCTGAAGACTACATGAGCTCCACATGCCAGGAGGAAAGCTTCTGGGACAGGCCTTGACCTCTGGCTAGACACACCCTGTTACATGAGGCGTAGATTGCACACTGCATTACCTTGCCTTTTGGCAGAGGCTATAGAATCATTGAAAGCAATGTCAGAGCTTTAAGGAAGCATAGACTCGAAGCCAGGTCTACTGACTCTAAGACAGCAGTCCTGTGCCTCTGTGAAGTTTCAACCAACACACTCAAAGGCAAAGCCCTTTGCCTCCTCTGTAAAGCACTGTGACGTCTTCAGATACTCTGGTTCTCCCATAGGTGTGCTCCTAGGTGTGGCTACAGAGGGAAGAACATTTGACAGAAGACGTAGATCATAGGGGTGAGAAGCTGAAGGCGTCTGGATTGACCCATGTAAGGCAGAGAAGTGAGGGCAAGGGGCGAGTACCTGTCCGTAGTGGAGGGACCAGCCTCAATAAAAATAGATCCTCCTTCATTTTTCCTACATCCTGGCCTGCTCCCCAGCTAACATAAAACCTGGATGATGCGGAAGTTGTGGGAGGTTGCTTTGGCCAACGGGGTGGTGTTCACCCTATCCACTCTATCGATACATATTTAGTGCCTAGATTAGGCCAGGGATGGAGGGGTTCCACAAGCGCCTTGCCTGAGAAACATCTGTTTGATTTGGCCCCATCTAAGCCAGGCCCAACGCAGGGCCTGGAGATGTGCCATGAACACCAGAGTCTACAGAGGCTCCACCTCTCAGCCCTTAAGGGCAGACCCACAATGCTCAACCCTAGGCAGCCACCGTATCTTGGCAGAAACTCAGCCGAGAGTTGGGGGGCAGGAGCAAGGCCCAGGAGACAGGTAGACTCTAACCAGACACTCAGGGACAGGAGGTCAGGAGGTTGGCGTGCTGTGGAGAGGAACTGGGTGTACTGGAAAGTAAGTTTAAAGTAATGGATCTCAGCCCGACTAGAAGGGCCCCAAAGGGCTTCCGCTTTTCTGAGAGAGCATATTGTCTGTAAGGTAACACTTTGTCTCTGTTCTCTTGGCTCAGAGAGGCCCTTGGTGTACTGAGGGACAGGCTTGTGATCATAGTGACACAGCAGGCAAGCAGGGGAGCCTGCACTGGCTGGGTGGCAGGGTCTGCATCCTCTTGTAGGTTCCTTGATAAAGGGGCAACTGACTATGCCCTGCCCCCCACCCTGCGTCATTAGCTAAGCTGGGCTGAGAGTAAAGCCATGTCATGGATAATGCTTGACCTATAAAGACCTTGACTCAGGTCCTGGCCCCACCTCTTACTAGCAGTGGCACTTTGGACCAGCGTTTTCCCCTCTGCGAGTCTCGGATTACTCAGACATACAGCAGAGAAGGCCACCACTAAGCACCAAGGACTGAATGTGCTTGGCACTAGGAAGCCCTCTCTCCTTCTATTCTGTGTGTGAGTAGAGCAGGGTGGTCTCTACAGTTGGTTAGAATCAATACATTCATTGCTTAAAGGGTAATTTGCAAAATGCCTCTTGTCCAAATGGATGTCCAAAAGAAGGGATAAAATGAGACCATAATAGTTTGGTATTATTCTCACAATTCTCTTGCAGGGTTGTGTTAAATTCATGAACAGCCTGGCCCTTATTTAATCTCTCCAGAAAAGCAAAGTATATTTGGCTTCAGAGTGTCCCAGGATGAGCAAAATGAGGTTAGAAACAAAAGCACAAGGGAAGGGGGAACCACTCCCTAAGGGCTGGTAGGAATTGGTAGCCTGGATCTGCTGGTCAGCAAACTCTCAGGAAGCTTCCAGCTCCCAAAACCTGTGCACAGGGCCTCCCTAGGGCAGTCACATGCTGTACCCAATATACATCCCAGGCTATGCACAAGACATGCACTGGAGAACACACACTCACCCCAGCCACAAACACCCAGATGGGTTGACTTGCACGTGTCCCCATGCCGCACTCTTCTTAGGAGAGGAGGAACACCACTCTCCAACATTTAGGCTGCCCAGACACAGCCCTACCTTCCTGAGTACACACTCATCCCCAGATAGCTGGACCATCTGGCAGTATCTAAAGCTCAGGAGGCTGCCATCTACCTCCCCCCAGAAAAAAGACAACAGCACGGCCTCCCATGTGCCAATTGGAACATGGTCTTCATGGTGGGTCCCATTTTGTTTTTCACCTAGAGGAGGAAGTCCCCTCTCTTCACCACTTCCAGAGCCAGGATTATGAACAGGGCGTAGGGTAAAGGAAAAAGACGAAGACACAGCAGGCCTGGGTTCTACCCCTCACTTCGCCACTCCCTAGCTGTGTGGCCTTGCGCAGGTCACATTTTCTCTCTGAGCCTCTCTCTCCCATTAGCCAAATGAAGGGGTTAAAATTTCAGGCTTGAAATTTCAGGGTTGTCGTGTGCCAACATGCTAATTAATTAGAAGTGGTTGTTGGGAAGGAGTTTAAAGTCTTGTCCAGCCTCGAAAGGGAAGAGCACCGACAAACACAGCTCATGGGTCACAGACTGTCATCCTGGACAATTTGAAAATTCTTTTCAACGCGGTCATTCTATGATTCTAATGCTCATGTATGAAACTGGGAGTTGATTGACCCAAACTGCCAACAGTCATGCTTCATTAAGGCCACATGTTATTTTTAAGTGTTTAAATTAGGTGCCCAAATTGTAAAGTATGGAGATTTTACATAAAAGATACTCACACAGCACCAGGAGGCTGGTCAGGAGTTGTAGCTTCTCATGTGAAACAGGGACTCCCCCACCCCTTTCATAATTGCTTCACTCATCTGTTACCTGCCTGGCCCGGAAGGCCTTATAACCCTCTCGTCGCCCTGCTTTCTCCCTTCCCTGCTCCTTTCCACTCACGCCTCCCACACGGACACACACTTGCCTTCGTCAGGGGCATCTTTGTCCCACACGGACCACATCTGGACGCTGAAGAAGGGTGCCCAGCAGGCAATGTAGGCCAGCACAATGACGAAAGTCATCTTCACGGTCCGGATCTTAGCCCTCGAGATGGTACTGATGCTGCTGACCCGGGATGGCAGGCCCCGTGTGGCGGCAGCTGGGACAGAAGGCGACATCCTGTCCCAAGTCCTCCAGCCCCTTCCTTCCACCTTGCGGGCCTGCGTCTTGACTTTGAGGTTCTTACAGATCTCGTGGTAGATGAGGCTGTAGCAGGCCGTGAGCATGACCACAGGCAGGACAAAGATGGCCAGGGTGGTCCAGGTGATATAGACCCGAGGCCCCCAAGGGAAGCGGAAGTCTGCCCAGCAGTCCAGCACCCCCGTGCCCTGGAACACCTCCCGCAAAGAAAAGATGAAGATCTGAGGCAGGCTGAGGATGGCAGCCAGCAGCCAGGGAGCGGCGATGAGAGGGTAAGTGGACTGGCTGGGCTGCTGGAGGCTGCGCAGGGGGTGACAAACAGCCAGGTAGCGGTCCAGCGTCATGGCCAGTAGCATGTAGGTGGAGGCGAACATGCTGAGCACCTGCAGATACTTGACGGCCCGGCAGAGGAGGTCAGGGCCCTGGAAACGGTAGGTGATGTCCCACAGCAGCTGGGGCAGCACCTGAAACAGGGCCACACCCAGGTCAGTCACGGCCAGGTGCAGAACAAACAGGTGCATGCGGGAGCGCTTGCGGCCTGGCTGTCCCAGGGTCAGCAGCACAGTCAGATTGCCCCCTGTCGCCAGCACCAGGACCGCGGCCAGGACTCCGATCTCCACCTTGGCCAGCTCCTCATCCCGGCCCATCCAGGGTGTGGTGGCATTGGGGACGGAGAAGGTGCCCCCGGGAGTGGGGTTAGCAGCCCAGGCAGGCCCAGAATCCATGGTTGAGTGTGCTGGGGGTGGGGGGAGGGGAGGGGAGGAGGGAGAGGGAAGGACCTACGGATGGTGTGGAGGCTAGTGGAGACGTTTGATGGCTGAAACGGAGTGGGGAGGGAAAGGTTTCAGACGGGGAGAGAAGAGAAGGGGGATGGCAGGAAGATGGTGAAAATAGAAATAGTTAAGAGGTTCGGGATAGAGGGGAGGAGAGAGAAAGAGACAAGGACGGAGCAGAGGCTGATCGACGATGTGGAGGGGAGACCTGGGAGAAGAGAGAGAAGGGCTCAGGGAGACAGGGTGTCAGGAAAAGAAGAATGGATGGGGCTGTGCAGGGTGAGGCTTCTGGAAGGGAAAGAAGCCTGGGGCGCTGCCACCACTTCCCAATCCACCCCAAAGTCACTTTCTCCCAACTTTTCTGGAAGTGGAAAGCGGATGTCCCTAAGCTTGCTTGGAGGCGAGGTCCACACCATCAGCGTCGCGTGCTGGATGACCCTGCCAAGCCAGCGCCAGCCCCCGGGAGCAGCGACCAGAGGCAGCGGGAGCGCAGCGCCCGGAGCCGGGTTTTATGGGCTCGCAGCAGGAGCCCTGCGCCCCGGGCGCGCCGGTTGGTTCCCGCAGAGAAGGGCGGAGTGAGGCTCCCCCGCACGCAGCCCACAGGAGGACCGAGAGGCGGGGTGGGGGGGGGAGTGGTGGAGAGGGATGGGGGGGGGGGGACAGCGGGGGCAGCGGACCAGGGACAGGGAGCCAGAGAAGCAGAAGACGCAAGCAAGCGCTCACCCGCTGGCCAGACAACCTCTTCTGCGCTCTCACCCTGGAACCGTCGGACCATCTCTCAAAACAGGTGCGCACGCGAAGAGTGGAGGGTGGTGACCCCCCCCCCCCCCCACACACACACACACGCGCGGGGCCCCTAAGGCTGGCAGCGCTGTTGGGCATGCCCCCTGCTCCGGGGTCCCTGTTAGTTCGCGAAGGGTCCAGAATCTGCAGGGGTGGCCAGGTGGGCGAGGTGGCGCCCCCAGAGGGAGCCCTCGAGCCCTTGGTAGCGACCTCTGGCCACAGCCACTGGTGGAAGACATGGGTCCTCAGGGAGGAAGAAAAAACGAGGCCGGGCGTGGAGAGGGAGCGGTGGTGGAGATCCGACTCAGGTGCGGAGCGGAAGGGGCTGGACCTGGGAGCCCGGGGCGCTGGGTCCGAGCGGCACTCGGAGGAATCCCGCAGGAGACGTCTTAACCCGCCGCCCCCGCGCAGTGTTTCATCGGCAAAACAACGAACGCACTTAACCACCCTGTGGGGCAGAAAACCGGTCCAGAGAAGTGACAGGGGCTGCTCTGGAAGGTCGCAGAACCGGCAGACAGGAGAGGCAGGACTAGGCCCGCGCGGTGCGCCCTTCCGACTAACACCCAGTATGTGAGCGGCACCGGCGCTCCGGGGACAGATAGCTAAACGACGTGGATTATTGGGACAGTCTCCTGAGCAGATTAGAACTTCATTAGGGGTGACAACAGCAGGGGCACCTGGGTGGCTCAGTGCGTGCGCCTTCTACTCTTGGTTTGGGCTCAGGTCACGATCTCAGGACTTCGAGATCCTGTGCTGTCTCGGACTCACCCTGTGCTGTCAATGCAGTCTGCTCTCCCTCTCTCTCTCTCTCTCTCTGCTCCTCCCCCTCTCACGCTGCCCTCTCTCTCAAAATAAATAAATAAACTTAAAAAAAAAAAAAAAAAGGAGTGACAACACCCCTAGCGCACGGTCCATGATTCCTCGGAGGCCCCCTTGTCTCACCTTCTAATCAAACCACATGCCACTTTCTGGCGTCACCCACATACCCGCCCACACAGTTACCATCGCCTTTTGAAGAGATGATCTCCTAGACACCTAGAATTCATCTCCACTCCATCCCCCTGCCACGGTTCACACGATTTCTGCCCCCAAATACTGTAGCATAGTCTTGTGCACCTCAGCCCGGGCTCCGCCTTCTCAGGGATTTCTTGCTCTCTATGAATGATAAGTTCAAGTCTCTACTGGCCCATTCCTATCTGCAGGCAATCTCTAGTGTTGCCCGTGAAAAAGAAAAAACAAACAACATAACCCTCCCCAGACACTCCAGCTGTAGCAATCTCTTGTCCTTCACAGCGGAATTTCTCTAAGGGGCTGTCTAGCTGGTCTCCATTTTCTTGCTCCCATTTATTTCTTGATATAGCCATTAAAATTATATATATTTAGAGGTGCCTGGGTGGCTCAGTCGGTTGAGCGTCTGACTTCAGCTCAGGTCGTGATCTCGCAGCTGGTGAGTTCCAGCCCTGCCGTCGGGCTCTGTGCTGACAGCTCAGGGCCTGGAGCCTGCGACGATTCTGTGTCTCCCTCTCTCTCTGCCCCTCACCACTCGCCCTCTGTCTCTCTCTCTTTCTCAAAAATAAATAAATGTTAAAAAAAACTATATATATAGTTAAACATGTTTTTAAAATACTACATATTGCGTAAATGACATCATACTCGAAAAACCACTCCACAACTTGCTTTTTAAATTGTGCTTTATTTTTTATATCCGTCCTTGACGGTATGTAGGATAGATCTAATTCATTCAGTTTAAATGCCGCATCGTATTCAAGTACAAGAACATAACACATTTATCCCAAACCCTATTTTTACAATTGATTTCCAGCTCCTTTTTTTCCTGTTCTTTTAAATGCTACAATGAATATTCTTACGAATGCCTCCTTATGTTCATGTGTGAGAGTTTTCTGGGGTGTACAGCCAGACGTATATACTGGGTATTCAATATTCTTGGGTCATACAATGTATGAATTTTCGATCAGATAGGACCATATCCTAACTTTCATCTCTAAATTTGTTGTACCGATTTATTCTCGCACCAGCTGCACTTGACTTTCTCAACATCCTCACAGTCAAGCGTTTCAGCTGTTTTCATTTTCACCCATCGACTGGTGTGCAACAGCATCTCATTGTGATTTTATTTTTTCTTTCTCTGATCTCTAGTTATTTTGGGCATCTTTGCCTATATTTATTTGTTGTTTGGGTTTCCTCTTCTGAGAATTATTCATATCCTATGCACAATTAAAAAAAATTTTTTTTAATGTTTATTTAGTTTTGACAGAGAGAGAGAGAGAGCAAGAGCAGGGGAGGGGCAGAGAGAGAGGGAGACGCAGAATCTGAAGAAGGCTCTGAGCTGTCAGCACAGAGCCCGACGCGGGGCTCGAACTCACGGACCACGAGATCATGACCTGAGCCGAAGTCGGACGCTCAACCGACTGAGCCACCCAGGCGCCCCTGCACAATTTTTGATGAGGTTATTTTTCTTACTGATTTGTAGGGCTCCTTTACACATTCTGATGTGAACGTTTATGTGTTGTGATATGTCACAGCTATAGTTCTCTAATCTGCCACTTATCTTTTAACTTTCTTTATGGAGTCATTTGTGACACAGAAAATCTAAATTTCAGTGTCATCAGTACTTTCTTTTATCACTTCTGCTTTTCTGTCTGTGTTCCCTGTCTTGAGAACAGAGATATCCCCACAATATTTCTTTCTAACATGTTTAACATTTTTTTTTCATATTTAGGTCTTTAAGCTACCCAGAATATTTTTGTGTATGTTCAGGTAAGAATCTAACTTCATTTTTTTCTCCACATGGTGAACCAATTTCTTCATTTATTATTATTTTTTAATGTTTTACTTATTTTTGAGAGAGAGAGAGAAAGAGAAAGAAAGAAGGCAAGCAGGGGAGGGTCAGAGAGAGAGGGAGACACAGAATTGGAAGCAGGCTCCAGGCTCCGAGCTGTCAGCACAGAGCCTGATTCGGGGCTCCAACCCATGAACCACAAGATCATGACCTGAGCCGAAGTCAGTCACTTAACTGACTGAGCCACCCAGGAGCTCCCTGCCCCCCAGTCATTCTTCATTTATTGAGTAGTCCGTCATTTCTTAACTGTCACCTGTATAATATATCAAGTTCAAAATATGTATGAGCCTATTTCTGGGATCTCTTTTCTGTTGCATTGGTTTATTTTCTATCCCTGCTCTAGTATTTCACTATTTTAGGTATTGAGGCTTTATAATAAACCCTAATGTATGGTGAAAACAAGATTTCCTCTTTTTTTTTTCAAAATATCTTTCACAATTTTAACATTGTGGGGACCCCTGGGTGGCTCAGTCGGTTGAGCGTCCAACTTCGGCTCAGGTCACGATCTCCCAGTTTGTGGGCTGGAGCCCTGCGTGGGCTCTGTGCTGACAGCTTAGAGCATGAGGCCTGTTTCAGATTCTGTGTCTTCCTTTCGCTCTCTGCCCATCCCCCTGCTTGTGTGCACGCACAATCTCTTTCTCAGGAATAATAAATGAATAAGCTTTTAAAAAATTGTGAAATTGATATGTTTAGCTCCACCAAAAAATTCTGGTAAACTTTTGGTTGGAAGCATTGAGTTTAAAGAGTAATTTGGGGAGAATTCACATTTATGATTTTAACCAGATTTATTTTTATGTCCTTAAATAATGTTTTATAATTTTCTTCATAAGTGTTGTTCCATCTTTTGATAGATTTCTTTTTCTAAGCCTAACAGTTTCTGTTGACATTATATACATAATTTTGTTTTATCACATTTTCTAATTAGTTATGGCCAGTGTATGGGAACAATATTGATTTTTGTACCTTGTTCTTATATTCAGCAATTTTGCCACATACTCTTATTGTTAGTAAATTACTTTGGATTTTCTGTGCATTTAATATTGTCTACAAACAACAATCATTCTTTGTCTTTTATTCTCCATCCATTTGCTCCTATTTCTTTTTCTTGTCTTATTGTGATGGCTAAGTCTCCACCACAAAGTTGAAGAACAGGCATCATTGAGTTTCTGACTTTAATGAGAATGCTTCTAACATTTCCCCATTAAGTATCATATTTATTTCATTCTCTTCACTTTTAATTTTAAAAATATACTTAGTTTTGCATGTACATAGTATTAAAAAATCAAATGATTCTACAGTGGTTGTTATGAGAAAAAGCAATCCCCTCCTCCCTATTGCTCTATTTTTAACTCCCTAGAGGTAATCAGTTTCTTCTGTTTTTAAAGGCTTTATTAAAAAATTGTAACCGTTTACAAAAGTAGAGAGAATAGCACTTCATAGGAGAACATAGTTGTTCCTCTTTCCTTTTTGTAGTTGCGTGTCACTCCAATTTGTAGATGTATCGTACTTATCCAGGCCCCTTTGATGGGGATTTTGGTTGTATCCAGACTTGCTATTACAAGCAGTGCTTTGGTAAATTGCCTTGTATATGTTTCTTGCCATGTTTTGTGAATATATCTTTGTGGTAGGTTTCTAGAAATGAGATTGCTGGGTTAAAGGGTGTTTGCATGAAGAGTTTTGCTATATATTGCCGAATTCTCCTCTCTAGGGATTGGATCAACTTGCGTTCCTACTAGGAATGTATGGGGTGTGGTGCTTGTTTCCCCATAGTCTTGCCAACAGTGTGTTCCTAAATCATGGGGTTTTGCCAAACTGATAAGAATAATATCTCAGTGTAGTTTTAATTTGCATGCCTGATATTATGAGTGATGCTGAACATCTTAATGTCAGGAGCCATTCTTATTTCCTTTTCTAATGATTATTGATATTTGTAGTGAATTTTTCTGTGATTGTTGGCCTTTTTATTTTATTTTTTGGAAACTATATACTTTGGTAATGAACCCTTGTCTGACATTTAAATTACAAATTCTTTTTCCCATTTTGCTGTTGATCTTTTTACTTGATTTATTGTGTTTCTGGACAGAGATCACCCTTTTAAACTCATTATTAGATTTATTTGCTATCAAGCTCCATGTTTCTAAATAATAAACACATACTGCTTCTTGATTTCACCTATTAGCCTTCTCTTTGGTAGATGAGCATATAAAACCCTTCAACACTGACTCACCACTCACATACATACTTCCTCTATCCCTATCTTCCCAATGTAGTAATGGGAACATGACTTGTGGGTCCCCATTGGAAGCTGACCTTGTATAAATTGAAAGTTGAGTCTTTAAGTAATAATAAAGATTTTGAAAGTCTTCCACCAAAAAAAATTCATAATTTAAAAAAGACATGATTTATCCTCAAATATTAAAAATTTTTTTAAAATGTTTATTTATTTTTGAGAGAGAGAGAGAGAGAGAGACAGAGCACGAGTGGAGGAGGAGCAGAGAGAGAGGGAGACACAGAATCCCAAGCAGGCTCCAGGCTCTGAGCTGTCAGCACAGAGCCTGACGGTGAGCTTGAACTCACAAACTGTGAGATCATGACATGAGCCGAAGCTGGACACTCAACCGACTGAGCCACCCAGGCGCCCCTATCCTCAAATAATTTAATCTAACCATTTACAAAAGGACTTACTTCCTTGGATTTGAATGTTGGTTTGTACATTACTAACTAGTAGACTAAGATGCAGAGAAATCAAAATGATTTCTAGGCGTCACTGTAATTAAAGAAGAAAGGAATGTTCAGTTTCCATACATTCGACTTGAACATTGTGTTTTCAGGAATAGGCTATCATGAAAAATGAAGTTTGTTTATTAGAATATATATTTAACAACATCTCTTCCCTTAATAATGTTCCATTTTGGCCATATGGGTGAAATAAAAATCCTTCCTGTGTTATTACTGGCCAGTGAACAATGGAGTATGTACCTCTCTTATGCCACACCATGACCTGGGCAAAAGAAAGTGGATAAGGGCATTTTTCTCCTGTAAACTCTGGGTGCTTTGTCTGCAGAGATCTCTTCTTGGTTGGGACTCAGAACACATTGAGTTAATTACCAGAGCTGTCATTTCACAGAGTTGCCTGGTCCCTTCTTGACATACTCGTCCTCCAGCAGGCACTGGTCTGTCTGCCTGGGTAACCCTTGATTCACAGTCCCATAAATGTCTAGATGGAGGAAGTGGTCTGGGTGATGGGCCATTACTGGGACTAATGCATCTTTTACAGCCGGGAGCAGGCCTTGGTGTTGCCACTGTCTTCTGTTAACTCGGTTTAACTCTGAGATTGCGGTCATCCAACGAATAAGAAGAGTGGATGTAAAGAAAGGGAGGATAGCCTAATCAGTGTGGATTCCAGGGACTCCCAGAAAGTTTCCACTTTGTTCCTCTCACCATAAAATAGCTTGTACAGTCACAGAATGTTGGAGTTGAAAGGGACTTATTTTTGGTTCAGACCACGAGGCTGAGGAGTGATGGAAAGGACCTCAGAGACTGTCCAGTTCCATTCTCTCATTTTCCAGAATAAAGTCCAGCCTGAAAACCAAAGACACAAATGAAGTTCTCAAAATCACATGGCTACCAGAGGTGAGAGCCAGAACCCAAGTCCACCCATGTGCTGTTTGCCCCATCACCCCCTTAGGGCAGTGATTCTCCACTCTGGCTGCACATGACAATATCCTGAACAAAGTGAAAAATGCCCAGACCTCACCCATAGAGAACTGACCCACCGCCATGAGGCAAAAGTTTCAGTACTGAATCTAATGAGGCCACTCAGTGCTTGGTGTGTAACAGAGAAGCTCAATAAACTTTTGTCAAATGTTAATTCAAAATTTAATAGGTACAAATGAGTAAATGAAATATCCCTGCCAGTTAATGTTCTTTTAATTTTTTTCAACTTTATTGTAGAAAATTTTAAATATTCACAAAAGTAGAGAGAGAAGTATAATGATTTACATAGTGTATAATCTACCTTTTGATAGGTTTTCTGGAGAGTAGATCTGACGAGTGATTCTAACGCCACTGAAAATTCCAACAGTCCCAACGGGCCAGGGTCAAATGTGCAGCGTCTTTGGGAAACTCTCAGACCACATCCCACTCAACACATGGCTGTGAGAGGTGCAGGTGAGAGGATCCAGGGCCCGGGCATCCCAGCGCTCAGAAACATAGCAGGCAGCTAAAGATGAGTGGCCTTTATACAGTATGGTGCTCCCTCTGCCTGGCCCCGGGGCAGACCTCAGCTCTCAGGGAGGAGAGGCCAAGTGAGTGCTGGAAAGTGTCACTGATGCTGGGGCCGAGTCTCCCAGGGCTGCTTAGCTCTCTGGCATGACTTCTTAGAACAGGAGATGATTCTGTTGTGCTCACATAACAGCACCCTTGACTTCCTTTGCAGGATGATTGAAACTTTTCCGATTAGTTACCATCAGTTCATGAGAAAGTTTTAGTTTTTCTTTTAAGCTCATTGTAGCGATCAGATCTCCATTCAGTTTTCTTGGAATTTAATAAAATGATGGCAGTGACTCCCAGAGAGTCAGATGCACAGTCCCCATCTGACTTTGTAGGCTTGACTGTTTGAGGCTAGGAGCCCTGAAGACAGGCCCTGGGGTTGGGGGCAAAAGTTGGGGCTGGGAGGGGCACAGCTGCTGAACCCAAGAGTTGGGGAGGCGGGGGGGACAGCTGCCAAGTGCCATTTGCACCTCCAGTGCTCCCCCTACTCCACCCCAGAGAAATAGAGTCTCAACATGCATCATTAGGAAGGCCCATGTAGCTACCCCACTACCCTCTTCAGCAGGCAGAGGGAAGTTTGTGGCCAGTGTCCTCACATGCCTGTTTTCAGAGACCTGCACCTCTTTCCTTTTTCTTCTTGCCCCACCCTCCTTCCATGTTCCCAGTATATGCCATGGCCAGCAGTCCAGGGTCCCCCACGGCAAGTTTTCTTGCCCAGGTTGGGCAGGTGGATGGGTTGATGGTAGCCCACGTTAGCAACCTTCCTTCTTGTTTATCTTCTCATCAACCTTTCCCTACTCCGTGCCCCACTGGTGGTGGGTGGTGGGGGGAGCTGGTTCATATTGCTAATGGGTACAGGTAGGCCGTGTGAAATGACCAAGGGGTCTATTATTCATCCTCTATGACGGTACCTCCAGCTCTTACCATGGTTCTTGGCACACAGTGGGTGCTCAAGAAACACTTGCTGGAAAGATGGATGGAAGAATGGGAAAGATCGTTGGGTCTAAAGCTGGGAAACCGGACTCTTCCCTTGTTACTGTCAGTAGTTGGATGTGCCCGTGATGAGGTCACCTCTTCACTCTGGCCTCAATTTCCTCTCATATAAGCTGAGGTGGTCGGATTGGTTGAGTGCTAAGGTATCTGCTATGCCTCTTCTGTGATTCTTTGGTGGAGTGATTCCACCCTATCCTGACCCATGGTGAGCTGTTAAAGCCAAATATTATCCTTCTCAGGAGATAACTTATGTTTAAAACAGACCATCTAAAAAACAGTACCTAACCCAAAAGGGAGCGCTGCTTCCAAAAAATTCAGAGCTAAAGGGGCCAGGAAATTCAAAGTCATGGGCCAGATTAAATTTGTGGGGACAGTTCCTGAGCCCGAGTCCTGACCAGCAGCTGGTCTCAGCAACTGCCCCACAGAGGGCATCAGCATGTCCTATTGCAGTGTCAGGCTGCAGGGGGTTGTGGGAACGTGAGGTGACAGAATTTATCCTGAGAGGCCGTGCCACTCTCTAAGATGCCCCCCACACCCAGGTCCCCTTCCCAGGGTTGGACCTAAATTCACGCCTGGATTTAACAGATTTCCTTTTGGTCACTGATGAGGCAGAGCTGAAGGAAAAAGTGTAAGGCACAGAATGAACATTTAGCAGAGTTTGACATGGGAGCCAGGGCACCCAGGACTGAGCAAGGGCATACGGACGTCACACGGTGTGTGGGGTCAGGGTTTGGGCAATCTTCTCCACATCCGGAGCAGCGGGTGGCTCAGCTGCTACCCAAACAAGGACATTAGCCCCTAGCTGATCTCCTGGCCTCTGAATGCCCCTCAAATGATCCCACTTTTTCTGCTGCCTGATCATTTATCCCGAAACACTGTTCCCATCACAACCTTTCCCTGTGCACCCAGCCATGTGGTTTCCTGCTTATTAAATCACACTAAATGTCTTAAGCCCGGCCTCTCACACCACTGCTCATGAACCTTCTGCTTTGCTCAGGCTGGTCTCCTGTGGCATCTCCTGTCCACATTGCTGCCTTTGTCCCCACACCTTTGCTTTGACGTTCTCCTCAACTGAAAACGCTGTTTTCCCCCTGTTGCCTTATCCAGATCCTACCAGCTTTCAAGGCTCCCCTCCTCCACAGCCCTGAACTTCAAGGAAGGCTCTCCTTCCCAGCCTCACAGTGCCGATTAACTGATCTTGCTGGGAATTTGGTCACGCTCGATTTTCCATGCCTCCTCACCAAAGTAGTAAATGTATCACTTGGTGCAGAGAGCTGCTGATAGATGTCTTTTGTGTCTTAAATAACTTATGACCACATGTCCCAGGCTTTCGGAGACATACTCGATTTCAAATGGTCTGCTTCTTGCAAGACTTATCTTGGATTGTGCATCCTAATTTAGGGTTCAGAGAACATAGACCGTGTGCCAGCAGTGTGAGTCAATAAATATATGTAGCAAAGGATTCATTTGTATACTCATTATGAATTTGGGCCAAATGGACTGAGTATGGAATGGTAGGCTGGAGGCTGTATTTGCTTAGGGCCTTCATGGAGCATTAATGACTAGACCCACTGGGGCTGATGGCTGTTTATAAGGCTCAGACTCTGAGATGCTGGGGATTGATGGCCTTCTCCCAACCTTCCAGACATTGTCCCCCATGGGAAAGGAACTCATCCAAGGAGGAAAGGGTGACACGCAATGTGTGTGTGTGAGAGCCTCTCAAAGCAGCATAGATAGCATGGTGGGCCCAGAAGCCAGCTGGGCTGGGATCCTCAGGACAGGAATATTTATGAACTAGAAGAGCAAGTTAAATGAAAAATACCTGCCAGCAGGTGTGCTAGAGAACACAGAGCAGAGGCCCCTCTGGCAGGACACCTTATAACCCATCCTAGCACCCGGTGGGGTGACTTTGGAAGCAATACAGAGAAGTGAGCATGTCCATTTGGCCGCAGGAGACATTATTGTCATGTGACCAAGCACGCCAATCCTGTGAGAGGAGAATGCTGGGTGGGGGTGAGGAGTGGAGGGTAGAAAGAGTGAGTGGAGGAAGGTGGGGGGAGATACCAACCAGGGTCTAGGAGCCACTTGTTGAGCATGGGGAACCCCAGAGAGGGAACCTCACCAGGTGGCCAGAAGGACTATAGTTCAGAAGTAGAGGTGAGGAGGACATTCCAAGATGAGCAGAGATTTCAAGCCTGGGATTACAGCGATTTTGTTGATGAGTGCTCTGAGCCAGGGAGTTGTTTTTATTTTTGAGTTATGTAACATTGATCTATTAAATGGAATCCATGCCCGAGGATGTGTCAATTACCTTTAAGGACTCCTCTTTGGCTGTAATGAACTAAATAGATTACAGAGCCCCCAAGCACTTCAAGGCCTGTTTGGGGGTATTAATACCTATGCAAGGAAAAGTCAGCCTGTGAGCAGTTGGGAACAGAAGGGTCATTTCCTACCTCTTTCGGAAGAGATTTTAGACTGAGTTTTTCTTCCCTCTGTACCTCTTTCTCCTTCTGGAGCTTCATTACAATTGTGGCTGAAGATTAACTCTGGAATATGTGGCTATGTTTTCATGCTTTGTTTTGTTTTGTTTTTTCCCAGCTGCCCTTGCGTGAGTCTTTGTGATGTCATGGAAGGTAGGCAGGCAGTTTTCCTTCCTATCTATGGAATGGGGACACTTAATACCTACTTGCAGGTTATTTTGAAGATGAGAGATTATGTGTGCATGGTGCCTACCAGAGCTCAGTACATAGTAAGTGCTCAATGAAATGCACACCATATTATTTTTTAATGCTACTGCTTTTCTCTGCTACTCCTCCTAGCTGTGGCTCTCTTTTTTATTTATAGGAAGTGAACTTTCAGGTGGGAAATTAGGGCCTAAAATATATTTCTGTTAATTAATAGCTACTTTTGGCATTGTGGAGCAGAGGGGCAAATGATGGTGTGGGCGGTCAGATATGGGAGGGACGGATGGCCAGATATCACTGACAATGCCATTTGTCTCCAAAGTATCACCTTGCTAACCACCTCCCCACCTCCAGGTGTGCAGTGAAAGCCACTGAGAAGCCCCTGCCTCCTCTTTTCTTCTCAGAGTATTTTTAAAAATCACTTAAGCATGAAACTAATCAACACTCTACCAGATGCTGGGGTGAAGGAAATGGAGAAATAAAATCTTTCCAGGGAAGGTAAAGTACAGGTTCATTAATTCCAGAACAACTCAACTTTTATCCATTTATTAGGTCTATACCAGATTTAAAAAATAATGCTTCTCAGGGTGCCTGGGTGGCTTCGTGGGTTAAGCGTCCGAGTTCGTCTCAGGTCATGATCTCGTGGTTCGTGGGTTCGAGCCCCGCGTCAGGCTCTATGCTGACAGCTCAGAGCCTGGAGCCTGCTTCAGATTCTGTGTCTCCCTCTCTCTCTGCCCCTGCCCCACTCACACTCTGTCTCTCTGTCTTTCAAAAATGAACAAACATTTAAAAATTTTTATTTTAAATAATGCTTCTCAGTTTGTAGTCTATAGACCTCTGGCAACACAACATTCTGCAAGTACTTGCCCGGAAATAAAAGGCGGATTCCCAACTTCACCCTGGTCCTACCGGATGAGAGTCTTTGGAGATGAGAACCAGGCAGCCCCATTTTAAATGAGTTCCCCACTGAAGTCTGAGAATCACCACGACATAGGAACTGTAAAGAAGTATAATTAATGTGTTTAGGCAGCTTTCAATGTAGTTAGGTGGAGATGACAAAAAAGCAGGAAGGTAATATATAATCACTGTGTGTTTTAGAAAGATTATTCTGGCAGCCAGGCTCACGATGGCCTTGTGAGGGATGCTGGGTGCAGGAGGTCTATTCAGAGGTGTTGGCAGTAAGCCTAGCCTGAGATAAGGGCTGGGCTGCTGCAAAAGAGAGGCAGAAGCCACATGTCAACCCCGGTCACAGATGTGGTTTTTTATGGCAAGCAGTCTCCAATTCCTTCTGGACGCTAGAAGCCTACAGATGACAAACAAATAAAAACAAAAAAAAACCTGATTCCATTTATGCTGGCAGAGACCCCAAGCCATACAAAGATGATGGTCAGCCTTTTCTGAGTTCGAGTCAAAATGAAACAACCCTGAAGGCTCACATGGATGCTGACATTTGAAAAGCTTCCTTCTGGATTCTCTGGTTGCAACCTTCTGGAAAAATTCATCAGAGCTGCTCTTTCCTTATCTTTTTGGTTTCTGCTTTGCTGGGCCCTAAATATGGGCCTAGTCTTTCTATGAGATTATCTGAACCAGCTAGGGAGGCGGGTGGGTGGAAGGAAGTCAGGAGGTACTTCTGGAGGGGTTGGTAGTGGTGAGTTCTGAGGCAGATTTCACACGGGATGATGGACATGGGATAAAGCAAGAGTGAAGGAAGTCATTATAGGAGGTAAGACTGACCAGGGAAGAGGAACTACAGCTTCTGGATAGAGCTAAACTATTCTAGGGGCGCCTGGGTGGCTCAGTCGGTTAAGCGTCTGACTTTGGCTCAGGTCACAATCTTGTGGCTCATGAGTTCGAGCCCCACGTTGGGCTCTCTGCTGTCAGCAGACCCGCTCTGAATCCTCTGTCTCCCTCTCTCTGCCCTTCCCCTGCTTGCACATGCTCTCTATCAAAAATAAACGTTTTTTTTAAAAATAGCTGAACTGTTATAGAATCTGGAAAAGTGAGCTAGGTAAGAAATATGAACATCCCTCTAGAGTGGGGACGACTGTCTCTGATCTTGAATTCCATTGCTGTCAGCATGGGTGCCTGGGCTCTGAGACCTCAGAAAAAGGTACCCCTTGGCTTAGGGGAATGACCAGAAAAAAGCCACAGACTAAAATGAAGCCAAATGAGCTACCGGAAATGGATACACCTGGCCACCTTTAGACCCTGATCTTAGGGCTTTGTCTGTGTGAAGCCGCTGAGCCTGAATTGGAGATCAAACACACATCTCTCTCTATTCATGTTTGTCTATCTTATCAGTGTCTAAACGGCCTTGTTAAGCTCTATGGTTAAAAAAAAAACAGCAAAAATCCACCTGTTTTTTTCTGCCTATTTTATTTTGTTAAACTAGCATTTTTTAAAAATATTCAATCATGAGGGGCGCCTGGGTGGCGCAGTCGGTTAAGCGTCCGACTTCAGCCAGGTCACGATCTCGCGGTCCGTGAGTTCGAGCCCCGCGTCGGGCTCTGGGCTGATGGCTCGGAGCCTGGAGCCTGTTTCCGATTCTGTGTCTCCCTCTCTCTCTGCCCCTCCCCCGTTCATGCTCTGTCTCTCTCTGTCCCAAAAATAAATAAACGTTGAAAAAAAAAATTAAAAAAAAAAAATATTCAATCATGGGATCCTTTAAAAATATGCAGCAGAAGCTTTAAACTAATTGACTGACTAAACCTGGCCTTGGCATGTTTTGTTTAGTGGAGCATTTGCAAAGATTTTTGAACCGGCTGTCAATATTAATCAGGTGATTTCACCCAAAAATCCAGATTACTGACTTGTCTTGAAAAAAAAAAATCAGATCTGATCATTTCAGGACCTCATTTCCATGTGGCCACTGTCAGCTGGAGCTGAGCAGTGGTCATTTTGAGAAGGGAGATGGCCTTTTCGGTTTGCCAGAGTCCCCAGGACTCACAATTGTGTTCCCCCATCCCCCACAATGAGTATCAGTTGCCATTTATTCTCACACCTGTGCTATTTTTTCTTAGTAAAGAACATCAGGAAGCATATTTATACCGAAGTTCCCATTGAAATTGTTCTTTTATCCAGCCTGCTTTCCTCCTTTATACGTACCTGGCCCTTGTTGCATCCAAGTTGGGAATCCTGGTGCCTGAGTGGCTCAGTCGGTTAAGTGTCCAACTCTCTTGGTTTCGGCTCAGGTCGTGATCTCACAGTTCGTGAGTTTGAGCCCTGCATGGTGCTGACAGCATGCACCTAGCCTGCTTAGGATTCTCTCTCTCTCTTTCTCACTCTTTCTGCCCCTCCCCTGTTTGCTCTCTCTCCCTCTCTCTCAAACTTACAAAAAGAAAGAGTCGGGAACCCCTGTTCTGACATCTATTAATAGAACCAGGCTGCATTCCTCACTGCTCCCTCCATATATTGGTATAGAAATGCCAGAACTTCAAGGGGATGAAAAGTACAGCACAGGGAATATAGTAATAATATTGCAATAACTTTGTATGGTGACAGATGGTGACTACGCTTACCGTGGTCAGCACTTCATAATGTATATAATTGTCTATACTATGTTGTACACCCTGAAACTAATATATGCCAACTATACTTCAATTAATTTTTTAAATTAAAAAAAAAAAGAAATGTTACAACTGGCACATTAGAGAGCCTTGGGTCAGGGTGCTAACCAGATGGCCATTAAGTCACCTACCCTCCCCCAGAATCTCAAGACAACCTTAGGAAAGCACGGTTGAGATGAACAGAGTTGTAATCTTTCGAGATGCGTTACGTGGCTAACAAACAAATAGGTGTTTAGAAAGAAGCGTGTCGGTAAGAGTCCACTCTTGGGTGTAAAAAGGTCTGAGTGGAGCCCTTCCTCTCTCTCTTCGCAGCCTGAGTAAACCCTCCTTCACAGCCATCCCCCTTCCTTTGGGCGGATTCCACGCTCACCAAGCAACCTCCTGGTTATAAATTCCATTCCGGGAAATGGGTGTCTCAGAGGGCAGATGTAAATGTCCAGGTCACCGGATAGCCACGCCCATTCATTGCCCATTTGTAAATTGCCCTTCTGGCATACAGGCTTCTTGTGGGGTGTGATTGGCATGGGTCTGTATCCCCCAGGACCTGAGCTCCTGACCTTGCAAAGCTAAGAAACAGAATATTGAGGAACGACACCCTCATCAACAGACAGTCACCTGCCAGCCGGGCACCGCTTCGCTGCCGCAGGGAGATGGGCCGGTCCACAGTGTGCAGACGCAGGGTGTGCAGCCAGAGGCCAGGGCGTCTAAATGTCCTGGGCTGCGGGAAGTCTCTGGGTTGTTTGCTCCTGAGTTCTCACTGTCCCTGGGAGGTATTACTGGTGTCTGACCCTGATGAGTGCCTCGTGCTGTGCCTGACACGGAGGAGCATTCTGTACATGTTCGTGGGAAAGATTTCAAATGGAAACATTTTAGCAAAAGCCAGGTGGCCCCCACCCATCAGCGACATCTGAGGGGATTCTTGCTCTGCTTGGGGGGGCTGTACTTCTTGGTTTCAGAAGTCCCTTCTCTCTCAGATTCTACAACTCAGCTTCCTAGGCTGATGATGGCAGAGGACAGAGCAAGGGGGAGCGAGAACAGTGCTGGCTTCCGCCAGTGGGCAGTCGAAGGCGGGTGTCCGAAGGGAAAGGGCAGTATTGCTCCAGCAGGGCTCTGTCAGCTTCCTTGGTAGCGAGAGCCACTCTCTTAGGATCCCTGGATACCTGGGAGAGGGAGAAAAGGTGCACATTAATCAGCTCAGTTTTCCTCTAAGGCGGCAGGTGCCAGGTCAGAGCAGGTTAGAGCAGGGCACAGAGAGGCTCCTGCCGACTCAGAGGAGATAGGAGGAGGGGCCCAACAGCCAAGGAGGATGTGCGTGGGGCCAGCTCAGCACCTGATGTTAACAAATGTTGTTCATCCTTTATCTAAGGAGAGTTTCAGGGTGCAGTCTGGTGTCCTGCCAGGACCCCTAGGTGGTGAGTGGCTGGAAAGGATGCAGGAGACCTCCCCCTCCCCCACCACTGTCTCTGTGCCCTGCTCTGCAGCTGGCACCTGAGGTCCCCAGGAAAACTGTGCAGGTAATCTGCTCCTTCCTAGTGATGCCCATGACTGCCACAGCCTGAAGCATCGCTTTTGCATTTTTCAGAAAGAATATTATGATAAAACCATACCAGGCGTAACATTATTTCTTGTTTCCATATTTACTTCTTTTTATGTAAATCCCAGACATCATGGAATAGGAATCTTTAAAAAAAAAATGAGATTTTCTCACATGGCCGTGATACCATATCATACCTAAAAAAATGAGCAGTAAGTTTTTTGTATCGTCTGGCCCCGTCCATATTCCAATTTCCCCAGTTGTCCCACAAATGAGTATGTATGGTCGGTTTGTTGACAGCAAAGCTTTTTAAATTTTTTTTAAAATTTTTTTAACATTTATTTATTTTTGAGACAGAGAGAGACAGAGCATGAACGGGGGAGGGGCAGAGAGAGGGAGACACAGAATCCAAAACAGCCTCCAGGCTCTGAGCTGTCAGCGCAGAGCCCGACACAGGGCTCGAGCTCACTGACCTCGAGATCATGACCTCAGCGGAAGTCAGCCGCCTAACGGACTGAGCCACTCAGGCGCCCCGATGGCAAAGCTTTTGAAACAGTGTTTCCTACCAGCCTCAGGATTCTGCACAAATGTCTCAGAGACCAGCCCAGCAAGGGTGAGGCCGAGGGGGAAGGCCCAGGCCCCCTCCTCTGTTTCGGCCATAGCAGGTTTTATTGTTAGGAACAAAAGGGGTTTTCTGTTAAGGAAAAAAAAATTGAACATCATTTCCATGAAGCATTACTTCTCTCGTATTTTCAAAGGGAATGCCCCATGCTATGATTGCCTTAAATCAAAGGGATTACAATGGATACCCCAGTGGTAGGCTAGTGGGAACCCAGGGTAGGGGCAGGGAGATCCGGCAGAATAGAAGAGTTGTAGAAGGAGAAGTTTTATTCCCACTGGACATGAGCCTGGCCTCACAAAACAGACCATTCTAGGACCTAGAATACATTGTGTCCACTTGGTAGTTTCTCCCCTCCATACTAATGCATCTAACTGACATATCTAACTCTTATCTAGGTACCTAGATCCTGCTCTGTGAAGCCCACTGTGTTCTTGCTTATTCACAGGGCAGATCGGCACATTCTGAGGCCAGTGAATTTTTAAACCTCTCCTGCTCAGTTTATGCTTCTGACATTTTCTAGGTATACTCCAAAGAACTTGACCTCAGAGGAATGGTCTTCCAGAATTTTAATCGTTACAGTTTGGCATTACCAAAACAAGATTCACGCAGAGTGTCAGTCACACAGACCTATCCCTAGCAAAGCAAGAGATATTCCATTACAGATGTAACACAGAGCAATCTGGTCCAGCAAGCAAATGCAGCTAATGTTCCACTAGCCTGAAGGACACAAGTCCAAACAGGGAGAGCAGTGAGAAATTCTAGGAAATTCTGACCTTTTCAGGGCACCTTGATGATCATAGCTTCCAATAACAGCTCCAGATCTTTCTCCTCCTCCAGGACGTGGGCCCAGATTAACCTGCCAAAATTTGCTTTTGAGTTCTTGAAGTTATATTTCAAATGATGATATTTGTCTATCTTGTCTGTTCTGTTCAACCACAGAATAGTAAGTTCCACACGGATGGTGACAATGTCCACCGTGTATATACACACGTGTATCAGTGAACACACGTTTATTCCCTAATATGTGGATTACACATAAATAAACATATAGTTTGGGTAGAGAAAAACTTGGGAACATTCAAAAGGACTCATCCTTTCCCCCCACTAGTATTTTCGTAATTTTTTAGTTAAAGGCTGATGAAATTCTAGCTCGCCTTGGAATCCAGCTAATATGTGTGACTATCTACTAAATACCTAGTTTCCTTTGGATATAACAGATGCATAAACTATAGCCCCTCCCCTGGGATGTTTGTGATTTAGTTGGGGACACAAACGTGCCCGTGAGAAAAACGAAGCCATGTGGGACAGTATATACTCTCCCCTCTGCCTATTCAAACATGGCCCTGCTTTCAGTGTCCATATCCAATCTCCCCCTCACGCTAAGCATTCCTATAGTCAACCAGCCTCTACCGAGGACCTACTGAGTGCCAAGGGCAGTATCAGAACCAGAGGTAGAGCAGTGAAGGAGATAGCCGTGTTTCCTATGCCAATTCCTGAACTCATCTCGAAAAGTTACTTAACTGTTACATATGTAGGCATGCTCCTTACTATCAAAATGGTAAGTTCCTAAAAGGTGGTGACCGATATGGTCACATTCTTTTGTCAGCCCCTCACCACCTAGAATTTGTTCATAGAACTTATTAAAGTTTGAAAGGCTGGGTTGCATAGAATTTTCAGTAAACATGAAAAGCTATAAATTGATAACATCATAACACAGGGAAGCCTCAAAACACTGAGAACTCCTGCCCACCCTTCAAAACACAAAAGTCACCTCCTCCATGATGCCTTCCTGTACTTACTCAAGCAGATTTAGTTCCTGTCTTCTCTTTAAGTCCATGCTACTTGGTGAAGACCTCTATAGATAAAATTTAGCACAGTAACTATAATTATTAGTTTACCAAGTTTCCCCTGAGACAAACACCTGAGTATTTGGGGGAAGTGTCTGGATCACATACCCTG
Organism: Prionailurus viverrinus; assembly: GCF_022837055.1. Classification (NCBI taxonomy): domain Eukaryota; kingdom Metazoa; phylum Chordata; class Mammalia; order Carnivora; family Felidae; genus Prionailurus; species Prionailurus viverrinus. The sequence continues at coordinate 41,899,570 of NC_062577.1, forward strand.
CCCAGGGAGACATGGATGGAGGGTGCATAGAGGATACACATGCCCAGCACCTTTTACCTAAAAGATAATGGACGTGCATCTAACATTTGCAAAATTACAGCTCCATGCAAATACATAGCAGTCCCCGACTCTCCTTGCTGAGAATATAAAGAAAAAGTACTCTGAGGAGAGGGGAAGTGAGACGTAGTAGTTGAGGATACCAAGTATCAGCTCTGCAAGATGAGAAAGTCCTAGATATCTACCCTATAGCATAGAGATTATAGTTATCAATACTGTCTTGTATACTTCAACATCGGCCAAGAGGATAGCTCTTAGTTAAGTGCTCTTATCACAAAAATATAATAAGAATAAAGAGGGTGGGAGGAAACTTTTGGAGAGGGTGGGTATGTTTATGGCATAGAGGGTGCTGATGCATTTCATGGGTGTGTATTTCTCTCCAAACTTATTCAGCTGAATACGTTAAATAGGTACAGCTTTTTGGAGGTCAGTTGTATCTCAATGAAGTGGTAGGAACGGAGCAGGACCCTGATTCCAGGAATTTCATTACCAGAAAAATAACCCAGGCAGCAATCAGCTTTCAAGGATCAGGAGGGGACTGAGGCATTTCGACTGGCGAGGAGGGCACTGTATGACAGTGGTCTTAGAGCTCAGACTCTGGAGTCAGAGGGAACCTGCCCATGTTTTAAGCGGTCCCGCTAAGGGACTGTGGTTTGGGGCGTTGGGGTGGAGGGGTGGGGGAGGGGTGGCAGCAAAGTAGCTCACCGTTTTCCCCCTTGGTCATAAACTACCTTTAACTGAGGCTGGCTGTGACCACTAGAAAGCTTAAACTCACTCTCGAAGCCAAATTTTGAGTTAAAAGGAACCTTGAGATTCTTTCTCCGACTTCCTTGGGCATTTAGATTTTAAACCCATTTGTAAACGTTGGTCTGTGGGGAGGCCTGGAATAGATGATGATCCAGGCTTGTGACTTTAACCTGAAGCCAAATTTCTAGGCTTTCCTGTAGCATACTCAGCTAACTGGAAAATTTGAAAGTAAATACATTTTGAAGAGAAAAAAAAAAAGATGTAAGTTCCCGCTGCTCTCAGATGAGACCTTTGCAACCTGCGAATGATGTCATCATTTTGTTCCCTGTCCGAGAACTGGACGGCGAGATCTGTTTTCGCTTTCTTCCAAAGCCTTTGTGTGTCCAGGAAGGCGGTAGTGGGTCTCTAAGAATTGTTTCTTAACTGCCTTTGTGCCCTCCTTTGGAAAACAAGGCCACATTATCCCCAGACAGCACTCAGTGGGGTGGCTCTGAGCGAGGCCCCGTGGTGTTTGCTTTCTGGGGACATCTGAAGTGGGAGCCATGGTGACCAGGCGTACCTGACGTTGACACATCTATCCCCCAGGACGTAGGGGAGCCATCACATGGATACTGGATCAAATTAACATTTTAAAGCCTGCTAATGCACTCATCACAGTGTATCTGACTTGTCTAGTGAATATGGTATTTGAGTTGAAGGTGGGGGGGACGACCGCAGACCTGCTGGGGCTGGGGGATTTCCTGGGCTATGGGACTTCCAGTAAGACCAGGACCCTGCGGCGGGGCACCTGGGATCCTGCTGAGCCTCTGGCTCTCGATTTCGGTTTGGGTCATGCTCTTGAGGTTTGTGAGTTTGAGCCCCAGCTCAGGCTCTGTGCTGACAGTGCAAGGCCTGCTTGGGATTCTCTCTCTCCTTCTCTCTGCCTCTCTCTGTCTCTCTCTTTCTCAAAATAAATAAACTAAAAAAAAAAAAAGAGCAGGACACTGCCCCACAAACTGGGGTAGTGGCCACCCTACTAAAGAGCACCCCCTTTCCTGCTGTTGGTACCAACAAAAGGAGACCAGATGGGAAGAGGAGGGACAGCACAACTCCTTAAATCAGTGGCTGTCAAACATTTGCCTAAATCGGAAACAACTGGAGGGCCCATTAAAGGGAGTTTCTGGGTCCCATTGCCAGAACTTCCTATTCGGTAGGTCTGAGTAAGACCCGAAAACTTGTATTTGTAACAAGTTCCCAGACTCTGCTGTAACCTAGTGGGTTCTATATATATATATATATATATATACTGTGTGTGTGTGTGTATGTATGTGTGTGTGTGTATACACACACACACATACATACACACACACACACACACACACACACAGAGTAAAACCTTGGTTTGCAAGCATAATTCATTTCGGAAACATGCTTGTAATCCAAAGCAGTTGTATATCAAATTGAATTTTAAGAGCCCTTGGCTCACTTGTGATCATGTGACATTCGGCATCAGGTATTACTCGTATTGCTCTGATGTAACTGCTATGGGGATTTTTACGCCTCCCCAGGTGATTCTAACGCACAACGATGTTGGAGACCACTGCTCTAGAAAAAGCTCTGCTACCCCTGAAGTACTCCGACCTGAGTTCATTTCCTGACACTTGTTCATTTGACAGCTAACATGTATTTGTTGAGCAACTACTGTGTGTCATGTACTGTGCCAAAGGCTGGATGGCTAAAATAGACACGATCCCTTCCACAAGGAGCTTGTTGTTTAAGGAAAACACGTATAAACAAGTAAACAGAAAATACTACACAACACAAAGTTGTGACAAGAGGAAGCCCTGGAGAGAAAGAGTAGAGAGCAGGTAGAAGAGAGAATGAGGGCATGCGGGGGCAGCTACCTTGGACAGAGAAGTCGCTGAGGACATCTCAAAGACAGGTGAAACTTGAAATACTAGGAACTGTCTGTGCCAAGTGTAGGAAAGAAGCACCCCGGGGAAGAGAAAAAGCTTGCGTGAAGGCCCCAGGTTGGAAAAGGGCTTCACATATTCTGACAACTGTCAGAACCGGAGCGATCACGGAGACACAGGGCCAGAGCTGGGTGGCAGGGCCACGCTGAGCAGGGCCTCCCAGACCATGGGGACAAACTAGGGTCGTATTCTAAGTGCAACAGCAAGCCAACAAGAAAGTAACGTTACTGTTTATGTTTTCATAGAATTTTTTAATATTTTAGAGGTGCCTGGGTGGGTCAGTCAGTTAAGCATCTGACCCTTGATTTCGGCTCAGGTCATGATCTCGAGGTTCGTGAGTTTGAACTCCACATTGGGCTCTGCTCTGACAGCTTGGAATTCTCTCTCTCCCTCTCTCTCTGCCCCTCCCCTTCTTGCTCATGTGCTGTCTCTCTCTCTCTCTCTCTCTCTCTCTCTCTCTCAAAATAAAGAAATAAACCTAAAATAAATTAAAAAGAAATTAATAAAATATTTTAGGGGTGCCTGGGTTAACTCAGTTGGTTAAGTGCCCAACTCTTGATTTCGGCTCAGGTCATGATCTCATGGATCGTGGGATCGAGCTGACAGCTCAGAGCCTGCTTGGGATTCTCTCTCTCCCTCTCTTTCTGCCCCTCCTACACTCATGTGCTCGCACACTCTCTTTCTCTCTCTCAAAAGAAATAAACTTTAAAAATAAAATAAAATAAAATATTTTTTAACATTTTTATTCATGTGTTGAGAGACAGAGAGAAACAGAGCATGAGCAGGGGAAGGGCAGAGAGAGAGGGAGACACAGATTCTGAAGCAGGTTCCAAGCGGCTCAAACCCATGAACCGAGAGATCATGACCCGAGCCGAAGTCGGACGCTCAACTGACTGAGCCACCCAGATGCCCCTAAAATAAAATATTTTTATGGCTGTTGTGCGAAATGGAGATTAGAAGAATCTGGCTCAGTGTATTCACCAGAGACACGTGAGGGTGAGAGATTCAGGCACTGAGAAGTCACAAGAACATCTCCCCCATGGGCAGCCAGGCTCCGGAAGGGCTGTGTGAGGGACACTGTGTGGGGCTGCAGCTACGTGGAGAGGTGAGGACCGTGACCGCCCATCACACAGAGTCAAGATGGCTGGGCTTGCATCTTCTGTGTGCCCTGCGTGGGCTAATTCACCAGATATTAGGTTACGTACATCGGTTTAACACCTCGGCCTCTTCTCAGTGTGGACTCGGGCCGGAGGCTGTTCTAATGAGCGGCCAGCTTTACAGCTCCCTGCTAGATGATCTGGAGCTTCCACGGCTGCCAGCCAAGCAGGGAGGTCCAACGCCAGGCCCTGTGGCCTGGGGACTCGGGAATCCCAGGTGCATGGCCATCTGCAGTGGCCCTTTGCTTTGTGTAGGTGTTTGTAATCTATTGCCCAGATGGAGGGTTGCACGAAATGGTTCTGGCAGGTAACCAGAGACTTGAGGTGGGAGGGCAGCGACATGGACCATCTGTGGAAAAGCCTGCTCTGGGTAAGTAGGTGCAGACGCCCTCAGGGCAACAGAAGGGGGCCAGCTTTTGACGTGTACATAAACTCTTTGTCACTCAAAAATAATTGCAGAATATATATAAGTTGAAAGTAATGCTTCTAAAGAATAAATTAATATGCCTCACGTAGCCTCCCGTGGCCCAAAACTTTCACCTTGTCCTAAGCCACATGCAAGGGAAGGAGGGAAGGGTGGGACTTGCTTCACAGTTTTATAGTCGGGGAAACAGAGGCTCAGAGGGGGGAGGACCACCTCGAGCTTACAGAACAAGAGCTGAGATCAGGTGCCCCGGCTGCTGTTCCCCGTGCCGACCTGGTCCCCGGCACACTGCTTCCCTCAGGATGGCTCTGTGAGGAAGGGCTTTGGGCCAGAGGATGCAGCACGAAAGACTTTGCTTGGGGCCCGAGGGAGGATAGGGGTGAGATGAGGAAACATTTACTGATGGTGCTGGCCTACGTGATGGGAAGGAGAGATCCCACCCGAGGCAAGGGAAAGAGACGGAAGAAATACTTGGGCACAAGGGCCATCTTTTCTTCATCTCTATATTATCAGTGCCTGTTACACAGTAGACACTCAACACACGGCATTGAAAGAAATGCTTTAAGGAATCAGTGAATCCACTGAAGCTTCCCTGGCTATCAGTAAGCACTCCACGCCTGTTTCGTAAACGCATTGGAGTGTTTCCTCGGCAGGAGACTCTGCCCAGATCCCTGGGAAGAAAGGTGCCAGGTCACCCCACCCTCCTTCCCTTGCATGTGGCTTAGGACAAGGTGAAAGTTTTTGGCAATGAAGGCTACGTGAGGCATATCAATTTATTCTTTAGAAGCATTACTTTCAGGGGCGCCTGGTCGGTCAAGTGTCGGTCAAGTATCCGACTTTGGCTCAGGTCATGATCTCACAGTTCGTGGGTTTGAGCCCTGCACCGGGCTCTGTGCTGACAGCTCGGAGCCTGGAGCCTGCTTCGGATTCTGTCTCTCTCTCTCTCTGCCCTTCCCCTGCTCGTGCTCTGTCTCTTTCTCTCTCTCTCTCAAAATTAAATAAAAATTAAAAAAAAAAAGAAGCATTACTTTCAGCTTATATATATTCTGCAATTATTTTTTGAGTGACAAAGAGTTTATATATGCGTCAAGATTTGGAGATGAAAAAAAAGGGAGCTGAGGATCAAAGCAAACAGAATGACAAAAAAGAAAGAAATGTAGAAACTTGGGATGGAAAAAAACTAGAGAAGAAACGTAACCAGTGCACGTTCCATGTCCTGGGGTCGACAATATTTCAGGGTCATAAAACCTATCACTATGGCAGATGGCAGAGAGAAGCTGGGAATGCATAAGTGTGTGAAAGACTTATCTACCACTGCAGGAAATAGATAATATCTAAGTATGGAGGTTCTTCAAAAAATTAAAAATAGAATTACCATGTGATCCAGTAATCACACTACTGGGTATTTACCCAAGGAATATGAAGTCACTAATTCCAAAGGATACATATATCCCTATGTTTATGGCTTTATTTGTAATAGCCAAATTATGGAAGCAGCCTAAGTGCCCATCTACCAATGAATGGACACAGAAGATGTGGTATATACATACAATAAAATATTATTCAACCGTAAGAAAGAATGAAATCCTGCCATTTGCAACAACGTGGATGGAGCTAGAGTTTAACGTTAAACAAAATAAGCCAGTCAGAGAAAGACAGGTGCCATATGATTTCACTCATATGTGGAATTTAAGACACAAAACAAATGAACAAAGGGGGAAAAAAAAGAGAGACAAACCAAAACCAAAAGCCAAAACCCCAAACCACCCCCCCACAAAATCCAGACTGTTTACTATAGAGAACAAACAGATGTTTATTGGAGGAAAGCAGGTGGGGGGGGGGGGGGGGCTGGGTGAAACAGATGAAGGAGATTAAGAATACACTTACCTTGATGAGCACTGAGTGATATATGGAATTGGTGAAACACTATATTATATATCTGAAATTAATATACCACTGTATATTCCAATGTAATTCACTACATTGGAATTAAAATAATATTAAAAAATAGATGTCTAAAATTGAAAAAGCCACACAAAGCGTTAGAAGTTTATTTTTCAGATATATGAAGGACAGAGAGTTCAAAGTGGATGCACTTGGGGAAAAGGACAGAAGATGCTCTAAAGACTTCCTCCAGCCCTAGGTTAGTCTACTGGCCCTAATACTCTCCTCTGCTCAGACGCAGGCCGCAACCAGATCTGAGTGCCCCAGCCACCAAAGCTTGTTACCGAAACAGAAAGAAGAAGCAAGAGCCAAGCTGTAAAATGGAGAACAAGGCAGGCTTTTGAATAGGAAGAGATCGTGAGGCCCCCCAGGCAGCTGCAAGGCTAACCTCCAAAGTCAAGATCAGTTAAAATGGTATTTGATTTTCTAGGTTGAATGGGAAACTTCAACCAAATAAAAACTATCTTCCTTGGGCAGCAGCTGAAATAATGGGGGAAGCCACAGGAGGTAGGAGAGCTCAGGGTAGGATCAAAGCTAATCTTTGGGTTGCTCCTTGCTCAGATGGCCCAGTTCACCCCAGACTAATTGGGCCTCACACAGCTTGAAGACAAGGGGAAGAGACCCTTAACAGAGAGAAGCACAAAATAGAGGCAGAGCACAGAATGCCAGGGCTGGAACCAGTCTCGGTGGCCATCTTTGCCTGAAATGGAGACCGGGAAAATTCGGTATGTTTGAGCAATCTAAGGACACAGAGACAGGGCAGAGCTGTCCGCTGACTTTGGGTGTTCTGACCTTGTTTAGTTCTCTTTTTCTTTATCCACCACTGGAGAGAGAGCAAGATACACAGAGCAATGGGCTGGTACAGTGAGCACTGGCTGAAAATCAGGAGACTTGGGTTCAAGATTCAGACCCAATGGAAACCAGTTGTTAAAACTTGGGAAAGTCACTGCTAACATTAAGCCTGAATTTTCTCATTTATAGTCTAGATGACATTCTATGAGGTTCTGGTTTTACTCCTAAAAGGCCAAGTTCCTAGCTTGGACAGAGGTATTTCATACTCATGTCATGCCTAGATTTAATTCCATATCTAGAAGGCCTCTACACATACAGGCTCAGATCCCACAACTAGAGAGCCAGATTCTATGCTTGAGAGGCAATAATTTGTATCTGGAGAAATTTTCCACGCCTAGAAAGTCAGATTCCATACTTAGAGGGCCAAGTTTTTTTTTTTTTAATGTTTTATTTATTTTTGAGAGAGAGAGACAGAGAGAGAGAGAGAACAAGTGGGGGAGTGGCAGAGAGGGAGACACAGAATCCTAAGCAGGCTCCAGGCTCTGAGCTGTCGGCACAGAGCCCAATGTGGGGCTTGAACTCATGAACCACAAGATCATGACCTGAGCCAAAGTTGGACGCTCAACCAACTGAGCCACCCAGGCACCCCTAGAGGGCCAAGTTTTATGTCTACAGGGTCAGGTTTTGTGTGGAGGACCAGATTATATGCATGAAAAGGCAGAATTCATACCTAAGAAAGCTAAATCAATGGCTGAAATTTCAGATTTCATAAATGGAGTTCAGGTTCCATGCATGTAGAACCTATTCCTATGACTCAAAGCCAGGTTCCATGTCTGGAGTTCCAGGTTCCACACTTTTTAGGCCAGTTTTCATGACTAGACATTGATTTCCACACAAAGAGTGCCAGATTCCAAGCTTGTAGATTAAGATTTGCATATGGTGTACCAAGTTTCATGCTAATAGGGCAAGGTTCAATTTTCTTGAGAAACAAATTTCTATTATTGAAATCCTATGTTTCTTATCCAAAGTGATATGGCCCACACTTGCAAGGACATGTTCCATACTTGGAGATAAGGATTTTATACATGGGGTGCCAGTTTCCACGTTTGTAGGGTGATGTTCAATTCTTGGGAGATTGAGATTTCACGTATGGGTCACCAGTTTAAAGGTCATTTGCGCAGTCTCAAGGAGAGAGAAAGAGGAAACCAAACTTGGAGTCTGGGCAGCCAGAAACAATCCTGCTGCTGCTGCTGTCCCCACAACTGGCTGGGCCTAACGCTGGACAGGGATGCTCAGCCAAACTCCTGCCTCTACTTGGTCTGGAAGCTGGATGTCTCTGCCATTCCTGCACTCTCTCCTGAGTGGATCCTGCTCATGGCCTTGTCTTCCACATTGAAATCACATGCAGAAGCATCAGTGGAAAGAGCCTGCTCCCTAGCTTTAAGGGAAGCTAGGAAAATTTGGTTTTTATTCTTTCTTTCTTTCTTTCTTTCTTTCTTTCTTTTTCTTTTATGTTTATTTTATTTTTGAGAGAGAGAGAGAGAGAGAGTGTGTGTGAATTGGGGAGGGGCAGTGAGAGAGGGAGACACAGAACCCGAAGCAGGCTTCTGACACAGAGCTCCAACTCAGGAACTGCAAGACCATGACTTGAGCCAAAGTCGGACGCTTAACCATCTGAGCCACCAGGCACCCCTGGCTTCTATTAAAAAAAAAAAAAAAAAGACTCAGTAGGTAGGAGAGTTCCAAACTTAGAGTTCCCAAAGCATCTAGATGGCTAAAAAAGAATGATAAATGTTACTACACAAAGTATGCAATAATGACATGATTTTAAATACAAATATTTTATTTAAATCAGCACATGACTGAAGATTGCATTATAATGTTCATTTTACTATAATACTTTATCGTAACAGTTTTCTGCTTTTCCTCATTCCACAAATGATGCATGCTTCTTAATTTATTTTAAATTAATTGTGTTAAAAGGAATGATTAGTCAACAAATAAATCTTTAAAAAAGACATGCTTTATAGTGTTCGGTCTGGGGTGTGCATATTAAAATACACATTGAATTTCAAGACTTGACATTTTATTCTCCCATTCTGCATTTGAAAAACATTAACTTTTACAGAATTTTTTTTAATGTTTATATATTTTTGAGAGAGAGAGAGTCAGAGCACAAGCAGGAGAAGGGCACAGAGAGAGGGAGACACAGAATCCGAAACAGGCTCCAGGCTCCGAGCTGTCAGCACAGAGCCTGACATGGGGCTGGAACTCACGAGCTGTGAGATCATGACCTGAGCCGAAGTCGGATGCCCAACCGGCTGAACCACCCTGGCGCCCCTAGAATTTTTAAAAATGAAGTAGATACCAATCCCATTTTAAGAATGGAAAGGCCCTGGCACAGCATAATAAACCTGTCAGGTGTCACAAGCCATTGGTTAGGAAGACTGCTTTACTCTTCTCTGGGTGATACTTGAATCTCAGCTTCCTGTTGCTTACTGAATAGGCTTGTGACATAACCACAGCTGGAATGGTGATAGTTAATCCCAGACTTACCCTGCTGCCTGAGATCCAGCTAACTACCACCCCTCCACCCCAGCTTGAACTGATCAATGAACGGATTGCCAGGGCCATTTTGAGTGGCTGCCTTCCAACCCCCCCCCCCCCCGCCCCCGCCCAATCAACATGAAATGACCCAAACCAAGAAACCAGAGGACTCTCCAGGTCAAGAAATCCACAGTGGCTCTAGAGCACCCCCCACAGCCTGGAAGATGCCTGAACTGCAGGGTCAAGTGCAAGGGGTCTCAGGTGGACCTTTTAATAGCCTGTCCCATTTGGCTTTTCATTTACTGGGAATGAAGACTTTTTATACCCACAATGTGTTATTTGCTGAAAAGTGCTTACAAATAGCAGCCTGTAACCTTTTATCATATTTGTTCATTTAGACACAAAACAGGACCTTATCTTTAGTTAATGCATATGGTATTCCGGTCATAACCAGCGACCTTTTAGTTCAAAGAAAGTGACAGCAGCTTCTGCTTTCAACCAACCCATAAAATGGAGATGAGGAAATAGATTAAATGCTAAAACAGGGACCTAATCCCTTAGCAGCCCTGCAGGAGTGAGAATGGAGGCTTTCACTATTGAAGAGACACTTCTTTGAGGTCATGAAAGACACATGTTAAGAAGGATCCCATGTTATCTACCGCTTCTCCTGGAAATGTCTCCAGCCCAGAGTAACCAGGGCCTGTGATAGCGTAGATGTGTCTAGAGAAGCATGTGCTGAGCCTGCCATTCAGAGCCCAGCCCAAGTGTTGCTCCAGCACATCAGCACAGACCCCGACGCGGGGCTCGAACTCACAGACCTTGAGATCATGACCTGAGCCGAAGTCGGACACTCAACTGACTGAGCCACCCAGGCACCCCAAAAGTGTTGACATCTTGGCTTCAGTTGCATAACAGCGGAATCTTAAGGCAATGCTTTCCATGTCCTCTGTTATTTCTGGAGTCTAGAGGAAGTCTGTCACACATGCTCATGTTCTGTTGACAAACTATTTGGGGAGGATCCCTGGCCACTGTCCCTGCTGCCAGGCCTGAGGTCTGATTTAAAAAACAAAAAGTTTGGGGCCCCTGGGTGGTTCAGTAGGTTCGAAGCATCTGACTCTTGATTTCAGTTTAGGCCTTTTTCTCAAGATTATGGGATTGAGCCCCACATCAGGCTCCACGCTGAGTATGGAGCCTGCTTAAGATTCTCTCTCTCTCAAATATTTGCAAATGACATATCAGATAAAGGGTCAGTATCCCAAATCTGTATAGAGCTTATCAAACTCAACACCCACAAAACAAATAATCCAGCAAAGAAATGGGCAGAGGACATGAATAGACACTTTTCCTAAGAAGACATCCAGATGGCTGACAGACACATGAAAAGATGCTCAACGTTATTCATCATCAGGGAAATATAAATCAAAACCACAATAAGATACCACCTCACCCCTGTCAGAGTGGCTAAAATTAACAACAGAAGAAACAACAGATGTTGGCGAGGATGCAGAGAAAGGGGAACACTTTGGCACTGTTGGTGAGAATGTAAACTGGTGAAGCCGCTCTGGAAAACAGGATGAAGGCTCCTCAAAAAAACTAAAAATAGGGGCGCCTGGGTGGCGCAGTCGGTTAAGCATCCGACTTCAGCCAGGTCACGATCTCGCGGTCCGTGAGTTCGAGCCCCGCATCAGCCTCTGGGCTGATGGCTCAGAGCCTGGAGGCTGTTTCCGATTCTGTGTCTCCCTCTCTCTCTGCCCCTCCCCCATTCATGCTCTGTCTCTCTCTGTCCCAAAAATAAATTTAAAAAAAAACATTGAAAAAAAAATTTAAAAAAAACCCTAAAAATAGAACCACCTTATGACCCAGAAATTGCACTACTAGGCATTTATCCAAAGGATAAAAAAAATGCTGATTCGAAAGGGCACATGCACCCCAATATTTACAACAGCGCTATCAACAATAGCCAAAGTATGGAAAGAGCCCAAACGTCCATCGATGGCTGAATGGATAAAGAAGATGTGGTATATATATACAATGGAATATTTCTCAGGGATCAAAAAGAATGGAATCTTGCCATTTGCAACAGTGAGGATGGAACTAGAGTGCATTGTGCTAAGTGAAATAAGTCAGAGAAAGACAAATATATGATTTCACTCATGTGTGGAATTTAAGAAATAAAACAAATGGACATAGGGAAAGGGAAGGAAAAATAAAATAAGATAAAAACAGTGAGGGAGGCAAACCATAAAAGATTGTTAACTATGGAGAACAAACAGGGTTGCTGGAGAGGAGGCAGGTAGGGGGATGGGCTAAATGGATGATGGGCATTAAGGAGGGCGTTTGTTGGGATGAGCACTGGATGTTATATGTAAGTGATGAATTACTAAATTCTACTCCTGAAACCAATACTACACTATATGTTATTTAACTTGAATTTAAATAAAATTTTAAAAAAGATTCTCTCTCAGGGGCACCTGGGTGGCTCAGTCAAGCATCCGACTTTGGCTCAGGTCATGATCTTGAGGTTTGTGAGTTCAAGCCCCGAGTCGGGCTCTGTGCTGACAGCTCGGAGCCTGGAGTCTGCTTCGGATTCTGTGTCTCCCTCTCTCTCTGCCCCTCCCCCCCTCACACTGTGTCTCTCTCTCTCTCTCTCTCTCAAAAATAACATTTAAAAAATAAAAAAAAAAAAAAGATTCTCTCTTTCCCTGCACCATTCATGCTCACTCTCTCCAAAACAAAAACAAAAGCAAAAAGTTCATATGAACCTTTTCTTTTTTATTTTTTTTTATTATTTTTTTTAAACTTTTTTTTTTCAACGTTTATTTATTTTTGGGACAGAGAGAGACAGAGCATGAACGGGGGAGGGGCAGAGAGAGAGGGAGACACAGATTTCGGAAACAGGCTCCAGGATCTGAGCCATCTGCCCAGAGCCCGACGCGGGGCTCGAATTCACGGACCGCGAGATCGGGACCTGGCTGAAGTCGGACGCTTAACCGACTGCGCCGCCCAGGCGCCCCTTTATGAACCTTTTCTTATTGACAAAGCTTTAGAGGAACACTCTTATGATGCATTTTCAAGGGGCCAGACTTTTAGGTAGAAAACATAACACTGGACATTAAGAAGAGACCTCAATTTATAAGCAGAGCATCAGGGAAAAACTTGTGAGAACTGGCACTCTTGCCTATTGAACCATGTTGAGAACAAGGCCTCATCCTTCCCAAAGTTGTTTCTGGCTTAAAGACAGCAGGTGGCAGCAAAATCAAGCTTTTTGGTAGCAGAAACTTCTGGAGCTTCAAATGGTTCTCTGAGGAGGAGAAGCAGCGTTTAGTGAAAACCTTTCATCTAAAAATCTAAACTCAGCACAAGAACAAACACAAAACAGAGAGGCACTGCCACGATCAGCCTTAGCCGCTTCAGATCCACATGTCATTCCCTGCCTGCCATCCACGGAGCCACACCTTGTCCTTCCAAGGAATTCTGGGATTTCTATGGGTGGTGGCCAGGAAAGGAACTCGGGGTCTGTCTCTCTTTGAATAGTTATTCGACAGGGTTCCTGTCCTGATGATGCCCCTGTCACATGTCGAAGCGGGTTAACCAGGAAATGGTTTCTGGTCAGGGTTAGACTCGCTGGAGAGGTCAGCCCAAATTCAGAAGTGTATGAAGGAAGGGTTTTTTAAAAGGAAATTTTGTGGGCAATAAAAAGAAATGAGGTACTGATGCACTCTACAACTAGCACAACACTGCGCTAAGTGAAAAAGACAGTCGTAGAAGATCACATAATGCATGACGCCATTTAGAGAAAACGTCCCGAATAGGCAAATCAAGAGACAGAAAATAGATTGGTGGCCGTCTAGGGCTGGGGAAGTGGTGCTTGGGGAGTGAATGCTAATGAGGGCAAGGTTTCTTTTGGGGATGATGAAAGTGTTCCAATATTAAATTACGGTGATGATCACATAACTGTATAAATATGCTATCAAATTGGACACTTAAAACTTAAAAAAAAATTTTTTTAATGTTTATTTATTTTTGAGAGAGAGACAGAGCACTAGTGGGAGAGGGGCAGAGAGAGAGAGAGAGAGAGAGAGAGAGAGAGAGGGAGACACAGAATTGGAAGCAGGATCCAGGCTCTGAGCTGTCAACATAGAGCCCAACGCAGGGCTTGAACCCACGAACCATGAGATCATGACCTGAGCCAAAGTCAGATGCTTATCCAATTGAGCCACCCAGGCGTCCCTTAAAATCTTTTTTTAACATTTTTTTATTTTTGAGAGACAGAGCATGAGTTGGGGAGGGGGGTGGCATAGAGAGAGGGAGACACAGAATCTGAAGCAGGTTCCAGACTCTGAGCTGTCAGCACAGAGCCAACGCAGGGCTTGAACCCACGAACTGCGAGATCATGACCTGAGCTGAAGTCGAATGCTTAACCAACTGACTGAGCCACCAAGGCTTCCTTCAAATTGTACACTTTAAATGAGTAAACTTTATGGGATGTAAATGATCCCACTAGGACTGTTTAAGGGACGCCTGGGTGGCTCAGTTGGTTAAGTGTCAGACTGCAGCTCAGGTCATAATCTCATGGTTCTGGAGTTGGAATGCCGTGTCAGACTCTGTGCTGTCAGCACAGAGACAGCTGCTGCTGCTTCTTCTTCTTCTTTTAATGTTTATTAATTTTGGGAGAGAGAAAGACAGAGCATGAGCCAGGGGAGGGGCAGAGACAGAGGGAGACACAGAATCCAAAGCAGGCTCCAGTCTCTGAGCTGTCAGCAGAGCCCGACGTGGGGTTTGAACCCATGAAATCATGACCTGAGCCAAAGTCGGATGCTTAACCTACTGAGCCACCCAGGCGCCCCAGCACAGAGCCTGCTTCTGATCCTCTGTCCCCCTCTCTCTCTGCCCTTTCCCTGCTCTCTGTCTCAAAAATAAACATTAAAAAAAAAGAACTGTTTAAAAAAAGAAGAGAAAGTGGAAGTATATTTTGATCACTAATATACTTCAAGTGAAAATAAACCTCATAACTATCCAAGACCCTGAAAATGGGAAATTAGGTCAGTGATAATATTGAGTAGGAGGGACCCCCTCCCCCTGGCTACCTGAAGCACAAAACATGCCTGCAATATAAATGTGGACAGCAACAGTGTAATGGAAACACTGCCCTCACCAGAACAACAGTTTCCCTGTTAGAGAATTGAATGCGTTATCATCGCAAGTAGTTCTAGAAATCAGGGAATATTGGGATAAGATGTCAACATCGTACTTTAAATTCAGGCAAGTTTTTAACTCCATAGGCATCTCACTAGCTTTGGTGGAGTGAGGGGGAGTTATACACTGTTCATGGCTAATGGATGAGAAACTGGGCTCAAAAGCCAACCTCTTATTTCAAAACTTGGCTCTCTGTCTCCTATAAAACCAGGTCAATTGAGGGAATAATAGTATCCCTATAAGGCTTTTGTAAGGATTCTGTGTGTTAATGTAAAGTGCTTAGAAGAATGCTTGGCACGCAGGAGGCACTCAACAAATTCATTCATTCAACAAATGTTTATTGAATATAGTGGTGGTTCAGTATGTGACTGTTTTAGGTGTTGGGAATACTAAGGTCGATAAAACGGATTAGGTCCCTGCTTTCATGGAGCTTACTTCCTGGTGGGAAGAGGCAAACAGCAATAAAAATTATATCTATATTGTTACGGACCGAATTGTGTTTTCTACCCCAATTCATATGTTGAAGCCTTAATTCTCAATGCAATGGTATTTACAGGTGGAGCCTGTGGGAGGTCATTACGGTTAGATGAGGTCTGAGGGTAGGACCCTCATGGTAAGATTAGTGCCCTTAGAAGAAAAGAAAGAGAAACTAGGGTGCTTTTTCCAATCATGTGAGGACACAGCTAGAAGGTGGCCATCTACGATAAGGAGGAGAGCTCTTACCAGGAGCCAAATCTGTCAGCCCCTTGATCTTGGACTTCCAGCCTCCAGAACTGTGAGAAAGAAATACCTGTTGTTCAACCATCCAGTCTATGTTATTTTGTTACAGCAGCCTGAGCAGACTAATACAGATTTGTATATTAATATATATACTTGATATAGGAACCTTGCATAGGTATATAACTGGTTTTGTTGATGGAAATAGCCATACGCTAAACTAGTGTGAGGAACCCCTGTTCCCATTTTAGCAATGATACCTGCTGTCCACGGCGAAGCCTTGGAGAAGCCTCTTGATGATCCACATGCTAGATTCTTTCCTCCATAAACTGATGAACTAAATGATCCTTGAAATGTTTGGTTCTGTCCGTGGCACGGTTGGAATAATAATTCACCTTTTTGGTCAATTACACACACAGGTATGCTAATGCTTGGGGTGCCCTTAGAGTAGACACTGATGATTTCAGCTGTACTCTTCAAATGGAAGACTAATTAAATCTCTACATCTGGATTTGGCTTCCCAGTTAGCAATGTTTCATTCCTGGAAAATAAATAGTCAGTGTGTGTCAGACAGAACAGCTTCTTTGGGTCATTTTTTCCCCCCTTCCTTGGCTTATTGTGAGCTCTGACTGTGCTGCTCTCCTGGAGTCTCTTCCTTCCTGGGATAATGGCCGAGAGAACAGAGCTCACGGTTTCCCTGAGGTCCTTTCGATAAATCGCTGACATCTGATCGATCCGTTCTCATTTCATTTGTTACTTGCACAGAAAAACTGTAAACCGTGTACGAGCACAAGAACACCACTTAAAAATCCTTCGGACATTTTGTAAAATTTGATTTTTCTGCTTCTCTCACCCCTGAACACTTCCAGTGGCATGTCTTGGGATGCACAATATTTATTCAAGCTCTTCTGCTTTGGGGTCATCCAAATTCTCTGAGCAGGTGACAGCCTCTAGGAACGTATCCAAGGAAGCATCTTATCATTTCCATCCTTTGATCCCAGGGCAGCTTCCACCACCAAATACACTGAAAGAAGCAAAAGGCTTCTGTTGTCTCTGGTGCAGTGGCATTGAGGCACAACCACCAAGCATTCAGAGTATACAGGTATCCCTTGCTTTTTAAAAGTTCACATTAGGGGCGCCTGGGTGGCGCAGTCGGTTGAGCGTCCGACTTCTGCCAGGTCACGATCTCGCGGTCCGTGAGTTCGAGCCCCGCGTCGGGCTCTGGGCTGATGGCTCGGAGCCTGTAGCCTATTTCCGATTCTGTGTCTCCCTCTCTCTCTGCCTCTCCCCCGTTCATGCTCTGTCTCTCTCTGTCCCAAAAATAAATAAACGTTGGGAAAAAAAATTAAAAAAAAAAATAAATAAAAGTTCACATTATACCACTTCACCTTTGTGAAAAACCTACATTAGTACCTGTTTTGGCTAAATGAAAGAAATCCAAAGAGGATTTTGCTTTTATGAAAAACGCAAAACAAGTGAAAATAACATTTTACTGTGAGCCTTTATTGAGGCAGCGCACACCCCGAGCTGCAAGAGCGGCCCTGCCCAGCTCCTTCCCCGAAACTCCACTCAGCATCTCAGCGTCCAGCCCCCAGAGCTGTGAACTGCCTATGAGCATCTGTGCCTTATCTGTTTATTTTGTGCATTTGTTAGCAAGATGTGTCCTAAAGTATCAGAAAAGCCTAAAACAGGTTATTTTGGGGGGTCTGGAAATACTTACAAAATTTCCTCTTTGTTTTACACGATTTCAGGTTACGGAAGCTTTTGTAGGAAAGCTCTACTTTCAGATGGGGGTGGGGGCTGGGGGTTGGGGGAATGGACCCGCCAGGTAGCTTGTGATGGCGGAAATATTTTTTTTCTGGAGACCAGACTAAAAGGATCTTCATAAAACCAGCAGATGTATTATTTTCACTTCTGAACAGTCCATTTGATAATAGACTGTTTCTCAAAAAAGAAATAGAAGTGAGATTTTTAAAAATATAAATACATGCCCAAGCTCACTCTTAAATGCAAACAAAAATTATAAGAGAACGGTTGGTGGGTTGGCAAAGAAACCCCAACCAAACAAACGAAAACAACAACAACAAAAAAACTGAATAGCTTCCTCTGTTAGCATTTTCACATAAAGGTTGTCGGAGTATCATTTATTGTATGGAGGGCAATTTGACAATATCTACTACCAAATTTTACAATGCACAAAGCCTTGGCTTCAGTGATTCCACTTCTAGGAATTTATCCCACAGGTATTCCAGATTTGCTCAAAGATGTAGGTATGAAGATATTCACTGCAGAATTATTTGGTCAGTAAGAGGGAATACCCTAGAGCATACCCATACAATGGGATTTTATTAAAGAATGACCTCCACGATGTATTGCTGAGGGGGGAAAGGTACAGAATCATTTACAGGTAACTACATTTGTTTAATATACAGAAACTACTAGCACAGGTTGCATCTGGGGAGGGAAATTAGAAAACAGTTTTTCACTTACACCCTTATCTTTCATTGTATACCTTTTTTTTTTAACATTTGGATTTTGTACCTTTTGTGTGTGTTACGTGTTCTAAAAGATAATTAAAAGTTCCACAGCCACAATAGGGACACAAAAATTCTGTAGGAATACTACCTGACATTTGTTGAATTTTGCTACATGTCAGGCTCTGATTTTCTAAACACTTTGCATATGTGATATGATTCAACCACTACCTTGTAAGATGGGTACTATTACCTCCATTTCTTTCCACAAAAGGGGAAAAGTGTGGTAGAGAGAGTCTGAATAACTTGCCCAAGGATTCACAGCTAGTCAGTGGATGAGCTGAGATTTGAACCCAGGCACCCTGGCTCCAGAGACCCAACTCTTAGCCACTATACTATACTGCTCCCATATAATCTCAGACCTCCATAATGAACTCTTAATTATAGTGCAGCCAGTATAAAGCTTAGATAACAAACTCAGATGTGCAAGAAATATCTCGCTTCTTTATTTTCTTTGAATCAACTTATATCCAATTCTCGGTTCCCATTCAGCTTTATGGGCAGAAAAGTATAATCTCAGTCATTGCTAAGGTCCCCCACTTCAAGGGCCGTACAAGGTCTTGGAGTCTTACCTGCAGAGACTCGGCCGGTTGTCAGCCCACGGTGATGACCGCAGAGATGTCCACCAACCGAGTTCAACACTCTCCAGCCACAGAATGGAGTCCTACCCACTCTCACGCCCAAGCTGCAAACATTTTTATATTCTCTGGGAATTTGCTCCTTCCCTTTCCCCACAACCTTCAAAGGCATGGAGAATACTCTTTTCAGTGAGCTGAGATTTTATCTGAAGACAGCACGATCATTCTGCAAAACATCTATACAATCCGGAATGATTGTAAAAAATAAATAAAACGATGTCTTCCATTGGTAGCCGGTTTGGACCACAGCATGGGACAGTTAATACTCATAGTTTGAATGCAAAGGCACATGGAGTATTCTTTGTGGAAGGGACAAAAACCTCAAGGGGCAATGAGGATATTCCCCCTTTACCCCTTGAGCGTCCTCAAATAAAAATCAGGCAAGTTCCCAGCTTCTGCTCAGCTCAACTAACCATAAGTGCAGAAAAGAAGACAAGACTGGAATCCAAGGCAAGAAGCATTAGAATCCATGCTCCTGGAATCAAAAAAGCTGTGCTTAAATAGACACCAGGTTGATAGCAAAATTTTAGGATGGCTATAGCAGGCAGGAAAAAGAAGATGTATGATCCAAGCATAAGGTCTTTTGACTGTAGGAGCCCGGGTGAGAGGTCTGCCCCAAATTCCATCTGCCACCAATGAAAGCAGAAAGGAAATGCGTGGTGAGGGCCAAGCCATAGGGAAAGACTCCAAGATGGGTGTGCCTCCTGTGTGTTTAGTAATCATGTTCAACTCAGCAAATTTGAGCTTCTTTATTCTTTGGGCAACTATCCATGTTAACGAGCAGGGAACATTTGATCTTAAGCGGTTCCAAAACCCAATTTTCCCCCAGCCTTCGTAGAGGGAAAGAAATGGCTGCAGTACTGGTCATATTTGCTTGTGAGCGCTCCTGGTCAGCTAATTCCTGGTCCTTTGCTCCACCTAGTGGATTTCCAGGCTAGAGAGGCTCTGAAAAGAGAACACTGGTGTGAAGGATGTACTTTTGCTGATAAATCTGGACTTCTGTCAGTTTCTTTATAGACAATACCTTGTTCCACGCCAATCTGTCCTTGTCCATGTTGAGTGAGCTCTTTCAAGTATTTTCATTTAAGCCAAATGTGTAGCTGTGAGTCAGCAGAATCTAGTGCATTCCTTTCCTCTGTGTGTGTGTGTGTGTGTGTGTACATACATATATATGTGTGTGTGTGTATGTATATATATATATATGTATATGTGTGTATGTATGTGTATGTACACACACATACATGTATATATATACACATGTATGTGTATATATATACATATAGCATTATATGATCAGGAGGCTCAAATAAGCACAGAAAAGCATATTCCACTCATAATTATGTCCTCCAATGGCCAAACTCAATCAAACCTCTACAGGGTCATTTAATTAAATAATGGCCTACCGACTTGTTAATCCTCATGGGGCTCCTTTGAACAATAACTGGTTAAATAGTCATAAGACTTTTTTGAGAAGTTTCACATTCAATTATTTTTATTTTATTTTATTTTTTTAAATTTACATCCAAATTAGTTAGCATATAGTGCAACAATGATTTCAGGAGTAGATTCCTTACTGCCCCTTAACCGTTTAGCCCATCCCCCCTCCCACAACCCCTCCAGTAAACCTCAGTTTGTTCTCCATATTTATGATTCTCTTCTGTTTTGTCCCCCTCCCTGTTTTTATATTATTTTTACTTCCCTTCCCTTATGTTCATCTGTTTTGTCTCTTAAAGTCCTCATATGAGTGGAGTCATATGATTTTTGTCTTTCTCTGACTGACTAATTTCACTTAGCATAATACCATCCAGTTCCATCCACATAGTTGCAAATGGCAAGATTTCATTCTTTTTGATTGCCGAGTAATACTCCATTGTGTGTGTGTGTGTGTGTGTGTGTGTGTGTGTGTGTGTGTGTATCACATCTTCTTAATCCATCCATCCATCAATGGACATTTGGGCTCTTTCCATACTTTGGCTATTGTTGATAGTGCTGCTATAAACATGGGGGTGCATGTGTTCCTTCAAAACAGCACACCTGTATCCCTTGGATAAATACCTAGTAGTGCAATTGTTGGGTCATAGGGTAGTTGTATTTTTAGCTTTTTGAGGAACCTCCATACTGTTTTCCAGAGTGGCTGCACCAGCTTGAATTCCCATCACATTCAATTATAAAAACAGATGAGAGAACATTGTAAAGCATGGCAAAACTAAGGATTTCCGGTTCAAAGGGATTCAGAGCTGTTTCTTACACAAAATCTATATGTGGAGACGAAGATGAGTACAGCGTAGGCTTAGATCATTAGAGTATACAAAATAAATTCACCAATCTATACCTATGTTAGCCTACTCTGCCCACGTGAGTCACCAGCCTTAAAATCAATCAAGTCATTATTCTTTATTTCTTACATATAGTTGATATTTAATTGCTGTTACGAGTTGAACTATGTCCCCCAAGTATTCATTTGTTGACGTCTTAACCTGCAGTACCCGAATGTGACCCTATTTGGAGATAAGGTCTTTACGGAGGTAACCAAGTTAAAATGAGGCCATGAGGGTGGGCCCTATTCTGATGTGACTGGTGTCCTTATGAAAAGGGGAAATTTGGAGACAGGCATGCATGAAGGAAGAACACCATGAGAGGATGAAGATGGCCATCTACAAGCCAAGGAGAGAATCTTGGAACAGATCCTTCCCTCCCAGCCCTCAGAAGGAATCAACACTCTCAACATCTTGCTTTTGGATTTCTCATTTCCAGAACCATGAGACAATATATTTCTATTGCTTAAGCCACACAGTTTGTGGTATCTTGTGATGACAGCCCTAGAAAACTAATACAATTGCCTCTGGCTAATGAATTCATAGAATGCTAGAACTGGAAAGGATATCTGAAAATATATTGCTTGACTCCCTTATTCTGAAATGAAATGCCTAAGGTCACACAGCAAGTTGGTGACTTTAGTCACCCTTTTAGCTCAATCTTTAGTTCATTATGTTCTATCATAGCCTACAGGCTATTTCAAAGATGGTGGCAAAATCAGCCTACGATGGTGATTAGGTCCAAACTTTGTTGGAAAGAATTTCTTGGGGGACAGTATGCAAGCGTTGGCCCTTTTAGTGTATGCTAATGGAAGCATATGTTAAGTAGATGAATTAATTGCTGGTTGGATGCCAGCCAGAAGATTGATACCCAGTGGAACAGTGAGACAGGTAACTTGACCTCTGGCTGGGCTGATAGGATCCATCATCCCTTTAGACAGGCACTTGGTGGTGAAGGTCTGGCCCCGGCTGGCGGGCTACTCCCACCCCAATGAGGATGATTCATCAGAATGACCTAATCATCTATGGGTCAGAAGCTCAGGTTCATGTGAGCTGGGTGGGGGCTGGGGGAATTGAGCCTGAGTAATGCTTCATAGTGGGTGTGGAGACTTATTATAATAGTAAGCATGCTGTTGATTAAAGCACATGACACAAGTAATTGCTAGAGATCCCCAAACAGCTATCACCTAGGATTACAGAGATCTGATCTAATGTCAGACAGAAAGCCCAGTTTGGACTCTCCAGCAGAGGACTTTGAAAAGTGTCCAGGAGTAATTGGCATTTAATCAATGCAATCATTATCACAGCACATGGCTCCTACAGCTTCGGGCCCTCTTGCAACCACTGAACTGCAAAAGAGAGAACATGTCCATGAAATTTTTACCAGGAACAGCACTTGATTCACAGTCCCAGACTAGGTCCAAGTGGAAATATATTCATATCTTCATATTTGACAAACACAGGTTCACTGTCAGTAAGAATTCAGTCTTCTATCAATGACGGTACAAATAGTAATGGTTATTTTTCCCTTAGAGAGGCCTAATCAGCATGAATTTTGATAGACAGGAGAGGAAACGCTATAGCAGGCAGCTAAGCATTTGCTTTTCATCTAATCTTCTCTAAACCTGCCATGAAACATGGGAAGAATAGGACTGCTCTTCCCTCCCTGAGATATGAAGGAGCATATACTACTTGTAATCGTAGACAAAGAAATACTGACTTTGCTCTCAGACAGTGCACCTCGCTTTGTTAAATATTACTACTGGGCATCAAACTGGGTATTTATAGGAGAATATGCCCCTCTTGGAGGGTAGACACTATGTTTAGGCCTTACCCTCTTCTTTTCCTGGCAGGAGTTTATAGTTTGCTTTCACCCACCCTGTGAAATGCGGTTAAAAAAAGAGAAGGTCCAACTTCCCTTGTATGCATCTTACAAGTCTTTTATGCATGACTGATAAGAGGAAGTGGGGAGAAAGAAAAGAAGGATCCTTGAACTTAAGAATCCATAAGAGGTTTCCTAAGACGACCATCATCTATTTGGGTGTTTTTCAAAGAGTACTTCCAAATTACCCATTTCAGAATGACCTACAGAGCTTGTCGACAATGCAGATTTCCAGGACTCTTATGGGCTCAGATCAGAATTGGTGGGAGTAGGAAGGACCCTGGAATCCACACTGCTAACAAGTGTCTTCAGGGGTTCCTTTATATACTAAAATGGATTCTACTCATTTTCCCTGTCTCAACGTTGCTGTGCTCTAAGGCTCAAATTCTTCTCTATCTTCACTCATTCCCTTGATTACATCAAGTCTCATGCCTTTAAATGTTTTTATATGCGAATAGCTCTCAAATTTATCTGCAGCCCACAGCTCTTCCGCCAAGCTCCGGAATTCTATATCTAATCGCCAGATTGATGTCTTATAGGCACATTCAAAAACAAACATTTTAATTTTCTCTCTGAACTTGTTCTTCCTCATCACAGTAAATAGCACCACGACTCATACCAAACCTTGGAGTCATTCTTGACTCTGTGTTTGATATCTTCCTCACTTTCTCTTCTACTTACTTTCCACCTATCAGAGTCCTGTGAGCTCTGTCACACTACACCCCAGGTCTTTCTCTACTCCCTGGGCTACTGCAGCAGCCTGCTGGTTGGTCTGTCTGCTTTCTTTCTATTGCAGTCAGAGTTCAATGGCAGATAACAGAAGCCATTCTAGCTATTTGAAACAGAAAGAGATGTAATACATTTGTAGTATATCGATGATACAATCCTTTCCATCCACATGCCTTTTTGCAGTGTGACTTTGCCGCAACTCCCCAAGAAGTCTAAGAAATGAAGTCTAATTTTCCCTTCCCTGGAATTTGGGCCAGCCCTCTGGTTAACTTTGACCAATAGAATGAGGCAGCAGTGATGGCATGTGACCCCCCCAGACCGAATCATAAGAGGCTCTTGTGGTTTCCATTTTTACCCTCTTGGAAGGCAGCCTTCATACAGACAGGCTCAGCTAGACCACGTGGAGAGATAGGGCTGAGACTTTAAGGCATCCCTGCCAAGATCCCAGACGTGTGAGGGAGGCCTTCTAGAACCTTCCAGCCTAGCACAGCTGACAGCTAAATGTAACCACATATGTGAGCCCGGATGAGATCAGATGAGATCAGCAGAATATTCGGCCCAGCCCCGCTAAGTTTTGGGAGGTATTTGTTACACAGCAACAGATAACTGAAATGTCAGCGAAGTTGGGGTTTGCAAAACCTTTGGAGGGCTATAGAGGTAGGCTCTAGGCAAAGCCTCCTGGAAAAACTCCCAGAACGATCCTGCAGAACTGGTCTGCCAGAGGAGCTGCTACTTCTGCCATCTTCTAGAAGCTAAGGGTCCGGCAGCCATCAACCACTTTCTAGCACCAGAAACACACCCCCTCAGCTGTGATCTGGGTGTCAGGAAATCGCCACAAGATCAGCTGGCTGCAGAGACATACCACAGCCATTTCACTTCAGCAGGATGGATAATGAATGTGCGGTAACACCTTTCTCTTAAGTTAGTTCTGAACTTAGAGACTTGTACGAGTGCCTGTGACTGGCAACAAGTAACTCGTGTCTGAACTTTGGGCTGCAAGAGGATGTGGAAAATGTCTTTTCAGTGTTTTAGCCAAAGCACTGCTGAAAAACACAGAAGGAAGGATCTTTCAAAGATGTTTTGTTCACTGTTAAGCACCTACTGCAAATACCTGCACCTAAGAGATGCTTGTTAAATGATCAAACTAAAGTCTGATAAAGGAAAGGCATGAGTTAGAGATGATTATCTCTAGTTAGCCCAGAGAATGATATTCTGTATCTTTAAAACCCTGGGTCTGTCATTCCCCTTTATGATTACATCCTGGAATATGGAGAACAATTTAGAATTCAAGACTTTTTTCAGTCTAGTACTTACCCCCCTTCCTGTTACTGCATAACCATCTTGAATCGGACACACTGGACCCTTTTTTTTTTTTTTGTAAAAATTCTTATTTAAAAAGATGACTTTTGGGGCGCCTGGGTGGCGCAGTCGGTTAAGCGTCCGACTTCAGCCAGGTCACGATCTCGCGGTCCGTGAGTTCGAGCCCCGCGTCAGGCTCTGGGCTGATGGCTCAGAGCCTGGAGCCTGTTTCCGATTCTGTGTCTCCCTCTCTCTCT
Source organism: Prionailurus viverrinus (assembly GCF_022837055.1). Classification (NCBI taxonomy): domain Eukaryota; kingdom Metazoa; phylum Chordata; class Mammalia; order Carnivora; family Felidae; genus Prionailurus; species Prionailurus viverrinus. Next base: position 41,924,757 of record NC_062577.1, read on the forward strand.
GCCCCTCCCCCGTTCATGCTCTGTCTCTCTCTGTCCCAAAAGTAAATACACGTTGAAAAAAAAATTTTTTAAAAAAATAAAAAGATGACTTTGGAAGGTTGGGAAGAAGTTCTTGAAGGGAAAGCTCTTCCATCTTTCCTGCTTCCCATGGCTTTGGCCACCGTCTCTCTTTGAAGACCGTTCTTCAGGATACTGACAGCTTGATTTCTCTGGGTAACATCATGCAAAGGAAATTAGCTCAGTGTGTCTTCTACTGAATTCCATCTGTAGCTCAATGTTTTAAGGTATTTGTGAACAAGGCTACAGAGCAATTTCGATAAGACAAGGCAATATTCCAGTCTCTGAGAATATTTCTCCCGAAAACCCTTTCTTTTTCTTTTTCTTTTCTTTTCTTTTTAAATACCACTGAACAGCCTGAAAATCCTCCCACGCATGAGCAGTCTCCTGCAATACACAGAAAGCTTTTCAGGTGTCACAGCCATAATAGCAGGTGGTTCCTTTGGGTAGAAAAATGATGGCAAGGATGTAGAGACAGAAAGCAAACTGTTTTGATATTCTGGGTACAGCTTTCCCCAAGTGAATCATTCCCATACGCCTTCTTTTACCATGGGCCCTTTTCCAGAGGAAGTGGGTTGTGTGAATAGAGGTGTAGAGATGGGTTCTGGTGGGCAAACTTCTATGGTGCCCATATTTGGCGGATCCAATTAATCTTTTGATATTTGCCATCCCACTCTTACACGAGTTAAGGCAAAACTTGAGTATGGATTTAATACCTGTTTTTGCTCTCCTCAAAATGAATACATAATTTCATTATGAAGATTCACTAGCGCTCATTTGAGGCAAGGCTGTATCTGAAATTCCATATAAATAGATTTTAAATACAAGCTTATAAGGAAGGCCGAAGCTAGAGTAATTTGCAAAGGGCTGTCATTTAATTCACTTTTTTATTATGAAATATTGGAGACATAGACATACAAAGTTTTAAAGAACAGGTACATACTCTTAAACGAACGTTTGTTGCTTGTCAGATAAAAATCCGTATTAGCGAAAAAGACTTTATTTCCAGATAGAAGTGCAGCAAAGCTGGAAATTGAGTTTTGCATAAGTTCCTTTTTCTTTTTCCCTGGTGTGTAAGACTAGCATTCTTATCGTGCACAGGCACACCAAGTCTCCCTTACTGAGAAGGGAGATGCTGCTGTCTCCATCTTAATTAAAAGAATTACAAGCAAATCGACTAAGGTCTAATAGGGAAAGATGTATGAAAAGATTTTAATGGAAAACTTGACTTTTTTAGTTGGAAGACAAGTACGGTGCAAACCAAAAAAGGAAACATGGTCCTTAAGCTAATTAATTCTGAGTCCTTCAAATCTCAGAGTGATGTCAGTTACTAGCTGTGTGATGTTGGGCCAGTTTCTTAGCCTTTCTGTATCTCAGTTTCCTGAACTGTGTAGTGAGTATACTAATCAGATTTACTTCTTAGGGTTGTTACATGCGAAGCCCTTAGAACAGTGCTTGCCATGTAGTAAACCCTCAGAAGTGTCACCTCACTTTCTTCCTCCTCTTCCAAGGAATATCAGTTTCACAGGACAGCAGGAGCTTTGTTTTAGTTCTGTGTCCTCAGCTTCTATTTTTTCCACAGTAGGCACTCAATAAATACTTGTTGAGGCGCCTGGGTGGCTCAGTCGGTTAAGCATCTGACTTCAGCTCAGGTCATGATCTCACGGTCTGTGACTTTGAGCCCCGCATCGGGCTCTGTATTGACAGCTCAGAGCCTGGAGCCTGCTTCAGATTCTGTGTCCCCCTCTCTCTCTGCCTCTCCCCAACTCATGCTCTCTCTCAAAAATAAATAAAAACTTGAAAAAAAATTAAAAAAAAAAATACTTGTTGGATGAATTAATTAATGACAGTAGCTAACCTTTTAGGCTGAAAGTAAAAAGGAATTTGTCTTATGGGGCACCTGGGTGGCTCAGTTGGTTAAGCATCCAACTTTGCGGCAGGTCATGATCTCGCGGTCCGTGAGTTCGAGCCCCGTGTGTTCGAGCCCCGTGTGGGGCTCTGTGCTGACAGCTCAGAGCCAGGAGCCTGCCTCAGATTCCGTGTCTCCCTCTCTCTCTGCACCTCCCCCGCTTGCACTCTCTCTCTCTCTCAAAAATAATTAAACATTAAAAAAAAAATAAAAGAAATTAAAAAAAAGAATTTGTCCTAAGTTTTATAGCTAGTGAGGGAAAAAATAGACCTCGGGTTTAGGGTAAGCTAGGGAGGGAGGAAAGAACCCTACTCTAAGATTAGAAGACCCACATTCAAGTTTAAATTCTTTTAACTCTGTGGGTGTTGAGACTAAGATTTTCTTTCTTAATTTATAGAATGGGGATAACTCCCAAGGTTATTCTGAGGATTACTTTAAGGTATATGTGAAAGCTCACAATAATTTATAAAGGGATATGCAAACACATGATGTTATTAATTTTTATCTCAGTAAGTTTATCCATTGGATGACAATAAAATGATTCTATGAGAGTCTTGGAAGAGAGAATCTTTAGCTAAAGATGTAAGTACTAAAAATATTCAACCCCAGAGGTACCACAGACATAGACTAATTTTTTCCATCTGTGCAGTTTAGGGTAGATTTGGCATATGCTCAATACCAGGCAAGAAAGAAACTATGGTTTAGGCTGCTTTTAAAGTTAAAAAAAAAAAAAAAAGCAGAAAAGGAAACTATTTCCTTTTATAAGCATGAATGTTAAAATAAGGAAAGCCTTCATCGAATAATTTACCACTGAAGCAGGACTATTTGAGCCATACTCTCTCCCACTTTCCCCATTCCCCATTTAGGTTCTACTTAGTTACTTGTCTCATATCCCATGATTTCAGGATTATGGTCACTTCCTCCTCACCAAAGGAAAAACAATATAGATTATTCTTTATCGGCCATGCGTGACTCAGAGGTCAGAAGAGCAATTCGTTGTAGGGTACTCTCCCTAGATTAGTAATATTTAAAGACCTGGTTTTCAGGGCCCAGGATTATTTAAAATATTATGGCTTTAAGATTAGGCCCCACCCAAGATACCTCAACAGAGCCTGAATGTGAGGTTGAGAAACTGACATGAGGAAAAAGATAAAGGAGCAAAAAAAGCCATAGTGGGTCAGCTGATGACTCTCTGTCCCTTCCTTGAACTTCGGGAATGACAGGATGGAAGAAGGGGAAAAAAGGCGGTGCCCCACTGCAGATCAGATGTTTCATGAAAGTCAAGAGCGTCAGGGAACTTAATGATCTATGTATGTTCTTAGGGTAAAGGCAATCAATATAATTTCCACTGTTAACTTGTTAGGTGCATCCAAGAAAGGACACTAGGAAAACTAAGCTTGATTACACTTTATCCGGAGTTATCCTAAATCTGATTGTTTTATTCTCCTGCTTAAAAACCTCAGTCTCTCCACATTGTGATTAGAGTAAGTCTAAACTTAACCATGGCGTGGACTATTCTTTGTAACATCATCTCAGACTTCTTCAGTAGCTTCATCTTCTAATTAATTCTTACCACATATCTTGGAAGGTGTAGGAGGCTACTTACAATTTACCAAATAGGCCAGATACTTTTAAACTCCTGTACAGAAATCTCATCCCAGCTGGCCAACCTTGAACTGTACTTCAAAGCCTGGTGAAATTATCATTTCTTGTCTGTAGCTTTCTCAACTCCCACTCTCTCCTAATACTCAGAATGATTGTTCTTTCATCTATGGCGCCGTTGGACTTTGAGCACGGGTTTGTTAAATCACTTATCCTGATGCATTAGGTAGATTCATCAGGACTGTCCTTCCCTCCAGCGCACTGCGTTCTCCAGGAAACAAGTGTAAGCTCATCATTGTACAATTCTTGGCACACTATAGAAGCATAACACAGGTTTGTTGAATTGAATTAAATATTAGAAGAGGGCCAAAGCATTGATGGATTTTCTAGGCCGAGGAACTATGTGCTACATCTACATACATGATTCTGGTTTTGGTCTTATCAGAGTGCTTTTATTAAATGTGCTTTTATTAAAAAACAGTGTCAAAAAAAGTGTCATGAATATATTTCTTTAGCTAAAACATTATTAATCCATTTTCAGCTTAGAACTGACCTTTCCATAACCCAGTTAGCTAAAAGGTAACTGTATAATTTTAAATATTCTCCAGTTGGAATGGAATCACATTTGGGGTTTGCTTTAATCAGTGCACCCCTGTCTTGCTTTTGTTCTTCAAAGAGCCCCTCGACCATAGCCTTTGAAGGCATGAGCACAAGGGAAACCAGATGAACTCTGTCGAATTTTAAACTTACCAATTTCTCTCCTCTAGCATTTAACTTTTCTTCTTTAATTGAACAAGTTAACTAAAGAAGTATATAATGTAGGATCAATTTGTTTTTTTGAATCTTATTCATTATGCCACCTTGTTCCAAAAAGTCTTTAAGAGAGGTTAAAGGGGGGGGAAAAAAAAAACAAACCCACCCACATTCAAAACCAAATTGTTCCACATTTGGTTCACGTTCATCCACAGCATCCCAGTGCTGATGGTCAGTGTGAAAGACTTTTGGAAAAGTTTTCCAGGTACAGCATTTCCTGAAGCATCTTTTATCTTGGTTTACAGCAAAAGATTCTGTTGATACGCATGGGTCACTTCTCTTTCTTATGATCCAGTATGAATTTGTTCAACCTTGAAATCAGTCACTGAGGCCCTCTCTTGGGGTAGTTATTACCTAGCGTGTATCCCGGCTAAATAAAATGGTAACTGATTCATGTCTGAAGGTGTATATGGGATACAGCATAAAGATCAAGAGCAGGAGCCGGGGTCCCTGGGTGGCTCAGTCGGTTAAACATCCAACTTCAGCTCAGGTCATGATCTCATGGTTTGTGAGTCCAAGCCCCACATCGGGCTCTGTGCTGACAGCTCAGAGAGTGGAGCCTGCTTCAGATTCTGTGTGTGTCTCTCTCTCTGCCGCTTCCCTGCTTGTGCTCTCTCTCTCTCTCTCTCTCTCAAAAACAAACATTAAAAAAAAAAGATAAAGAGCAGGAGCTCTGAAGTCAGTCTGTCTGTCTGAGTTTAAATCTGGCCACATCTCTGACCAGTTATGTGACCTTGGACAAGCTGCTTAACCTCTCTATGCCTCACCTGTCTTATCAGTAAAAAAGGAATAATAATACCTACCTCATAGGTTTGTTGTGTGGAATAAGTGAATTAAATCTGTAAACGGTTTATTTTTTTTAAGTTTATTTATTTATTTTGAGAGAGACACATGGGGGGAGGGGCAGAGAGCCAAGGGGACAGAAGATCTGAAGAGGGCTATGTGCTGACAGCAGAGTCCAATGTGGGGCTCAAACTAATGAACTGTGAGATCATGACCTGAGCAGAAACCAAGAGTCAGATGCTTAACCAACTGAGCCATCCTGTTGCCCCTGTAAAGACTTTAGAACAGGATCTGGCACATAGTTAGCACTCAATAAATGTTAGCTCTTGTGTTCTACACCTTTACATTTTGGGGTAAGAAACGTGGTTACAGTAAAAGATTAAAGGCAGGCTGGTCATTTTTATAAAACTTTATTTACAAAACCACAACTCTGTGTGTTTAGGTATCGCTATTGACAAAATGCTTACAGCTGAGATATTACTAAACCATACACTGATTTTAGCTATACCTAAAACCACAATCCAACACTATCCCAGTTTCCTATTCCTGTGTGGCTCTGAATGCAGCTTAAAACAAAAACAAAAACATCATTTATAATGTACAATGGCTTAAGCAAAACACTTCTTTAGTTTTTTTTTCTATTTAAGGGTTGGAAGTGAGAATACTCATTTAAAATTTGCTAGTTACAGAAAAAGGCCTAGAGAATAGAATATGGAGGTTCAGTTGCCCTGCTTTCATAACACAATAACTGCATGACTTTAGAAGAACATAAATAAATCATGCTGGGAAACAGTATATACTGATAATTTTGTTGTTAAAATTCATTTATCTAACATCGTGCTGAGGAATTAAGAGAATTTCTCCGTATATTTTAAAGTTTTAACTTATTCTATTTGCTGATTCACAAAGTTCTGCTCCATTTTAGGGATTTTTCACCAGTATGACACAGGATAACCAGTACCCATGAAAACCTAACAGCTTGGTGTTTTAAAAAATTCCTGTTAAGCTTTAATTCCCAGTTGAGCTTGCCATATGTATGCCTGGGTATACACATGGATACATACTTGGTGGATACACCCCATGTATGTATACTAACGCCCCTTATTCAAGAATATAAAATTAACGGTATCTGGTATCTAGTTGTAAGAAAAATTCCCTAAGACTGTGAGGTAGTTGAGTGACACATGAAATAACCTCCAATCTGAATTTAAGAACACATCTGTACCAGGTGGAGGGTGGAGAGAGGAAGAGGAGGAGGGAGCCATAGAAGAAAAGAACTACCATAACTCAAATTAAATTCAGGTAATTCATCTGAGATAGCAAATAAATAAATCAACAAATGTCTCATTTTTTTTCCAAAAAAAGGAGAAATCCGTAGTATATCCTTGCTAATATTTTTAAAATCAGTCCATTAATATATCTTTTAAATAGGAAAATGTCTGGGTATTATACATCTCATAATCCCATTCATCGAATGCACTCCTCTGCTGAGATATCGAATGTGTCTTCATCTGTATTCTCTTCTATCTCTGGCAAGTTGCCCCAAAGTAGGAAGTTGACACCTGAAAAGAAAAGATCATAAAATTACTTAGAGCCAGCTACTATTACAACTCGGAACATGATATAGAAAACCTTGTATGTTAACATTCTTATATGGAACCATAGTGTTACCAGTAAAGAGAAAAGATATTAAAGAATGTACCATAGATAAAAATTACCTAATATTATTCATCTAAGACATAAACATTTCTAAGCCCTTTGAAGGGCTTGAATTCTAGAATCTTCGAACTCCGAAGGATCTCAGGGCCCATTTCCTCAAACTCTGCCTCTAGCGTATTATGCCATAATCGCTCTACACTGGTAAGTTTCAAATCTATTTTAATGATTTTTAAGGATGGAGATCTCACAAGATTATTTTAGATTAAGTGTCTCTTTGGAGGGTACAGGAAAAAGGCTTGAGTAAGTCTCTTCATCTCCTCAACAAGCACAAAAGTAGCTGGTGGCTTTTTGGTGATTAAAAACAACAAGGTTTTAGAGCCACTTATAATACGAACTGCAATCCTTTCTTATAGGTGGGTTTTAGTCTGGAGGCTATCCAGGTTGTAGCTGCCGTTACATCAAACAAAACAACAATCTAGGGGTGTCTGGGCGGCTCAGTCGGTTAAGTGTCTGACTTTGGCTCATGTCATGATGTCATAGTTCATGAGTTCGAGCCCCATGTGGGGCTCTGCGCTGACAGCTCAGAGCCTGGGGCCTGCTTTGTATTCTGCGTCTCCCTCTCTCTCTTTCTCAAAAATAAATAAATAAGCATTAAAAAAAACCAAACAAACCCAACAATCTAAAGCCTCCTGGTGAAAGGGTAGTCAGATTCCATACTGAAGAATCTAGCCTAGGCATATAGAAGGAACATGACAGACACATGATGGAAGATAATGATATGGTTTGTTCTGGGCACGTAATGTATTACAGAACTTGAAAGTACTAAATTGGGAAAAAATACAATTTATTAATTGACCTCTAGGGGAGCCAATGGAGTCCAACAAGGAAAGCAAATCTCACATTATCAGGTTGTCAGTGTGGCCACGTGGTGGAAGAGAATGAGCCAGGGTTTGGAGATTTGGTTTCAATCTCGCTTCCACTACCACCAGTAAGTACACCATGGGTGTTCTTACTACCTTTACTCTGAGTCTATGCAACTGCAGACAATATATATTATTTTTTAATGTTATTTTTTAATGTATTTAAATTTTTTATAGTATGGCATTATATGTATCTTTTCTAATTTGCTTTTTTCATTCAACATGTTTTTGAGATTTCCTATACCCACATGTATAGCTTTAGCTCATTTCTTTTTGTTTCTGAATTCTGTTGTGTGAATTAAATACGTATAGAGCAAATATATATATATACAGCAAATAGAGCCCATCACTCATCACTTCCTCTAACTGCCATTTTGCACAGGTGCTCAAGGAGATATGTACAAGGAGGTGCACTGTGGCATTGTTGAAACAGTGGAAACAATCAACTGTCTCTCTTGGTTGAGATACTAGAATCTAATCAGGCAAGAAGTTAGCAACTATTTCATGTTGGGGGGGGCGGGGGTGGATACAGAAGTCTATCATATTGTTTTCTGCATTTTTTTTGTGTTTGCATTGTTTATAATAAAAAATACTCCGCCCTCCCCTCCCCTCCCAAGAATGAACAGTATTCTGCTTCCGGTAATATGGCTTTGATGAGCTAATGGAATAATAAGGAGTTACTAGGCCAAAATCTAAGGGATAATTAGAACCATAAAGGTAAGTGGAGAGCTGAAGTCAATTTGCCTTTGAGGGCATTTGCCAATCCCAGAGAATTTGAACTGAGGTTTCTCAAGAGTCCTCAGGAAAGTTTTGGGAAATCAGGTGGACACATGAAGCCTAGCCTAGGACATTGACTTGGGGCCTTTTCCATCTAAACATTCTAGAATTTCATAAAGCTTGTGTATGTGTTCCTTTGATGCAGCTGATTCAGGTGATTCAAGGACAGTCCCAGCATCATGAGAAACCCTGTTTTATACCAAGCATCTTGAAAGTCTCGTTTTAAATCACAATATTAGGGTTACAAAGGAGAAGTTTGATATTCTTGGAGTGAATACTCAGAGACATGAGTAGTTCGGCACAATTGGTTCAAAGGAGAAAAAATAAACTAAGAGATTGGATCTGACAGAAGGAGCACCTTCCTTTCTCTGTTAAGAAGGGAGGAAGGAAATCCTGTGATACATCTGTTTCTCATGGATTAGATTCAATGTGAATGCAAGAATGCTGGGCTTTTATCTTTGAAAAATTGACCAATAATTAAAAAGTAAATCAAAATGGAAAAATCTCCACCCTGTGTTTTGAATTCTATGAAGCAGGAAAAATAGTATCAAAGCAGAAACTTCCTTTAATGTGTCCATGGTCAACACAAATATAAAACTGGAGGCCTAAGTTAGGAGCCTGTGTCTCAGGGGAGTTCAGATAAGTCTCTCCTCAAAAATGGCCTTCGTCATTTTTGGGTCTGAAATTAAGACCCCCAAATGATGGGTTGAGAGCTACAATTGAATGCCAGGTGATTAAAAAAAAATCAGAGTCTATAAAAACCCAAGCATAATTGGAAGGTTTAAAGACCCTCAGAACCTAGCTTACAATTCATGATCTTCCGTCTGTGAAGACAAATCATCCTTAAGAAGAGGAATGTATTTTAAGTTCTGAAGAAGATTAAAACATACATTTAAAAACCTGAGGGTGTTAGTGCCAACTTGGATTATCGAATTCTTTAAATTTGTTCTGTAAACTAAAGTTCTGCAAACTTCAGTTCCCACTAAAAAAGTCCCACTACAAGTCAACCTGGTCTGTTGTGTAAGTAGGTATGAGATAGAGAAAACACATGTGCACAACAAAACCAAATGGCTGCAGACAATATAAAATGTATTATGTAAACATCCTTTAAGAAGTGGTTGTCGGGGCGCCTGGATGGCTCAGTCAGTAGAGCATCCGACTTTGGTTCAGGTCATGATCTCACGGTTGGGGAGTTCGAGCCCCACATTGGGCTCTATGTGGTCAGCCTGTCAGTGCAAGCCTGCTGCAGATTCTGTCTTCCTCTCTCCGTCCCTCCCCTGATTGCTCTCTCCCCAAATAAATCAATGTTAAAAAAAAAAAAAAAAAGAATTGGTTGTATATTTTCCTACTAAATAACTAGTACAACGTATCGGCATTAAATATTTCCCTTGAATAAAATTCCATCATAATTTATTAATATAGATGTCAAAATGTCTTTTTTTTTTTTTTTCTTTCCTGAAGCAATATCACCAAATACAGAGGTTACCTAGTCATCCTCCCTCCCAGGTCCTACTGGCCCAGGCTCCCCTCCCTACTTTCTTACACACACACACACTTGACCATCAGATCTAAAATCTTCCAAAATTCTCTGGAGATGTAATACGTATCAGTGCAACAATTTAGAGCAACTATTAATTTTAAGAGACCAAGAAGCAAAAGAGCCAAGTCTGAGGCTCTTGTATATACAACAATGAAATAGAAATGGCAAGGAATTTTGGCTAGTAGTTCCCCTAACTGAATATTTGGGTTAAAAGCCCTGAAGTTTCACACTTTCAACTCAGGTGAGAGGGTTTCAGAGAGAATCCTCAAACAATCAATTGGGAGTTTCACTCAGGTTTTGGTAGACAAGTAAATGTTAGAGGAATTTCCGAGTCAATTGTTTCTTACCGGTAGCGTCTAGTCTGTTAATATCATAAACTGCCTGGCTGTGAAACATCCAGAAGTGTCCATTGTTGCAGGAAAGAAGGCAGGAACAACAGGGAACAATCACATGATAACCCACAATGTTCCCACTAAGAAAGAAAAGTAAATATACTCAGATACCAGGTAATAACTGGCCATATAAACATTTTCGTGTGCTAATGTAAATGAACAGACCACCTCGAGTCCTCATTTCCTCCTAACAACCTCCATTGCTAGATCTTTGGGATGGGAGTGACTCTGGTAATGTTAAATTTGACAGTGCTACTGTCAAATACTAACACATTCTCCATTTCCTTGCTGGTCCTGCTTTACACGTTGTCCTTTCAGAAGGTAGCTTCTAGACGTCATGCCATAAGGTTGTGATGTGTTCCGTGGAACACCCAGAATTGAGGTGCTGTACAGACAAAATATATTAGATAAAAGGTTTTTGCTATCCCCAGGACTGTGGCAAGTTGGGTTCTTCTATGTTCTAGTTCTACGCCAGCACCTAAAAACTGTCTCAACAGATGGAGGAGTAGGAAGACAGCATGAGCCCCTGTAAACCAAACACAAGCTGGCTGCTCTAATTTTAGTTTTAGTGTTTTTGAAGGAATTCAGAAATAAGGCAAATCCGTAGCTTCTAGAGAAAGTTGCAAAAGTTTTTGACTGTCTTCAAGATTATCCCTCTGATTACAAGTACTTCACTCTTCCACAGATTTTTTTTTCCTATATGGTCATTATTAAATAAAGTGAATATACAGGGAACATTTTAGCTAGTACTTTTTTTTTTTTTTTTTTAATGATAACATGTACTTATACCTTGGGTTGTAACAATTCTTATTATAGCTTGTTCCCACCCTGGGAGATGTGGGAGTCAGTCAGTTTTGTGAGGCCCTATAAAAAAATACTATAAAAGGTACCAGCCTACCTAAAATATGTCTTCTAATCATAATCTGCTTGAAAGGCAAACACATGAGAGCAAGTTGTTCTTGGACCAGGACTGACAGTTATTTGTAGGACTATATTGCAAGAGTAAATTCTATGGCTTTAATCACCATCCGTATTCATTCATTCATTTACTCATTCAATTCGTGTTTATTGAGCATCTATTACTATGTGTCAGGTACTGTTCCAGGTGCTGGGAATACAGCAGTGGACAAAGTCCTTATTCTCATGGAGCTAACATTCTAGTAGGGACGCATTCAGACCATTTTGCTCCCCTGCTAAGGCCCCTTCCGTGGCTTCCCATTGGCCAAAACTCAAAACAAAAAAACCCCTTCATATGAAGGTCTAGATCTGTGCTATCCAAAATGTGGCTGTTGAGCACTTGAAGTTTAGCTAGACTGAACTGAAGTGTGCTGTAAATATAAAACATATGCTGGATTTTAAAGACTAAGGATAAAAAATAGAATGTAAAATATTTTGTTAATAATTTTTTATGTTGGTTACATGTTGAAACAATATTTTGGTTATATGGGTTAAGTAAAATATACAATTTAAATTAATTTCACTTGTCTCTTATTACTTTTTAAAATGTGGTTATTAGAAGATTTTCTTTATTTTTAGATTTTTTTAGAAGATTTTAAGTTACATATGCGGCTTGTAGATTTCTATTGGACAGCGTTCCTCTAGACTATCTGGATTCTGACCGCATCTCCAGTCTACTCCCACTACTCTCCCTTGACGTTCACAATGTCTCAGCCATGCTGGCCATCATCTTTTTATTCCATGACCATGTTAAGCTTCCTCTTGCCTTGGGTTCTCTGCACTAGCTGTTCCCTGTGCCTAGAACATTTTCCCTTGAGCTCCTTGTCATCCTTTCGGATTTAACTCCAATGTTACCTTCTCATGAGAGGTCATCCCAGACCATGCTATCTCAAATAGCTCTTACCTACTCTCCCAACCTCTATTTTTCTCTATAATTTATTATTATTATTATTATTATTATCATTATTATTTCCTTTGGAGCACCTTCCACCCTATTCAATATCTTATTGATTTAAATATCTTACTAACCAATCATCTTCCCACTAGAATATAATGTCCAAAAGCCAGTGACTTTGTTTTATTTACTGTTGTGTTTCCAGCCCCTATAGCAATGATTAGCACATAGTAGGACTTCAATGTATGGTTTGAATGAATGAAAGAATGAATTTAAATCATCATTAGCACATAAGAATTTAAATTATTTGGATTATAATTTATAATCCAAACCTCATTTAAATGTTAAAAAAAATCTCAAATTTCTTCTCTCTAAAATGGGACAAATAATACTCAAGTCTGTCTACCTCTCAAAAGATAATAGTAATAGTTTTCATCTGTGTTGTAATTTATAGTCTATCAAGCCTTTTAACATTCGTAATTAATTTAATCTTCACAACACTCCATAAGGTAAACACAAAAGATACTTAAATTTCTATCTTCTTAAGTTAGAAGATTGTTTCTATCTTCTTAAGCTATAAATTAAACAAGGAAACAGAGGTCCAGGGATTTAGAGGCTTAAGGAATTTACTCAAGATCACATTTAGAGTTAAGAGTAGGGCCAGGGCTCAAGCCTGATTTTTATGATTGTAACTCTGTTTTATCTTCCCAAACTACATTGACTTTTTCTGAAAATTAAAGCAGATATTTGTCAAGGTGCTTTGAAAAATTATAAAATCATATACAAATGTGACACAAGACCCTTTTAAAAAATAACTCGAAGTAACAAATGGTTTTTCAATGGCTCACTGCATGGGTTATAACCAGTGCTTGATGCAGCCCACTGAACCTTTCTCTGTGCTGTGGTGTTAACATCCATCTTCCAAATGCAGGGCCATCTAGAATCTTGCCACAAATTACCATTTTAAACATGCGATGTCTTTCAGTTTACATTTGCAGATTTCAGTGAAATAGCATCTTCCAATGAAGTCCACTGCACTGGAGAAGGAAATGTGCAGAAATGGTCAAAGGTACTTTTTAAAAAATTGTTGTAAAAACACATATAACATAAAATTTACTAAATTAATCATTTTAAATGTACGGTTCAGAAGTCTTAAGTGTATTCACATTGTTGTGCAATGAATCTCCAGACCTCATTCGTATCACAAAACTGAAACTCTATGTCCATCAAACAGCTCCCCATTTCCCTCTTCCCTCAGCCCTTGGCAACCACCGTCTACTTTCTGTTAGTATGAATTTGACCATTTTATATAGCACATATAAGTGAAAGCATATAGTATTTGTCTTTTTGTGACTGCCTTATTTCATTTAGCATAATGTTCTCAAGTCCCCTCCCTATTGTAGCATATGGCAGGATAGCTTTCCTTTACAAGGCTGAGTAATAGTTTGTTGTATGCATATACCACATTTTGTTAATGAACATTTGCATTGCTTCCTAGCAGCATTCTTCACAGTGACCAAGGTTAACCAAGGTTATTGTGAGGAAAGCTGCTAAGAACACAGGTGTGCAAATATATCTTTTAAATCTTGCACTGAATTCTTCTGGGTATATATCCAAATATAAACACATACTCAGATACATATATACACCCAGAAGTGGGATTCCTGGATCATATGGTAATTCTATTCTCAATTTATTTAGGAAATTCGATGCTATTTTCCATAGCAGCAGCACCACTTCATATTCCTACCAATAGTGCACAGGGTTCCGATTTTTCCATATCCTTGTATTTTTGGTTGTGATTTAGCATGAATTTTGTAGACCCAAAGAGCTGAAAGAGACTCTAAAGCAGAATGATAGTATATTTTGTAAGAGTCAGTTAATACTTCTGAGCTTACCATAAATATGACAAAATTCCACTTAAATAATCTTATGTGTTCATTAATTCATACATATCTTAGCACGCTAATCCATTACTATTACAACCCCTATAAAGAAGAAGAGACAATAAGAAAAACCTGGTTCTAATGTAGACTCTGGTCTAACCTCTAACAATTCAATATCTGAGCCCTCATCTTATTGCTTACCACATCTATTGCAAAGATGAATGGGTTAATATTTTAGGGGCATCTGGGTGGCTCGGTCGGTTGAGGGTCCAACTTTGGCTCAGATCATGATCTCCTGGTTCGTGGGTTCGAGCCCCGCAACGGGCTCTGTGCTGACAGCTCAGAGCCTGGAGCCTGCCTCATTTTCTGTGTCTCCCTGTCTCTCTCTCTCTCTCTCTCTCTGCCCCTCCCCAACTTGTGCTTGCTCTGTCTCTCAAAAACAAATACATATTTAAAAAAATTTTTTAATTTGTCTGCATGTGTGCATCTGTGTGTGTGCTACTAGTAAGAAAAAGCGTTAGACAAAAAAAATCATAGAACCTGTGCAATAGTAGGTTCTAGATTTATTGTCTAGTGCTTTTTTTTTTGTAACACACAGGTGCACACACACATACAGAAGTACTTAAAATATTAACCCAAATATCTTTGCAATAAATGAGAGCCATTTGCTTTGCCAGTAGGCATCTCTACACTTAAACCATTTCAGAAAAGGTTTCAAGAAAGGAGGAGTTCATAGCTTTTGAGTATATTTCCAAAATGTTGAAGTTTCTATCATCACAAAGTTCATTTTAAAGTATTATGATTGTTAGCCTAAATCTTGAAAATTACATAAGGGCATAAATATGCTGCCTATGGAAGAGAAAGTACCTCTTGGAGCTAGAAAAAATGTACATTTGAGTAAAATAAAATGGCTATTTTTCCAAATAGGTAGCAAATTCTTACGTGTCTGAAAACAGAATTGAAGAGGATTTAATGATGCAAACAAATGCATAGTATCTGAAATAGTTGACAAGGATTGTTTTAGGGCTAGGTCTATTTCATAGGCTAAAAATCTATTTCTCTCTCATTAAGAGAGAGATTGTTAAAGAACACTGAATTACCTGGACAATGGATCTGATTCAGCCTGGCAAATTGCAAATAATGGCAGCAAATTATGAATATTTTTGGCCTAAAACTTTATGGATAAAAATGAAAAACTTAACTCTTCTAACAGTACAGAGAACCTTGCCTGAATTTACCTAGAGTCTAGGGTCTAGGTCGTGGATTTGATCCAGTGAGTTAGTATGGTTGGGCGGGGCACAGCGCCAGGGGATCCAACTTAAGGGATGTGGTCACATGACTATAATTGAACCAGAAACATTACATCAGGACTGACCACTCTGGCTAAACCACAGACTTTGTCCAGACAGTCTGCCCACTTAGTTATACTCCAAGGGGATCATCAGACTGTTGGGAGTGGCTGGAACACCAAAATGATAACCTCCTTGTTGACTCCCAGAGGTCCAAACCATACACTTTTCCCATTTAGTTAAAGGCTACCGTTGCCCGCCACTAGCAAGACTTACTTGGTAGGAGGGATGTCTGTAGAGAAAAGGTCTATTTCAGTATCAGCCAGCAAAACAGCCTTCATTCCCCTAGAGCTGAGCACTTGTTTACAGAATTTGCAACACAGGATGGACACGCACCGGTCCTCGAAACTACAACTGCTGGTAGACATGGCGTCCCGGGAAGGATGCGGTGCGGGGTTTTGAAAAAGGAAACAAGAGCAGTATCTTTCCTAGTTGGATTCCCCCAGGCCAAAAATCAAATTGCGAGGCCTCGACCTTTTTTCTAAGCCCTAAAACTGGGAAGGAAATGAGTTCTTTCCTGTTTTCCCGTGGGAGGGTGAAAGTAATATTTATTGAGTAGGAACAGGGCGAAGCAGCAAATGTGGCTTTCCTTTTAACTTTAGGGGGAGGCAGTGGGATTTGAAGTGGGGAGGCGGCGAGCTACAAAAGGCCTGGGAACTTCTCTACAGACTCCCCAGCCACGCGTCTAAAAGACTCCTCTACTCTTCAGCTCCCGCCCCTGTAGCAATTCCCTTAGCTTTCTCCTGCAGAGTCCCTCCGTGAAAGCTCCTCTCCTAAGCCCCTCCCTCGGAGCGCTCCAATTCCTCGCCCTCTGATCGCCGGCCACGCGTCCCGACCCACGCCTCCTCTTTGGAAATCTTTCTCCTCTTCCCAGGATCCAGAAATCCCCTCGGCTTTTCCCACCCGGACGAACCCGGGTTCTCCTCAGTCCTCCCAGGACCCTCCCTCCTCCGCTCTGCTCGCTGCTAGGCCCCCGCTTCACTTCTCTCCTGGCAGCCCCCAGCCCTCAGCGTGCTGGCTGGATCTCGCGCCGTTTCTCTTGGTCCCGGTCCCTCAGCTCTCCCTCGTGCCCCCCGCTGTCCCCTTAGGTCTCCTCCGGAGCGGCCGCTCCGGAGCGCGCGATGGTGTTGATGGGACGGGGCAGAGGTCGCTTTTGGGGTTCAGTCGGCGTTGGGGTCTCTATCAGCGAACGCGTCGCGTTTTGCTCCCTCTTCCGCTCTCTCTGCCTTTCCAACCGGCTGTCAGTTTGAATTGCAGGCGCAGCGCACCGATTGGGAGAACCAGAGTTCGCCCGCGTCCCGCATTGGAAGGCTCGGGAGCCTTCCCCTGCTGAGATCTTAGTGGCCTGGAGACCGTACGCCCCGCCTCAGTAACGGTGCCGAGATGAGCTCGGCTTTCTGGTTGGCCGAGTTTGGCTCCGCCTCCGCTCCCATTGGCCGGCACCGGGAGCTTGGGCAAACCCTACTCCCGCCCCAGTGAAAGAGGCAAGGCAGTCCCTTCACGCTTCTTATTGGAAGACTTTCTACAGTCCCTACTGGTCTCTACTCTCTACTGGCTAAAATTCTCCGCAACGCCCCTCCTCTCTACCCCGGTCCAATTGGTAGTGCCTTCTCTCAAGAGTTTGTGTTTGGCTGTTGGTTCCATTTTAACCCCGCCCATTAATTCTACTTCTGGGCTCGGCAACCCTGGGAGGAGCTTGCTCTATGACCACGCCTCGGTGGTGCTAGTCACACCTCCAAAGTTTCTCAAGCTCCTCCTCCTCACTCCGGACCTCTCGAGATCAGCTATTCCTATTGGCTACAGGCCCCATCGGTCGATAGAAAACGGGCGGTGATTGGTAAGAGGGTGGGCTCTGCTTCCCGGCGGGGTCCTGCGGAGTTGGCGGAGGCTCCTCAGGGGACTAGGGGGACCGATCTGCGTAGAAGCGGGTGGCGGGGAAGAGGGGAGGAGATCTCTGAGTGGGAAGCGAAGCTGGGGACCTGAGACCCGTCGCGTCAGAGCCAGGTAAAGGCTCCTTCCCTCTCCCCTTTCCTCTTCCCGGCCGCCGGGCTGGAGCCCTGACTGAACAAACCCGGGCTGGGGCGGGAAGGAGAGGGCGCGGATGCTGCTTGCGGCATCGCCTAGCCGTGCCGCCCGGAATCACTCAGACGCCCTCCCCCTCGACCCTCTCCAAATCTTCCAGTACAGCCCATAATACTTCTCAAGACTGCATCTCTCACTGCCCTTCACCGCACAGTCTCGGGCTCTGCCCTGGGACTCTGCCGCTGTGCAGCAGGCACCCAGCCCCCTCCCCAAGTCCTCAGCCCCCTCCCCAAGTCCTCTGCACACGGGCAGGCTTGGTCCACCTTTGGGCAACCGTCGTTGGCATCACCCGTAACCATCGGCTATCCTCTTCCCCTGTCTCCAAGCCCTGGCAGACAGCCGGGTTACAGCCCAGGACCCAGAAGGATGATTGTTCCGCACTGCTTCCGGGGCTTTTTCCCTGTTCCAGCCCCCTGCCCTCCTGGAATGGTGCCTTTCACGCACTCCCTAGACCCATAGCAGGTCCCCAAGTTGCTAACATCCTTCCGTTCCATGTAACATCGTGGCCACGGTAGCCTCCTCACCACCCCCCACCCCTCCCCGAGGTAATCCTCCCTTTGCCCTCTCCCCGCCTCCCAAACGTGTGCAGGAGCTCCAGTCATCTATCCCCTGCTCCCATGCAGCCTCTGGACCCCACCTCACACCCCCCTCCCCGCTTCCTGCCCGCCTGAACCACCACGCCGCCTGGGCTCCATCTTCCTCCCGGCGCGGGAAGTGGGAGACACCAGCGGAGCACCCCCCCCTCCCCTGACACGGAGAGGGAAAGGGGCGACCTAGGAGGGAGGGTCGCCGGTGTGGCACGGTGGGGAGCAAGACTCCTAACTCTGCGTTCCCGCTGCTTCCCTCCCGCCTCCCGGACCTTGGCCAGGGCGGGATATCCTCAGGCACCTCCTGGTGCGAAGGGTCGGGACTGCGACCCTCCCGTCCCTCCCGACCCCCCTCGCTCACCCCCCCCCCCCAACCGAGCCTGGGTTTGGGTGCGGTATCTGGGATCTCTGGGCATGGGTGACAGAAAATATTGGGGGTGTCATTTAAGAGTTACTCTCGTCCGTGACTTGGGGGAGGCGGCGGCTGCCTTCCGCCCCCCGCCCCTGGGTTTTCCCGACTCCGACCCTCGCCTCTAACCCGTTTCCTGCTTTTGCCGACCACATTGTTTTCCTGGATGTGCCCCGTGCGGAGCAGGCTTTTTCCTGCAGGTCTCACCCCCCTCAACATTTTGCTGCCAAGAGAAGCTAGTAACCAAAAACAAAACAACTGGGAGGAGGGGCGGGAGGGGAAGAAAAGTTGTGCCCGGGTGGCTTGTCCCTCCCTGGCTTTGATCCCTTTTGATGTCCTGGGAGTTGCCCCAGCCGGGGGTCAGGGGCCGCGTCGGAGCCACTGCAGAGAGTGCTCCCTTCGGCTGGCCGCTGCCCAGCGCTGGCGGGGCTCGGAGGCCGCGGAGGTGCCGCAGTCCCCGCCCGGAGCCCCGCGTTCCCGCCGCAGTCCCCACCCGAAGCCCGCGCAGGCGGCTGCTCCAAAGTGTTTTCTTCCAGCCTTAAAACAAAATCCGGAGGGAGCTTCCTTCCTCCGCACCTCGCCGCGCCGGGCTCTGTGGGCCGGGCGGCGTTTGGCCGAGATGAATGGGCCCAGGCCGGGCTTGGAACGACATCCCCTACCCCACCCCCGCCGCGATTAGGATCTGCGCCGGGGCTGATCGCCCCCTCCCCTTTTCCCTGCATTTACAGGCAAGTGAACCGGAGCAAACGACTTCCGATCCAGTCTGCGCTGCTGCGGCTCCCGTTTGGGATTTGATTTGCAGCATCTTCGAGCCTGTGCAACAAAAAACCGCGAAGCACGCCCAGCCCTCCCCCGGCACCCTTTTACGCACCCACTCCCTCCCGGGGACACAGCTGGGCGCGTCCACACCCCCGCACCCCCCACACCATGTTGTGCGGAAGGACTTCCACTCCCTGCCTGTGTCGTTGATGTCAGACCCCAGGCCAACCTCCGGGCGCTGCAGTTCTCCCGGCTAATGCTGAGGCTGCGGCTCCGGCTCTAGCACAGGAACCAGCCGCCGCCGCGCCCGGCCCCAGCGCCCACCGTCTGCATGTGCCCGCCGTAGCCTTCTGCCCAGCCCGCAGCCCGCGCTCCCCGGAGCGCTGGAGACCACCGCGGGGGGCCCCTTCTGCCCTTGGGAGAAGCGGTCTTGGAGGTATTGATTTCGGTGGTTGGATTTTTCCCGTGGATCTATCAATTCACAATTTGAATTTGGAAGAAAGAAGGAAAACATGACGTCTCCGGCCAAATTCAAAAAGGATAAGGAGATCATAGCAGAGTACGATACTCAGGTCAAAGGTAAGGGCTTTGAAAAATAGCACAATGCATATGCTCCGTGGACCATTGAGACATGTATTTCCACCCTGATTTGCAGGATGTTCATTTCTTTGGGTGGAGCAGGTGGGGGCAGGCTGAGCCCAGAGGTGGTTTCATAGGTGGGTTTGAGCCTCCGAGGGATGGGCTGTGCCAGGGGCCAAGGGCTCTGGAAAGGAATTTTCAGAGTGGGCTTTAGGTTTGCTCCTGAAGGGCTGGCCCTTATTTTGGCAGCCTTTTCCCCCAGGCTAGATGGGATGGGGGAGGGGCAGGAGGTTCTTGGAGAGAGAAAGGCGGCAGTTTGCCTCTGGGTGTCTGGGTCAGGTTTCCTTGAAGGACAACTGAAATCTGACAGGTGTTTGGGAATTTATTTCAGAGGTTGAAGAGTCCTGGTAGAGAAAGGCAACCTTGAGGAGGTATACCATTTGGGGAGCCCCTGGGGAGGCGGCTTTTTTTTCTGCTGCACTATATCAAAAGGTGACATTTGCTGTGGCATCGGACACAGAAAGTCTGTAGCCACCTTGGGTGCACCTTGTACCTACCTGGTCTCTGGTTGCCCTGCATTCAATCAGAGATCAGAGAACAGAAAGAATAAGGTCATTTCACACCCCGTCTCCGCCCTCACCTAAGCATGAATGGAGTTGAGATGTTAGGGTTGCTGGGTGGTGCTTGTTCTGGAGCATGGGAAGACATAATTGTTTAACCCTTCTGTGTTGTCACCCTCTGCTCCAGAATGCATGCTTTTAAAGGCCCACTTCCCTCTGCAAAGATGTGGAGGGTAAAGCAAAATGTGGACCTGGAGAAACCAAGTGACCCTGTCTGCACATCTAGTTGACTACCTGACTTGGCACATGAATCAGAGCCTCTTCTCAGATAACCTTTTTTTAACCAGTCATTCCCATAAGAGGGGTTCCTGCCTGTTAAAGAGCCCCAGGATGTGTTTGTGCAAGGCACTGTCCCTTCCTGGCCATTCACTGGAAAGAGCCATGTGCTCTAGTCCATTGAGACTTCAGCTGGGGAGTGGGAGAGGTGGGTGGCCTTGAATGTTACACCACATGGTTGGAGCTCTGGGTTTTCCTTTGTTTCAGAGTACAGAGGGAGGGGCCCCTCCTTCTTTCCCTGCACCAATGCAAGGAGACCTTTTCCTATCATAGAGGACTTGGGAAGGGCCATGTCTCCCTTCTAATGATTGCCTCCGGTGGGAATAGTGTAGAGCTTGAAATGGGCAGCTGCCTTATCTCCTGGAAGGTTGGAATGTAGTTTGAAGTCCCCATTTTGCCTGTAGGGTCTTTTTAATGTCATCAGCTTGGTCATTTCTGGAGGTGCCCTGAGGGACCTTCTATCCACTGGGCTGCAAATATTGGTGGGTTTATTACAGAGATGGGAGAATTGATTGATTGATAGATTCAGTTGAACAGGGATTGGGAGAGGTGTGGTCGTGAGTTATAATTGAGGTCTTGGCCTCTTGTCACTGTTCATAATCTGGGCCTGTTTTTGTAAACAATAAGCCACTGGCCTCCGTGTCCTGTCCAGATGCACTGTATTCTGTTCCTGGAATCCCCCTTGCCATTTTAACCAGATATGTCATTCAGTTTTTTTACACATCCTATTCTTAACTGTTGCCATAGGGAGTGTTAATAACTTTGACTTTCCCGATTTCTCTCCAGAAGCACACCATTTGACTAAGGTGCAAAGTGATTTTGCATGTTTATTTTTTTGAAAGGTTCAGGGCTGATAGGTGTTAATAGAACCTTGTCTGTGGATTCCTATTGGTGAAAGATTTCTCACGAGTGTCTCAAAATTAAACACTTGTGTATTTACAAACATTGCTCATTGAGATGATGTAATGCAGTTGGCTATTTGGGGTTTCTCATCAACCTTGCCGCAAGCAGGAGACTGTTTTGCTTTGCTCTGATATTTTCCATTGACACCCTTCAGGATCATAGAATTTTATAGGTGGCTGAGCATGACGTCTTACTCGGAGAAGGTGCCTGATAAAAAGCTGATTTAAATGATTTAGTCCCTCATTTTATAGCTGAGGAGAGTACAGAGAAATTAAGAGGCTTGTCCAAGGTCACACAGCTAGGTGGTGGTAGTTCTGAAACCAGAAGCAGGTTACTGAGTTCCAATTCTGTATTTTATTCTATTCCTATTTGCTATGAGATGTCATCTGACCAGAGTAGGAAAAAAGAAATCCTTAAGCCAAAATCTGTCAATGGATACTAGTAGCAATACGAATAATAATAGATTACATTTTGGGAGCTCATGATGTTCTAGCCTATGCCAAGTGCTTTATATATGAATTGTCTTGTTTAATTCTCACATCAACCTGGGAAGTAGATACTATTTCACCCTCCATTCACTGCATGAAGAAACAGGCTTAGAGAGGGTAAGAAACCTTCCCAAGGTCACACAGCCAAACCCTGGCAGCCTGACTCCCTTCCTTTATTTATCAGCTATTTATTGAGTGCCTTTTGTGTGTTCTAGGGACTGGTGATACAGCAGTGGACAAGACAAAGACCCCTCCCTCCCTTGTGGAGCTTCCATTCTAGAACCAGGGTTCTTCGTGGAAGAGCTTAGAGATTGGAGACAAAGGACCCGGGTTTCTAGGTTGGCTCTGCTCCCCCACTAGGTAGAAGCCTTTAGTCAGAATTCCAGTTTTTTTCTGTGTTACACGAGACTGGAAGAGCTGCTGGTCTTCTCTTACAGATGCCAAGATAAAAAAGAAAATTGCTCTTTTGGTCTGGTGACTAAGAGCACAAGTTTTTGAGTTGAAGGGACTCAGGTTTAAAATCTCAGTTCGGTCACTTGCTCACCTTGGGCGAGTTATATGACATGTCTGAAAGAGTATATGTTTCCTAAGGTAGTCATGAGGAGTCAGCGAGATAGGATATGAGAATCATTTAGCATGGTATCTCGTACTTTTAAGCGCTCGCCTGTAGCACAGTCTAGTCCTCAGTTAGTGAACCTTGCTTCTTGCTGCTTTAGGCTGACCATAAGGCTACACTGCCCATATCCTCCCCGAGTGCCAGCTGTTAAATGATAGGAGACAAGTCTGGGAATGAAACTTGAGTTCTGGTTTAGGTTCGTTCCTACAACAGTGGTGAAAGGTATCTTGGGTCACTTAAACCCTGTAGACCTCAGCTTCCCTTTCTGTAAAATGAACAGCTAATTCTAATGTCTAGTTTTTGGCCACTGTTGTCCCGTTTGTCTCTGACCAGACTTCTGGGTTTTGCCTTTCGGTCAGAACGGGTTGAATCCAGTGAACTCTAAATGGACTGTGTGGGACCTTGTCTATCCTGTGGCTTTTGCCTCCCTTTAAACCACCTGCTTGCATGTGCCCTAAAGGGCTTCTGAGGCTGCGGCCCCAACCCTACCCCAGCCTGGTTTTATGAGGGGTGTGCCTCCTTAGTCAGCCTGCCTTGTAGCCGCCTTCTTAAAAACCATCATTGTTTCTGGTTTGTGGGTGTTCAGATTCCTTTGAAAGTTCATGCCTCAATGTCTGACTTGAAAGTAATAATATTCTTAATGCTTTTACATGGCTCTTTCCAATTAGTGAAACGCTTTCATATACGTGAATCTCTGGAAATTCTTGACAACCCTAGTCAGGTTCATGGTCGAAACCTGAGGCTTTTGGCCTGTAGCTTGTTACCTTCTTTCAGGACTGGAGCAGCAAAAGGTGGTCAAGTGCAAGGCATGGTTAGTGGAGGTGATGATCTGGGTGGTATTTGGGTGGCTTCACATCACTGCATAGTTTCCCTGCTAGCTATTGTCCTTTCCTTATTCAAGGGTCCCTTTCCTTTACCCTCTCTATACCTTGAGTTTTTATAGTGCCCCGGACAGCTTGAGATCGACAGTTAATGCAAATATTCCAGGAGGAATCCTCCAAAACAGAGTGGCACTATGTGCTGAGCAGTCAGATTTTCTTTCTGGAGAACATTGGGGGTCTTGTCCTTTTTTTTTTTTTTTTCTTAATGTCTTAGAAGAACGGTATGTGTGCACCACAGAGCTGAGAAGTGAAATTCTGTAATTTCCATCTGGAGCATTTTGATAGAAAAGCCTCAGGCCTTTGCCTGCAACAGTTTAACCCTTTTAGGACCCTTTCAGAGCAGGAGATGAAATTCAAAACTCTATACGCACTGTGTGTGCACACACACTGGGGAATGTGGATTGCTGGTATTTAAACAAGCTTGTTCCCCTGGGAGGTCTGAGCGGTTCTCCACTCATGCCAACAAAGGTCTACTCCGAAGCTTCTTTCCTCCCAGCCCCCACTCCCCAAGGGAGCTTTAAATATAATCAGTTTGTGAAAAGCTGCAGTAAAACATCTCCTTGGAATCCCCAAGCAGATGCTCTCATCTTCTGCAAGGTGATTGAAGGCTTCTCTTCCCTTGCTCAGGGAAAACAGGACTCTGCAGTAAGCTGAGCTCCTGGAAGAAAATGAAGCTCATGGAAAAACGAAGTCCTCTGTATCTCAGAGGAAGATGGTGGACAAGGAGCTGGGGGTGCCGAGGAAAGCCCTGGGCAAAGCAGTGGGGTGTGAGACACGTGTTTTTTGGGGGGGTGGCCCTTTTCCAATTTCAGGTGTTGTCTTAGGGAATGGGAACAGAAGTGTCTTTGGAGAAGCCCATCTGGTAGTTATGGCCCCATCACCATGCACCACACAGGTTGAAAGCCAGGACAAGGCCTAATCATTTCTCTGCTACGAAGTGCACAGTCGGACCTGGCCCTGATATATGGGGTCCACACCCTTTTCAAATCAGCAGGTGCCCAACTCCTGACTCATATACTCCCATGTCACTCCAGATAAACACAGGCCGCCAGTGGTACCTGTAGAGCTCTTCTTCCAGAAGAGAAGTTTTCTTCATGGGGATCGTGCTTATTGTATACCCTAGGCCACCGAGGGCTTTGTTAGGGAAGTATTATGTCCAGTTGCAGGGAAAACGAAGTCAATATGTGGATTTGTACTGGTAACAAAATTGAAGTCATCAGTTTTAACTTGGTGTCAGCTACAGACTTGGCCCTTTGGGAAATCTGGGAAAGTTACCTCAGAAGTTGTCTGATTTAAATATAAATAATGAGAGCACTTGAGAACATTTTTAAGAATTACCAAATGACACCTTTAATGATTTTACAATAATGTGTAGGAACTTTCATCTGTCCAATTGTGGGAGAATACACACAACATAAAATTTACCATCTGAACCATTCTTCCGCGTACAGTGCAGGGGCGATTAGAACATTCCCGTCGGGCAAATCAGCACCACCATCCATCTCCAGAACTCTTTGGGTCTTGCAGAGTTGAAACTCTGTACCAATTAAACAGTACCCTCTCACCCCCACCCTGTGTCTCTGACTGACTGAGGAACCACATATAAGTGGAGTCATCCCGTATTTGCCCTTTCATGACTGGCTTATTTCACCTAGCATAATGTCCTCAAGGCTCATCCATGTTGTAGCGTTTGTCAGACTTTTCTTCCTTTTTAAGGAAGAAAACATTGATTGTACACATTGAATGTGTACAGCACATTTTGTTTATCTATTCTTCTTTCCATGGGCGCTTGGGTGGTGTCTACCTTTTAGCCATTGCAAATACTGCTGCTAGGAACAGTGTGATGTATCCCTATTTAAAAAACATGTCCTCTGTACCCAAGTTTTACAAGCCTGTGTGTACATTTCTATATAATCATTTGTCCTGATCAATCTTTAGACTTAAGATTTAAATATACATGCTCATATTTTCATATTATGAGTATGTATTTATGCTCATAATATGAACATTGTATATAGATAACAATTTTATATGTTTTAGTAATTACAGGAATTACTAAGCTTTTATTGTGTTTTTAACAGCTTTATTGAGGTTTAATCGACATGTAATAAATCGTAATGTTTAAGGCGTACATTAGATAAGTTTTGGTATCTGTTGTGTACCCATGAAACCATCACAATCAAGACAGGTGAACGTAACCGTCATCACCAGGGGTGTCTTCATTGTAATATGTGATTAAATGAGTAATGTGATAACCACATTATAGAAATGACATTAACCTAAAAATAAGTAAAAGCTAGGTATTACCAAGTTTAAAAAATTAGTAAATAAATGATGACCCAAGCTACCCAGATTGGTTCCTGGAAATGGGATTTAGCCTTAGTGAATAAAGACAGTCTCCCAGAGAAATTGCGTTAATAATTGTGCCTCAGCCGTTACTGTGTGTTTAAGGGAGAAGATACAGGATAGGGAGAGAGAGAAAAGAAAAAAATCTTGGACACAGTGGGCGTTGATGGGTGACAGTATCTGTTTCCCAAAGTCCTCGCTTGAATCAGTCCCTGGGGCCTCACACATCTTCTGAAGGGATCACAAGTGAGCCAGATGCCAAGGGGAGGGGCTGGGGGCTCCCCTGGGAGATCTGCTCAGAATGCTATGAATATGGCTTATTTCCTCTCATGATTGATTCCCTGTTGAAAAGAGACCAGCTTCCCAGGTGAACATTAACTTGGTCCTCAATCTTAGTCTCAATTTCATCCTTTCAGCCATATTTCTTATTTTACTGTAAGAGGACTGGTGGCCTATCTGGACTACTTGCCATAGTTTAAACGCATCTACTGTTAGCTAACATTTTGCTCTTTGCGGCTTACTGTGTAGTGGGCGTTATTGCCAAATACTTGACATAGATCATTCCTAATCCTTACACTAACTCTAGGAGGAATATATTGCTGTTATCCCATTTTGCTGATGAATGAAATGAAGTGAAGGCGATTCGGTGACTCACCGCGGGGCTGCCGCAGGTGAAGGATGGGACAGAAGTTAGAACCTGGGCTGTCAACCAGAGTCTGAGTCTCAGTGCTGTTCCTGGAGTGCCCTCTCTCCCTGCCCGGCCCCACAGCTTCACCTACTGAAATCTCACCCCCATGCTGGGTGCCTTCCTTGGTCACTCTGACTGGCAAGTTTCCTTCTCTCTCGGTGACTCACACAGTGCTGTGGCATTCATCTTGTACCTCCTTAAGTTCGAAATATGTGTCTTTCGGCCTTCTCTCTTCTTCTAGACTTCGGTGAGAATGGTTTGTAGGTGTGTAGTGCCATGCAAAGGGCCAGGCTTTGGAGCCAGCCCTCAGTGGGAACCTTGTCAACATCAGCTCCTTGCCCTATGGTCTTGCTTAGGTTACTCAACTTCTCCTCTAACCGTCCTCTCCTGTAACTTAGGGATAACAAGACCTACCTGGCTGGTTTATCGTGAATGTGTGTCAAGTATATAGCAAACAGTAAATGCTAAACAAGTAGCTCTTATTATGGGGGGCCCTTCAGGTAGGAGCGTGTCTGGAACAGTATTGTAGCCTAAATCGTGGCTCTGATGATGGAATAGAATGATGAGTTCATAAATGCATGACCTGGACTACTGCAAATAATTTTTAAAATATTTATTTATTTATTTTTGAGACAGAAAGACAGAGAGCGTGAGCAGGGAGGGGCAGAGAGAGAGGGAGACAGAATCCCAAGCTGACAGCACAGAGCCTGATATGGGGCTCGAACCCACAAGGTGTGAGATCATGATCTGAGCCCAATCCAAGAGTCGATTGCTCAACCAACTGAGCCACCCAGGCACCCCAACTGCAAATAATTAAAAAAAAAAAAGGCTCTTAATTTGACCTTGACAATATTATCTCACACAATATCACCAAGGTGATTTGTTTTTAAAAACACTATTATGCTAAGATCATAGCATAAAAGACTGATCATACCCATCACTTCTCTCTTACGCAGCTCACATTTTATACCATCACGAGGGTGAATTGTCTCTAGTTTTCTCACCATGTTACATTATTTCACGCTTCTTGCCTTATGCATGCTGTGTCGTCTCTTTGGAATGGATCCTTTTCCTTGAACCTGGACAACTCAGTCATCCTTTAAAAGCCAGCTCAGATACCACCTCATTCAGGAAGTCTTCCCTGCTTATCCCTTCTCCCTGAACAGTGATCCTGTGCAGGATCCCAAGTGGAACTCCTCAGCATCTCCCATTGCTTTCTGCACCCTGTTAATCAACACACCCTCAGCATTTCCTCAGCAGTGTCCTGGTGCTTACTTGTATTACTGCATTCATTATATTACATTGTAATCTCTTTGTTTACATCTTTTTATTTACAGCTCACTGAGCACCTTGGGAACAGACTTCTCTTTTATTCACTTCCATGTGTCCAGCTTCTGGCACAAAGAAGCACTAAAAAATGCTCATAAATAGAACTGAATGTTTTCTGAGTTGAGGTTGGATGTGACCATGCCATGCTTCTGTGTTTCTCCCCTTACTCCAATAAAAAGCCTTCTCCTTATGTTAATGTTATTTGAAATTCAAAGTGGATCAAACATGGTGAATATTGTCATTATGCAAGGACAAGTACACACTGAATGGCATGTGGAGGCTCCCCAGTGGGGGTGTGTTTTTCCTATTTACCACCCCCTCTACCCTCTTTAAAATCACTGCCCTACAGCTGTAATTGAGTTGATCACATTTCTCCAATGATGTCTCTTTCCTTGGAAACGAAGAAAAATATTAACTCTGAACTTCCAGAGTGTAAAACAAAAGTAAGGGTTTCTGTAATTGAAGTAAAACAAATTCTACGTTTGTCCAGGATTTATTCATCATTTTAAACAGATATTTGAAGTCTAACGTTGAGGTCTATTTTATTATTTCTTTTAATTTTTTTTTTTTTTAAGATTTATTCATTTTTGAGAGACAGAGTATGAGCGAGGGAGGGGCAGAGAGAGACAGGGAGACACAGAATTGGAAGCAGGCTCCAGGCTCTGAGCTGTCAGCACTGAGCCTGACATGGGGTTCAAACTCACGGACCGCGAGATCATGACCTGAGCCGAAGCCGGATGCTTAACTGACTGAGCCACCCAGGTGTCCCTAGTTGAGGTCTATTTTAAAAACGAGTTGACTTAGTAAAGGGACTGTTGTGATACTTTTCTGAAGTATGGGTTTGGAGAGAGCTACTGGCTCCTTCAAAGCCCCTGTATGATCTACAGAAAATGGGGAGGAAAGGTCCAAAGGGCCAAACAGGGAGACTCTTCCCTCTGGGTTTTCAAGTCATTTGGTATTCAGTAGCCTTGACCTTATTTATACATTGTGAATGAGTGGTTCTGAACTTGAAATGTATCTTCGTGAGGAAGGAAAAACAGCTGGGGAGTGCCCCTCCTCCATTTCTGTGGGTATTTTAGGATGCCATCTGTTACGGAGAAGGCAGCCTTTTAAAATAACCTTTTCTTCTAAAAATGCACTAATCGGTGGGCAGGTGACCCAAAAGACATTATGAAAGTTGGGACCTTGTCTTTGCTGTCTGACCCCAGATTCTGCATCTCAAATCACAGCTTGGTGGGCAGATTCTAAGTGCCCTAGAGACGGTGGCCTCACCAGCCATGGGGGTCTGGGTGGCCAGGGCTCCACGGGAAGACAAGGCCCCGAAAACAAAGGGATCCAAGCGCCTGAGCTGGCCAAGACATGCCATGCCACGAGCTTTAAGAAATACATCCTGTTTCTGAAGAATTGGCAACAGTTTCTCCAAACATTGGAATCCTTAGAGATCTGTTCCCTTTTCCACTAGTCTTTCTGTTGTGTTTTGATTGATTGATTGATGGATTGATTGGCATGGAGGGTATTGGGCCAGATCTTGTCAGATGAGTAAGCTGCTCTTTGGGGAGGCATCTTGACTGAGGAACCTGTTTTGGAGCAATATGCCTTTTGGGCCATAACAAACTGAACTACAGGATTCTACACGGGGAAAATGGTTCCAAGGGAAAGAGTGCTCTTTGGAGGCAGGAAGCTTGGGTTTTAGTTTGGCTTTGCCGTTTACCACTGTGATTTTGGGGGAGACTCACCTCAGGTCCCAAGATCCCTAGTGTCCTCATCTATAAAATGGGGACAACAATTCTTGGTCCTGGCTAACGATGATGATGATGGTGGCTAGCATTTACCGAGTGCTTCTTATATTTAAGCTCTAAGTGCTTTGCATAGATGAACTCGTGAATCTCCCAACAGTCCTACAAGGTAGCTGCTTTTATGATCCCCACTTCTCAGATGAGGTGTGGGGAGGCTAAATAACTTACTCCAGTGTGCACAGCTGGTAAGTGATGGAGACAGTATGAACCCAGGCTGACTTAGCACTGTTTTAGTTGATTTTTCTCATTTCCTAGCATCGTGATACGCAAAGGAGTCGATGCGGTGTTCTGAATGTCTTCCTGGTATGCACCCACTTGACCTCTCTTGGCCTTGATTTTTCTCATCTAGGAAATTAGGGCTTGAATTAGAAAATTTCTAGTGCCCTCCCAGCTTCCATGGTTATTATTCTTGCTTATTTAAGATAGTGAAGATGACAGTTTTACCCCTATGAAGCGGGCACACTTGTAAGAACAAAAAAACGTTACATTCTCTGAACTTCACTCTCTCCAGTGCCAGAGCTTGCCCCATCTGCCTGGCTGCTGCACGTACGTGGACGTGGCAGTCGGGGGACACCAGGTGGTGGCCGAGCAGCAGCTGGCCTGGAGAGCGGTTGAAGTGATACGTGGTCAGGTGTCACTATCTGACAGGAAGATGCGCTCTCACTTGGAGACATTGAAGGGGAGGGATGGTTGCTCGTGGCCTGGCGATGGACCCTTGCCCCGATTACTAGGGACAACAACTGCTTTGATCAGGATAAATATATTAAACCTTGGACTTCCTGTGAGCTCAGAGGCTTACAGAGTGAGAAAGTTCTGTGCTGTCACTGGTGTGGATGGCTTTCCTGGCCCATGTTGGTGGGCCAGAGGTGGAACTTGTGTAAGTCTTGGTATTATTGCCATGTACGTTGCTGTGTGCCATGCTTGAATGACAAAAGAGAAAAAGAAAAAGGAAGTTGGGTGATTGTCTTTTGTTACAACTTAAGAAATAGGGAAGTGAGAGGCTTTTAAATCCCTGACATCTGGGCTGGGATGAATGAGGGGGAGGCTGTGTGCATGTGGAATGGGAGCAGGGTTGATATAGACATCTGGGCGGTGGGGGAAGTGACTTCAGGCCCTTCTAAGATGTAGGGTGGCCTCTTGCCTCTTACACCCCTTTTCATGTGTTAGGCCCTTTGTCGACTAAGGGATTTGTGTGTGGATTGTGATGAGGTATGCTGTAATGCGGAGTTGAAATGTTTTCATGTTTGTGTTTGTTTTCTTTTCACCTAATGAATAGACTAAGAAACAGTGTGTTGTTTTTAAATGAGTACTATTAATAATAATGACAGCTCATATTTTTATCATTACAGCATGTAAAAAAGATCATTCATAGGGAGGCAGGGACGGTCGTAGGGTAATGGAGGGCCAGCTGCATAACGCTGGACAAGGCCCTCCACCTTTGGTATTCTCATCTGCTCGGCTGGAAAGTAGAAAGATGGATTACTGGTTCTTTGCTTCATCCTTCTTAGGACCTATGACCTAAAACTGGCTATTATAGAGTGAATTGCTGCATAGAGTTTCCATGTTGATTATTGTCCTGAGGGAAGGATAGAAACCAGAGAATGGATACCAAAGATTCTTCCTGCTCATCTCTCCTACTCCTGGTTTCAAGTTTCATCTTTAACTGGCATTCATAGGCTTTGTGTGTTAGTCGTTGTTGGAGTCAGTTGGGCTGTGTCTCTTGATCGCTCTTATTTATTCAGTGATCTCTGGTGATGTAAGTTATCTCAACTCTTTGCTGTCAGCAAATTTCAAGGAAACATCGAAGCATTTCGGGGAGATGGTGTCTGCTGCTTTGATTAATGAGGTTCTTGATCTGGATATTTTAAGGCCGGTAGCAACACAATCGAAAAACGCCTGGTGTTCCATGAAACGTCAGGAGCACCCCCACTGCCAAAGCCTGAAAGCGATTTGTGCCACTTCTTTCTTTCTAAGAGTAAATGTGTGCGTGTGAGCTCTTATTTGCTCTTTTGACCGGGAAGCAGCACTGCTAGTCCAGAAATGCCAGCTCTTCTGAATTCAGCCGCAAAAAGAGTTAATCATTATCTAGGTAGCAACAGAAACCTCCCAAGTTTTTAACTTTCCGTGGCCTCACATATCTCCTCCTTACTGCTCCTGGAAGACCAGGCGCTCATGGGCACAGGCGTGTACACGCACGTGCACACACACATACTCTCTCTCTCTCTCTCTGTCACACACACACGCGCACACACACACGACTTAATGTAAAATGATCTCATGTTTATGAGAGCTGGAATTACTTGGGAGGGATACTTGTGTTCTGTAGGATCAGTGGGCATGATGTGGAAGCAGGCCTATTTGGCCCGTGGAGATTGCAGATAAGAGTGTGATATGTAATTGAATAAGAATTTGAAAAATTATCCGATAACATTAGGAGCAGCAAACCACCCGCTTTTTTGTTCTGTTTTTGTTTTCTTTCCTTCTTTCTTTCTTTCTTTCTTTCTTTCTTTCTTTCTTTCTTTCTTTCCTTCTTTCTTTCCTTCTTTCTTTCTTTCTTTGCTCAAAAACTATTTGGAGGAGGAGTAAGGAGCCAGCATTGTTTTTAGGGTGTGGGAACCCCCTCCCCACCCCATGAACCAAATATGTTTGCCCAGGCTGAGAGTGTGAGGTCTCTGAGAGATCTTGACAGATCATTTAGTACATTCTTCTGCCCCCAGGCAATTCTTCAGACTAATCATTTCAGGAAAACGGCTGTCAGCTAACCTTTAAAATCTTTTCCAGAAGAGTACACCACAGCCTACCTTCCCATCGTGTTCCAGTGACCCAGACTATAAATGGTCAATTCCTTCATTTGCAGAGCTTGAAACAGGATAAAAAAGGAGACTTGATGAATTGAACTCATATTTTCACTGAGGCTGCCACACCCTCCGTGCAGACCTTTGCTTCTTTTGGGTTCTCAGACTTGGAGAAGGAAGGGGTAATTAATGATGCTCTCAAGGCATTGGCTCAGGCTTCTGGGGCGTTCTTCCTCTCAGGCCCCTCCCCTCCTCCCTTCTACCAGTGTTGGGATCCTTTGTATTAAACACAAATCATGAACTGGTTTAAACCAGCATCCATTTATTTAGCGCCTACTATGTGCTTGGTTTTGGGCTGGGTTGTGGGCATACAGAGATATAGAGCAAGGTTTTCGTTTTCAAGAAGCTTCAGCGTATTAAAAGGGATGGACAGATCGCACAGGTGCAGTGAAGGACCACAGTCAGGCGAGAGAGCCATCTGATGGGGGTGGGGGGAGATGAGGTGGGTGAGGTGGAAGATAGTGATTGCGCCTAGCATTTACAGTGCAGCTGGCAGACTTTTTATCTCATTTAACCTCTGAATGGTGCGACAACAGGGCAGGGGGATTTTAGGCCTTTTTAAATGTTTTGGTCCTTTTTGAAATATTTTATTTACCTCGAGACAATTATCCATTCACATGCAGTTGGAAGAAATAATAGATTACACGTACCCTTTACTTAGTTCCCCCCAGTGGTTAGAATCTTTCAAAGCCATAGTATAGCGTTACAGCCAGGATATTGACATTGATACAGTCAAAATACTGAACAGCCTCTTTACTACTGGGATCCCTTATGTTGATTTTTTTTATTTTTTATTTAGTTAATTAATTAGTTTATTTTTTGAGAGAGAGAGAGAGAGTACACGGGAGAAGGGTAGAGGGACCGACCCTCTGTTGACCTTTTATAGTTTTGTCCCTCCGTTATCCTCTCATCTCACCTACCTTAGTCCTTAACTCCTGGAGTCACCAATCTGTTCTCATGTCATAATCTTGTCATCTCCAGAATATTACATGCATGGAATCATACAGCATGTAGCCTTTTAGGATTGACTTTTTCTCACTCAGCATAATTCCCTGGCAATCCGTCCAGGTTGTTGCGTGTATCACTAGTTCCTTCCTTTTTATTACTGAATGATATCCCATGATGGAGGTATATGTTGGTTTACTAACCGTTTACCCATTGAAAGACAGTTGAGTTGTTTCCAGTTTGGGGTGATTATGAGTAAAGTTTCTGTGAACATTCATATACAGATTTTTTTCTGAACATGTATTTTTTTTAAAGTTGAGGAAATTAAAAAAGTATTTTTTAATATTTATTTATTTATTAAAACAAATTTTTTT
This sequence comes from Prionailurus viverrinus, assembly GCF_022837055.1. Taxonomy (NCBI): domain Eukaryota; kingdom Metazoa; phylum Chordata; class Mammalia; order Carnivora; family Felidae; genus Prionailurus; species Prionailurus viverrinus. Next base: position 41,958,829 of record NC_062577.1, read on the forward strand.
TTAACGTTTATTTATTTTTGAGACAGAGAGAGACAGAGCATGAACAGGGGAGGAGCAGAGAGAGAGGGAGACACAGAATCTGAAGCAGGCTCCAGGCTCTGAGCTTTCAGCACAGAGCCTGATGCGGGGCTCGAACCCATGAACTGCGAGATCATGACCTAAGCTGAAGTCGGATGCCACCCAGGCGTCCCCAAAAGTGGAGGCAGTTTTATGTGTGTGTGTGTGTGTGTGTGTGTGTGTGTGTGTGTGTTTAATGTTTATTTATTTTTGAGGGACAAGGAGGGGAGAGCAGAGAGAGAGAGAGAGAGAGAGAGAGAGAGAGAGAGAGACAAGAGAGAGAACCCCAAGCAGGCTCCATGCTGTCAGCACAGAGCCTGACACCAGGCTTGAACCCACGAACCATGAGATCATGACTTGAGCCAAAACCAAGAGTCGCCTAACTGGCTGAGCCATCCAGGTGCCCCAGTTTTGTAGTTTTTTTTTTAAATGAAAAGATTATGGATTAACAGGTGGAAAAGCTAGGTTTTGCTTCTCACTTGGAAGTGCTGTGTGTGTGTCCCTGAAGTTAGCCTTCTTGAGTCTCCATTTCCTTGTCAATAAAATGTTACACTGTATGTTCTGCCTACATCCCAGTGTTGTTGTATAGATAAATTGAGATAATATCTGATAACAAATGTTATAAATGATAATAAAATAAACATATAGAGGTGGGGTAAGATGCCACCTCCCTGTGTTTCTGTCCTTTAAGCTCTGGGAGAATATGAGCCGGGCCTTACTCAGAGCGGCTCTCGAATTGCAATCCAAAGATGGCTCTTTGAGGTTGTTTTGTTTTTCTTTTTCTTTTTATTGCTGTGTGCGTATTTCTTTTATATCCTGGTTACCCATCCTTTGTTGGTGATACGGGTTGCGTATACCTCTCCCAGAGTTGCCTTATCTTTTCACTTTTTATTGGATTCTCTATGTTGAAGAAATTTTGTTGTAAGATACATCTATCTAGCTTTTGCTTTGTCATTTGGACTTTTCTTTCTTTCTTTCTTTCTTTCTTTCTTTCTTTCTTCCTTTCTTTCAACGCACAACCTTTCCTATCGTGAAATTACAAGGATATTCACCTGTATTTTTTTCTAAATGGTTTTAAGTTTTGCTTCTCCCTTCTCTGCCTTGAATAAATGAAGCGTTTATTTTTGTGACTGGTATGAGGTAGGGACCCAACTTCGTTTTACATTCCAGGTGGCTAACCATTTGTTCTAGTTTCCCTTATTGAAAGGGTCCTTCTTTTTCACCATTGATTTGTAATGTCACGTTTGTATCTATGTCGAGTTTGCACATACCTGTGGGCAAGGTGAGTCCTCCATCGGGCTACAGTGGTGTTAACCCTGTGCCACCTGGGATGAGAACTTCTTCCATTTACAAACATTTTCCTAAGGTTTGACATTACAATTTTAGCAAATTATGTTTTGAAAAATTTTCAGAGACACACAGATTTTCTTCTCTCTCGTCTTGGGTTGGACATAATGATACGGCCTGCAGAAGCCAGGACCTAGTAGTGAGGGGAGCGTGTGTTTGCCACAGTTAAATGAATACATTACAGTATTTTGTGAATGCCAGTGGTTCCAAATATATCCCCCGGGCCACAAATAATTGTCATGTAGGTTCTGAGACAGATTTAGAGGTGTCTAAAGTCTAGTCCATATTCTCTGCAATCTTATAAACTGGTGGAGAAAAGCAGCCAACGTATAGGAAAAGTAACAATAAAAGAAATTTAACCCACAGCAATACAAGAAATGACATCAGCTGGTGGATGACTGAAAATGAGTAATGTTGATAAGAACTTGAGGAATTCAGAGGTGGAGAGGTGTGGGCCAGAGTGAACGAGACCTTGCCTGACGGAGTAGGCTCTGGCCGGCTCCGGAGTGGGAGGGGAGAACAGAGGCTGTGTGTGTGCCTCCCTCAGCCGCGTTCCCACAGCCCCCACCATGCCGACCGCTCCTGCATCACTTCCTGCACCGTAATACAAGGATGGTTTTATCCACCCTCACTCCCACCTCGGGCTCCTTTCCTGAGACACAAGCTCCCAGCCAAAAAGGTGCTTGTGAGTCCTCGAGGGTGGGTGGCCTTTCATTTCACCTTCCTGGTGTCCAGCTCCGTGTCTGCGTGTCCTCGGCACCCAGTGAACGTTTGCCGAGGGAGTGAGTGGACTCTGGCCAGAACAGAGGAGTAGGATGGGGCTGGATGGTTTTGGATGACCTTGAAGGTCAGCCGGAGTCTCTGGCTCTGGGCTGAGGCGGTGGAGAACAGTGGGGGCAGTCTGATCGAAGAGTGCCAGGATGAAGCTGTGTTTCAGAGGGGCTCCCCGCTTGCTCCAGGCTGGCAAGGGAGGCCTGCCCCTGCCCGCACAGGGTACGCTAGTGTGTGCCAGTCCCCTGCGGGGGGTTCTGCCAGTATGTTGCTAAGTGTGACCAATTCTTAGAGCCACCAGCGAGGGAAGTGTGATTCTCCACGAACTGAACTAGAAACCTGTGCGCAGGCCCATGATCCAAGGTGACTGGTGACCTGTGGGAGAGTGGTGACTAAGGCCCGGGTCTGTTTGACTCCAAAATCAGCTTGTTCCTTTACCCTTGGTACACGCTGGACCACACGATAGTCCTAGCACCACTGGGGCGCTGAGCTGCAGAGATGGTTGTGGGAGCCAAGGGCGAGGTGGGAGTCAGGTACTCCCGACATTCCTAGCTTGGGAGACAGGGACAATGATGGTGGCAACGAAAGAAATAAAGATGCTGCACTTGGCGAGAGAATGAGGGTTATTTTAGACTCCTGAATTTGAGGTGACAGTTCCACTCCCGGAGGAATTTCATCAGGTAAGTGACAGTGCCATCCCTTCCCCACTCCCCCCCCCCTTCATTAAATCTGTCAGTTTCCTTTCTTCTAAATTGGGAACGTTGCACTGCAACTGTGAAATCGGTGACACCCTGAGTACACGCCAAATACCTGACCTCGTTTGCAGCTTTTTTACGTTTCAGTTGGAGAAATGTTACCCCGTTTGAGGGGACTCGGTGTTTGTGTTTGGGAATTCATAGCATTTTCTTTTCCCACACCCTGTAGGGGATAGCACTGGCTAAACAAGGAAAGGAAAAATTTGAGTTCTGAGCCTCTCTTCTCTGCTGATGAACGTCTCTCCTGCTCTGAGATTCGGTTGGAGACTCTGCCTGCGAATTACAGAAAAGTCGATCCAAGCCCCCCCCCCCCACGCCCCCTCCACCCCCCTAGCTCCCATGGTTGACAAAGAGCTGGCTGATGAACAAGTTATTTTAAAAGCATCCCAGGGAGTGTGGGAGAGGCTGAGTTCAGCAAAACAGGACCGGGTGGTGCTGGTGCTGTTTCGCTGTTTCGAGGTGTGGAGGCAGGAGTGGCTAATCGCCTTAATTTGAATAACTTTGGGATGGCGAGATGGCTTCTGGATAGAGAGAGTTTGATTGGAGATTGTGATGTGGGATTTGTTGAGGGAGGGGATCAAGCTAAAGCTATTTGTAGGCAAAGATATATTTTAGATATTGGCAGTGGAACTGAATGTATTCCGTCATCACCTCCAACAGCTTTGGATTTTTAGTGTTATTTCTATTCTGAACAGAATGGCCTGTGATTTACTTTCATCCGCTGTGTTGGATCCAAGGAGACTGTAGAAATTATTGTCCTCCTTTTTATTTTTTTTCTTTCAAAGTAACAGATTACGGGTTGTTGTCTTGGGAATTATAAGCCACAGTTCGGTAGAACACCCAACTGGAGGCGGGGAAAGCTTGAGTGCCAGACGCAGCCCTGACCCTTGCCATTAATTGCATGGCCCTGCGTAGTTCTCTCACTTCTCCTGGCCTCAGCTTCTTCAGATGAAAGATGACCATATAATGCTTATAACTAGGGGTTGCTGTGTTGATTAAATGAGATAATCATTTCATAAATGCTTTGTAAATTACACAGCCCAAACAAATGTAAACTAAGATTTTATTTGCTGTGACAAAAGAAGGGGGACATTCTCTTGGGGTTTGTTTAATGGGACTTGACCTATATAACATTGACGCAAGGATGTTTGTTGAAGTGAATCACCTGTTGCTTTCTGGGCTGTACTTGAAAGGACATGCCAGCCTATGGTGAGCCCTTTTAGCGCCACCCCAAGTTCAGGTTGCTCTTACACAATTTGGGTGAGATTTACACGCACACATTCTTCCCCCTTGGCAACAAAACAGTGACTTGGGCAGGGTAGACATCAGGAAAGTGACTTAGCCAGCAAATATGTGATTAATAACATAGATTTGGCCTAAGTGTTAGTGTGAGCCTCTTTATATGGATGGGTAAATGATAAATAGTAAGTCTGCCAAGTAGAGCATGTTGGGGAACCTGCCGGGCTCTGTTTATGCTCGAAGCCTACTGTGCCAGTGCTGTAGTCAGTATCGAACTAAAGAAATTCATACCAGTTGACAATTTGCACTTGTGTATTTGTACGTCTTTCTCGCCTGCTAAACCGTGAGCTCCTTGAAGGCAGGGACTGTCCCTGTTTACCTTTGTTTTTCTGGCACCTCGTGCGGTACTTGGCACATAGTAAATGTTTATTGGATTATTGGATGAATGAACGAATAAATGAAACTCTTTGCACTTTTATTCATTTAGAGGGGTTTTTGCGAAGTCATAGATGTGTGATTATTCGTGTTGCCATCTGCTAATGTTGTCGATGTCTTCTCAGCTGTCGGCCCTCGCCGAGGGGAGAGACCGCATTTATGCATAGCTGGGTCATGACTGGGGCCGCCTCCTCCTTCGTCTGCCTGGGCCTGATGATGCGGTGGTGAGGGCTAACCGAACACTCTTCCTCATGGACTCTTTAATAGGACAGTGCCGTCCCTCAAGCCTTTCTCTCTAGGCTTGCGATTCGGCTCAATTCTCGGTCAGGCAATCTTTCTCCTACACACGTTCCTCTTCTTCACCCTCCTCTTTCCTTTCTCTTTTCCAGTGCTTACCCGGCTCTCAGGAAATTCTTCTCAAACCCTTCTGGATGGTGTATTCCCATTCATGAGTTAAAACCCAAGTCGAACACCCTCCCCCAACATACCTTAAGCCTGGCAGGTGAACTTGAAAAGGCGAAGACAAGCTGAAAGAGGGGAACAGCCCCTCCACGAGGGAGGCTCTCGCAGTGAAATGAAAGCAATAAAGCACCGGTGCCATCGATGTCAAAAGCTTCTACAAGTGCCCCTAAGCCTCCTTTTGAATCACTAAAAGTTTCCATTTACCTCCTCATCTTTCCCAAATGAAATTTCCTCTTTCTCAGGCACCACTCTTGAACAACAAAGGAAAACAAAACACTCCTCACCTATTTCTCATTGAGTTTTGTGCTAGTGGATGGAGAGTGGGATTTGGAATTGAAAGAGTTAGAGTTCTGTTGCCTTAGGGTTCTGTTGCCACCGTAGCCTTGTGACTGTGCAGCAGTTTCTGGGCTTTCTGTGCCTCAGTTTCCTCAGCGGTTGGAAATACTGGAAATATTGCTGTCCTACCAAACACCCCCAATCCACAGTGTCATGGTGAAGTTTATGTATATGTGAAACTCGGTAGGTAACAAAGCACCATACACACATTAGATAATTCTAGTGTTATCCCAGTTTTCCACCTCAGGTTTCGTTTGCACATACTCAGTATTTCAGTTACATTACAGGCTAAATTGGTTCTCTACCCACCTGAGAACTGAAACCCCATAGCATGCCTTTTATGGTGAAATGTGTTTTATTTATTTATTTATTTAAAAAAAAAAAAAATTTTTTTTTCAACGTTTATTTATTTTTGGGACAGAGAGAGACAGAGCATGAACAGGGGAGGGGCAGAGAGAGAGGGAGACACAGAATCGGAAACAGGCTCCAGGCTCTGAGCCATCAGCCCAGAGCCCGATGCGGGGCTCAAACTCATGGACCGCAAGATCGTGACCTGGCTGAAGTCACGCTTAACCGACTGCGCCACCCAGGCGCCCCTGGTGAAATGTGTTTGAAATTACAAATAGCCTTATCATGTAACATCTTCTGTTGGTAAATTAATTGAGGGCTGTCTCTAGATTGTTAGGTGTAGATGACAGTAACTCTATTTTATACTTCTTTGGTACCCATCACTGGTATTTAACATAGTGCTGGACGTTTAGCAGGTGATTATGACATGCTGTTGTTGATTGTTTGAAAAGCCATCTTACTCATGACCTAGAATCATTCTTATTTATAGCAATCTAAGTGCCTTGACTTAATGTTAAACAAAATTTATTTAAAATTTTTTTTATTATGTTTCTTTATTTTTGAGAGGCAGAGAGAGACAGAGCATGAGCGGGGGAGGGGCAGAGAGAGAGGGAGACACAGAATCCAAAGCAGGCTCCAGGCTCTGAGCTGTCAGCCCAGAGCCTGACACGGGGCTCGAACCTACGAACCGTGAGATCATGACCTGAGCCGAAGTCGGACACTCAACCGACTGAGCCACCCAGACGCCCCTAAACAAAATCTATTTTAGAGCTGAGAATGGAATATTGGAGGACCTTATAGATCTATTTTGGTATTACAAACTCCAAAATCAGATAAATTTGAGTGAAGAAAATCAAATCTCCTTGCAAAAATGTTGTACAAAAGAATGGCATGTGCGTACTTATCAGGGCCTTTTTTTTTTTAATTCTTTTCTTTTTCATTCCTTCTCAATTAACCAAGGGAGCCATTTTCCCATCTCTTATCTTGTTGGGGTGTTTTAGAGACATACCAAGTGTGAGAAGGTGTAAGCGTGGAGTTTATTAATCAGCTTAAAACCAGTTTTCTTTCAAGTAAGTGATCTTAACGGCCACCATTGTACTTTTGTCTGCAAGAAACAACTCAAGTTTAGTCCTGTCCTCAGTAAGCAGTTGAGAGGCTGGGCTGACACCAGGCAGAAGCCAGGTGTTTGTGGAGCAATAAGATGAAAATACAAAAGAAGGCTGTTGAATACTCTGTTCAGGAGAGTTTAGAGAAAAGAATAGAGTGCTTTTTTAGGAAGGGTATCGGTGGGCTTCTGCACGGAGGGTATGGAGGGAGGCATAGGATCTTCCAGCCTTAGTTCTTTTTCAGAAGCGTCTTAATTTTGTGCCAGGGTGGGGGGATGGGGGTGTGGGGGGTAGAGGAGGGGAGTCTGTGGTTGCAGAACCGCATTCATCACAGTTGACTGTATTCTTGGTTAGGTTCCTTTTGTCTTATCTTGCAAGCATATCACTGCACATACTTAAATCATTACCAACTCATTAAAAGTCTTTTGGCCATTTTCATTTTCTAAAAGCTGAAACCTGGGTGTGGTGGAAACCTGCGCTGACCTGCTTGGCCGGCCTCGCCCCAGCACCTGAGCAGCTCCCAGCATTTTGGCTGTCAGAAGGGCCACTGAGTAAACAGCCTGTTGCAGAGGGAGTCGATCACTTCTGACCCTCGAAAAGCAGAGCTGGGTGGCCTCAGGAGGCAGAGGGATAGTGGAGGACACCTCTCTTCAACCTGAAGCACTCTTCAGTAATTAACACCTTGACTCTTTCTTCATGCAATATCCTTTTGTCCCCTCCTCTTACAGACTGTATTTGTATTTGTGTGTGTGTTTTTTTCTCCTTAAAAAATTTCTGTAGCTTGTTTTCAGACTCAAAGTGCTTTCAGTTCTATTATTTCATTTGGTGTCTGTGGCGCCGGGAACGAAGGCGTTGCTGGAGATGCCTCACTGGCCTTGGAGTTGACGTTCTGCAGGCAGTACAGGCTATCACAGTGCTTCTGGTTGCTTGTTGTCTAATTTATAGATACACACACACATATAGGTATTTTACCTGATTCCAGACAAAATGGGTGACGGTGTCACGGTTTAGTGTCTCCTAAAAGAAAATTTTAAATATTAGTAATTTCCTGAATTTTCAATACCTTATTTATGTCTTGTAAGTAGAGAAAGAGAGAAAAGACTTTCTGCTTTCAACTTGAGTTGTTGAACTATTTGTCCCTTGGTGAGCTGATCAATTGCCACTTGGATTGCAAGCAAGATGTTCAATCAATCAAAATATTTCTGCTACATTGGCATGCTTTGTCATGGAAATGAAAATGACAGCATGTTTTTGTCAGTCCAAATGAATAGGTTTCCTTCAGATCGATGCTAGAGTTGGTGTTATGGGTATATCAGAGGATGAGTGTCGATGATTACTTAGGGAAATGCCTGATGGAGGCACGTGATTTCACCTCCCATCCTCTAGATACATTTCCCTGTTGGTGAAGCCTGTGCCAACGTTGGCGTTTCTTAGGAGTGCAGGCGGGACCCAGGACACCGTCTCTGCGGGGCCTACCCGAGGGCTCTGCCCTTTCTTAAAAGACATTCAATTCAACTTCTATGAAAAATATTCATTCCTTCATGTTTTCATTCATGTCCTCGACATGTAGTGATGCGTGTCCACTACGTGCCAGGCTCCGGCCTGGTGCTGGCGGTAGCGTTATCAGCAAGACAAGCAACGCTGCTTTCACGGAGCTGCAATCCTGGTGGGAGAAATACACAGTAGACACATGGATCAGTTGAATTCAGGAAGTGGAGTGTTGAGAAGGAAATAAAAATAAAGTGCGGTGCTCAGAGTGGGGGCTTACCTAACCCAGATGCGGTCAGGGAAGGCCTGTTGGAGGCGACATCTGAGCTGGCCACGGGATGGGGAGCAAGAGTCAGCCAATGGCAGGTCTGGGGGCCCAGGAGGCAGCAGGTGCTAAGGTCTGAAGGTGCACGGAGCCGCGCGTGTCTGAGGAACAGAAAGATGGTCTGTGTGACCACGAGGCAGAGAGCCAGCGGGAAAGGGACGGGAGTGAGGTGGGATAAGCAGGCAGCATCAGACCACATGGAGCCTGGAGAGCATGGCTCGGACTGGGCATTGGGTTCCAGGTGCCCCGGAGGACAATGAGCATGGGAGTAACACCTTGGATATGCTTTGTTTATCAGTTATTTATTTATTTATTTATTTATTTATTTAGGGAAAGAGAGAGAGAGCAAGCGGGGGGGGGGGGGCAGAGAGAGAGGGAGACAGAATCCCCAAGCAGGCTCTGCACTGTCAGCACACTGCCCGATGCGGGGCTTGAGCTCATGAATGGTGAGATCATGACCTGAGCCGAAACCAAGAGTCAGACACTTAACCCACTGAGCCACCCAGGTGCCCAGATTTGTTCATTTTAAAGATCGCACTGCTCGCCGGGGGGAAAAATAGATGTTAATGGTAAAAAGTGGGAGGAAGGGTGCCCACAAGACTCTTGGTGGGAATAAAGTGAGAGATGATGGTGGCTTTGGGTGAAAAGTGGACAAATGTGAGATTTGTTTTCTCTCTCCACCAGGTGAAACCGGAGTGAATGGTATTCTTAAGATACGGATTTAAAAGGAGCATTTGCAAGGAAGAATGGCAGGGCGTGTATGGAGCTCTGATTTCCATTTAGGCAAGACGTGTGACACACCTTTCCAAGGGACAGTGTTACCGCTTATGGCACAGGCTCTAGAGGACGATAAGGCAGGCTTGCAGACAAAACCTGATCTCTGCAGGCCCACTTGAACTTCTTTGTAAGCCCACTTGAACTGATCTGGAAGAGTTGCAACCTTTAGTTCTCTATTTGCCTAAGGCTGGGTAAAAAACCAGCTATTGGGTGTGATTTGGGGGCTGTTGTCAGGGCCCCTGTGTGAGGATGGGCTAAAGACATCTCTTCTACTATTAGCTTGACTGGTTTAAAAATGGTCTCCTTCCTCACCTTACCCAAAAGTGCTGTTTATTTATACATTAGTGTGTGATCACATTTGTTTCCCATCAGAGTTTGTTTTTTTTTTTAAGTTTTTTATTTACTTTTGGGAGGGGGGTAGAGAGAGCAAGTGGGGGAGGAGCACAGAGAGAGGGAGACAGAGAATCCCCAGCAGTCTCCACACTCTCAGCGCAGAGCCTGACACAAGGCTCGAACTCACGAACTGTGAGATCATGACCTGAACTGAAATCAAAAGTTGGACACTTAACTGACCGAGCCACCAAGGCCCCTGCGATTACAGCTTTTGATAAGGGTCGAAGGCTACTAGATGCCACTGGGGAAAGGAGAGGGTCTTAGGGAAAGTGACTGTATGTGGGTGGGGAGTGGGCTGGGTGGAGAGGTTGAAGCATCTGCTTCAGAACCTACCTAACAATTTTGCGTAGCTTTGAACTCCTGGCCTCTCAGAGAATTAGTTTCTTAGTTTTTTTTAAATGAAGGCATTGGATTAGATCATCTCAGTCCCTTTTAGCTCATCCCCCCAGCTGGGTAGATTTGTACCTAACTGCCCAGGCTTCTGTGTTTTTCCCCATTTTGTCCTTGTACGAGGAACTCTCTGTGGCAATGCGTAAAATGCCAGCTAGTTTCCCCAGGAAGGGAAGAGTCCGCAGTTTCAGAATGGTATCAGCCGTGGCACCTGCGTTCTGGTCAAGCGGCAGTGTTCCGAGTCTGTGCTCTCATGTTGGGGTACTTATCTGTGGGAGCCAGAAGGGCCTATGCACCCACAATAAGTTACATTTACATAGTGAAGAGGTGGGCAAGCAGATAGCCAGAAGCAAGCAGAAAGAATTCGGAGGTCAAGGTTTTCTAGGGGAAAGATTTCTGAATCATCAGCAATTATATAAAACAGAATTTCCCCTCCGTGACTTAAGGTCATCAGGAAATGTACAGCGAGGGATGTCCCAAGTGTTATAGAGCAAACGTTAATTATAAGTACTTCATATTTATTTAGTATCTTATACTTTGTGATGTGAATTCACATATAAGATGTCATTTGACCTTAAAAATCATGTGAAGTAAGCAGGGCAAAAATTATTAGCCCCATTTAACAGATGGGAAAACTGAAGCGTTAGGTAGACTAAGTGACTTGTACAAGGTCACACAGTTAACAAAGACAGAATAGAATTTAGAATGAAGGTTTTTCAATCTATTTATCAAACTTTATTGAGATATAATTTATATACTATAAAATGCACACATTTTATTTATTTTTATTATTTATGTATGTATGTATGTATGTATGTATGTATGTATTTACTTTTTAAAGTAGGCTTCACGCACAGCATGGAACCTAATGCAGGGCTTGAACTCATGACCCTGAGATCAAGACCTGAGCTGAGATCAAGAGTCAGAAGCTTAACCAACTGAGCTGCCCAGGCGCCCCTAAAGTGCACCTGTTTTAAACTTACAGTCCAGTGAGTTCTGACCATGTACATACACACTTGTGTAACCACAATCATAATAAATGTATTGAACATTCCTATACCCCAAAAGTACCTTCCTGTTCCTTTGCATTAATTAACCTCTCTGCCCACCCACCCCCCCAAAATCTTTTGATGTCTAGTTCAATACTCTTTTACTGTCCCACACTCTGATTTGACAGGCTTTTCAGCTCTATCCTTTTAGGGAGAATACTGGCTGGCAGGCAGCCAGCCAGCCTCATCATGTTGAGTTATGAGAATGAATGGGAAGCTGGTGGGTTGGTTACTCCATTGTTAGTTCCTTCCTTCCCTTCTTTTACCAGCTCCAGGCTATAGAAAGATAATATGGGTTCTCCTTGCCAGCAGAGCTCGAAGAACAGGACACCTGCTTACCTGTCTGTACTGGCTTCCCTGTAGTCTGCAAGGGGCAGGCAGGAGGTAATGGACTGGTGAAGGGGACAACCTCTAGAGGAAGCCTTATTCCTGCCATTATCTGCTCGGTCTTCTCTTTGGAAACCAGCTCTCTGCTGCTTAGTTGTAATTCCCTAAGGCCTTAAGCAGTCCAAACCCCATATCTGATGAATGAATCCTGAAGTTGTTGCAGATTCCAGCTCTGAGAAAGGAGCAAACCCTGGATTTCGTCGGGCGGGTTCTGGATAGAGCCATTCCTTTGCACCTGTTAGGTTCTGAGGAGAGACGCTTCTCAATATGCTGTTCCCAAGTTCTGGATTTCGGCCACAGTGTCCAGCACATTCCAGAGGATTAAGATTTCTGGCCAGGTGTCATGTGGCATCCGGCAAAAGAAGGGAGGGAGCCTGATCCTTTTCATAGGTGACTTTGCCCCAAGACCAGCCAGATAGAAGATGGTGCCCTAGCTGAGCCCCTAGAGGGCCACAGGAGATGACCCAGAATGCAGTCTCTGCTTGTCTAGGTGACACTGCTCCCATTTAGCCACTCGGTTTGAGGACAGCCCTGATGCTCTTAGCACCGATCATAATCTCTTTCATTTGTTTTGGGCTATGTGAACTTACAGGGCCCTTTCATGTCCATTAGCTTCTTGTTCTTCTCAATAAGTCTGGTACCTTCTGTTAGGGTAGAAGCCTTCTCTCATCTGACTTAGGACAGCTGCAAGGACAGAACAGACTCAGATTTCTCTTCTGCAAAAGCTCATCTTAAATCTGGGGCCCTGCAGTATTGATTTTCTTCTAGTTATCTTCACAAATTTCACTGGCTTTACTGAAGGGGGAGAAAAATCACCAGGCTGCATGCCTGAGCTTCAGGTTTCTCCTTAGCTGGCAACCACAGCCAGAGAAAATTCTTTTTTAAAGAATTGAGCCTCAGGCACTGGTTTTGCCTTGTACTCCCTCACGTCTGGCTCTCAACAGCTGGTGGCCATCCCTCGCCCCCATCTTCAGTTTGCTGCCTACCTCAGCTCAGTGAGTCCTCGGTCACTGCCCTCCTCTTTCGCCTTGCGGGGGCCCCTTGCACTGTATGGGCTTAGAAAACAGTGGGCTTCCTGGGTTTTGTCTACCGGCAAAGCTGGTTACCCAAAGACCCATGTTGACAGCTCCACGTGCCTGACTCCAGTGTGCTGTGGGAAGACACAGTGTTGGGAACAAAGGCTTAGTTGAAAGCCCCAAGTGCGGACATTTGTGGTGGTTGCACAGGGTTGGGGGGGGGGGGCGGTGTCAGAGGCCTGCTCGAGTTTGCAGGGAGAGGGCCAATTCCAGTTTTGCAAAGGTTAAGGGCCGTAGCAATGCTGTCTCTTGCATTTCCCATTGGAGTTAGGTTTTTAAAGGTCCGTGAAGGTTTTGTTCCATTTCATCCCCAAGAGAGCTTTCCGTAGCAATGAAAGAAATGCAGGAAGTGGGTAGGATGACAGATGGCCAAAGAAACAAAAGGACTGTATTTTAAAAGAAAACTTTTTGGAGGTGCTCCATGGGCGCTCTTGGTGACCTGGGAAGATCTTGGATTTATCTGACAGTTTCCATCTTCCACTTTGGCTTCATGTGTACCCCCTTTTGGGAACGGGGGAGGGGAGTAACACCCTCCCCCAGGATCTGTGGCTGAGCTCCCGGTCTCCAGGACCAAATGGAGCTGCCACAGCTAGGAAGCAGATTGGCCCAGCTCTCCCCACAGGGCGCTGAGCTGTGTTGTTATTTCCTGTCTCTTCCCCTAGTATTTTCCTCTCCGCAGCTCTGGGCTTCCCTTGCTGCAGGAAGTCCGTCCACAGCTCTACCTGGGCCCAGATGGGCTTCTGTTCCTTCCCTTTTTCCGTACGGAGCTCATCACTTCTCTCCTGGAGGGAAGCGGGGTTTTGTTTTGTCACCCGCCTCCTGGCAGGGCTGCACCCTAGCAAGACAGATGGCTGCCTGGGCTATTTTTAACTGTCTCTAGGGAAGAAGATTCCACAACCTATTTTGGAACCTGTTCTGGTGATTGACAGCTCTCAAATTAGGAATTTCTTGCCAATACCTGACTTAAAATTCAACAGCTGTAACTGAAACTCATTTTTTTTTTTTTTTTTATTCCTTTGGAAAGGAGAGAAATCCTAGAGGTTATCTAGGCTTACCCCTAATGAAGAAAATGCGACCTGCAGATTTTCTGACTCCGAGTTGAAATGGAAAATGGCTCCTCATGCTCTCACTGAGGATCCCATCAGTTTGGGGATCTGCCTTTGAAATCACACATTTGGGTGCCATTCTGTGAGGCTCAATTTAATTTTCTAGGGGAAAAACAAGTGATGCTGGAGTTGGAATTGGAGATGGAGAACGCAAGGCATTAACTGCCTTACTCTGTTTTGTTTCTAGGGAGAAAGTTAAATGATGCTTATAGAATTACCTTGCCTCTGTTGGCAGAAAGTAAAAATAAACTCAGCTCTCAATATACAAAGGCTCCCCCAGTTCTTTTCCCTCCTTTCATACCAATCTCTTGTCTTTAAAGAAAAAAAGGGGGGGGGGATTGGTATTTTTCTCTCCATCAACGGAATCCTCTACATGTTAAATATCTTTTTAAAGAATATTGTCAGGTGACTGAAACTCTGCTGAAGCCTCCCTTTTCGCTTGCTTTCTGAGCTGCAGACTGCACTTGACATGAGGCCCTGTGCAGCCTCCCTTGACAGATTGCATCTTGATGGCATAAAGCTCCGGTGGGAAGCTAATGATGTCGCTTCAGTTTCAGTGCCTGGGATTGTCATGTGGCATAGAAATCCAGCGTTCTATGCAAATAAACAGAAACGTATTAGACTGGTGATCAAGGGGTCTTGGCAAGGGAGCTCACTCCTTGAGACTCCTTGATACTTGGTATTTGTGCCTTTTCTTTCAATAAAGCATCCTGTGAGACATTTTCTCCATGCCATGTTGGAACATCAGTTGTTGCATCAGCCAATGGGCTGTGTCCAGACCTCTGGCCAAAGCTGAGGTGGCACGGGGGGCATCCCTCATCTCTTGGCCCCTGCTTCAGGCTATGAGTAATATGTGTGGCTCATGCCTATAAGAATTAGCATCTTGGTCTCTGGAAATATGGCTAAAATTCAGTGTTCTACCCGCACGTTTTCTGTATGAGAGGTATTTAACAGGTCTGTTTTATAAAATCCCAGGCCAGCTTTCTCTGTTACCTAGTTAGATTGGCCCAAGGGAACGTAAACTCATTTTGCTATCAACCTAAGAGAAACTGGCATGTATACAGGGAACACCTTCTTAATGTGGAGCAATTGGACCAGTTGTTGATCAGTCAACCCCAAAAGTCAGTTAAAGCAGAGAATCTTAAAAAAAATAAAACAGATACAATCCCTAAGCGTTTTAACTTAAGAATATATAAATGTATATACATTCCTAAATCTCTTGACATGGGCCAAGGCCTTTTCTTCTAGTGTAAGACCCAAGCAGAGTTCTGTTGACTTTCTTTCAGAAAGTACACCCTTAACTGAGAACAAACTGAGGGTTTATGGGGGGTGGGAGGGAGAGGCGGGTGGGTGATGGGTAGTGAGGAGGGCACCTGTTGGGATGAGCACTGGGTGTTGTATGGAAACCAATTTGACAATAAATTTCATAATAATAAAAAAAAAAGAAAGTACACCCTTAACACATTATCTGTGATATCCAGTTTCAGTTTCTTTAAGTGAAGTGGGTTCTTAAATACATTTGAGAAATAAAATGCATACTATTTCCAGATTTTTTAAGCTCCACCACCACAGTGTTTTACCATTGTCTTGCCCGCACCTAATTAATTTATCGACAGTTTGTTTTTGGCAACTTGTCTTCATCAAGTCTTTCCAAAGCATTCAACTTATTTTTCACAGAAACACTTTTTTGTACTCCTATTTAATCAGTTTATGTAATAATTTAATATGTGATTAAAATTGTGAGCATGTCTGTTATGAACAGACTATGGGCCCTGGGGAAGCACCCAGCCCGCACAGTGTAGAGTAGGTGAAGGCATGTGTTATTTATGTGTGTATCTCTAGTGCCTAAAATAATGCCTGGCCCATATAGGTGCTCAGAAATGTTAAAAATATGTGTATGTGTGAGTATGTGTGAGTGTGTGTGCGTGTGTGTGCATGTATAGTGTAGTGCTCTACACATAGTTGGTACCAGACAGCTCTTTCTTACTTTCTTTTTTTTTTTAATTTTTTAAAGTGTTTTTATTTATTTTTGAGACAGAGAGAGACAGAGCACGAGCAGGGGAGGGGCAGAGAGAGAGGGAGACACAGAATCCGAAGCAGGCTCCAGGCTCTGAGCTGTCAACACAGAGCCCCACGCGGGGCTCGAACTCACAGACTGTGAGATCATGACCTGAGCTGAAGTCGGATGTTTAACCCACTAAGCCACCCAGGCGCCCCACAGCTCTTTCTTGATAAATGGATCTATGTGCATAACCACTTCACATAATGTATTCAAAATCTAAATAAGAACCTTTAGAATACCTATTGTTTAAGATTTTTTTAAATGTTCACTTATTTTTGAGAGAGAGAGAGAGAGAGAACATGCAGAGCAGGGGAGGGGCAGAGGTTGGGGGGGGCGGGGCGGGACACAGATTCGAAGCAGGCTCTAGGCTCTGAGCTGTCGGGACAGAACCCGACACAGGGCTCGAACTCACCAGCCATGAGATCATGACCTGAATTGAAGTTGGATGCCTAACCGACTGAGCCACCCAGGTGCCCCTATTGTTTAGGATTTTTTGTCATACCTGTTTTTTCTGTTTGTGGAAGAAACTGAGAATTGACCACGGAACGTTTATACTTGGTTAGAATAACATGCCTTTTAGGAAGATTTCTTTTCTTTTTCTTTTCTTTTCTTTTCTTTTCTTTTCTTTTCTTTTCTTTTCTTTTCTTTTCTTTTTCCTTTCCTTTCCTTTCCTTTCCTTTCCTTTCCTTTCCTTTCCTTTCTTCCCTTTCCCTTTCTTTTTCTCTTTTCTTTTTTAAAGGAAGATAGTTTCTTAACGATAACTATACCTCATTTTTAGAAGTATAAAAACAACCTCAATAATAACTAACTTATTGAGTACTACTATGTGTTAGGCACTGTGCTAAGTGTGTGTTTCTCAGTTAATCTCCACCACCCTGGAAGAAGACACAACAAAGCATGTTGTGTTATCATTCCTACTCACAGATGAGGACTGTTTGGGGGCCGGTGAGGATGTGGGAGAAGGCCTAATCTTTGAAGAGTTGAGTAATGAGTACAGTTTGTTTTCAGAGTGCTGCTTCTTATTTTAGCGATTGTGGGTCTCTCTAGGCAGGGTAAAAGGAGCCCTTGAATCTAAAGAGGCTGCCTGGAGGGAGAAACTGATCCTACTTTTTGGCTTTCTGGGAACCAGAGTTGCTCAGAGTGTTCGAATAGCTTCTGGCAGGTGATGAGGTAAAGCCAAAGTGGCAGTGAAAACGGGCTACTGCAGGGCATTAGATCTCGCCTGTCACTTTCCTCCTGGGTCCCTCACTTGTTGGAGGGCCCTTCTGAACTCTCTTGTTCTAGTAGTCTGGATGTGTGTGAACAAGCTCCTTGCAGGTGCCAATACAAACATCAGTGTGGGTCCCCAGGGCCTGGGCTGGGAGCTGGGTAGAGGGTGGAGGGGCTCCGTTTTGGAGCAGTGATGACGGAAGTAATTTTCTGAGCTGTTGGCATGAGATTGGTTCTGAGCTGAAGTTAAGAGAGAGTTGTGGTCTTTTGTCTTTCCACACTTTTGGGATCCAGCAGATACCACAGACTTTGTCTTCATGAATTCACTCACAGACAGAAATGAATCTAAAAAAGAAAAAACAAATGTTAGTCTGTGGGTCTCTTGGTCAGGAGGGCGGGGAGCAACGGCAACAGCAACAAACAAAGAAACACACATGAGCTGGCGAACGGAGTTTCTCTACAGGGCTAGGTCTGCATGCCAGACTCGTCCCTTTTTGTAGGTTGGAAGAAGAGAGCATTCACAAGTCACCTTCTCTAATCCCCCTTCTCAAAAGAAAAGCAGTAGCTAATTTTGTGGTTAGCTTTAAATTAACATCGCACTCTGGCCTAGAAGTTAAATGAAAGAATTCTTGACGTACTTTTCAGCCAAAGGGATTTTCTGCTGCTGTGTGGCCGTTTTTTCTACTTGTCTGCAGCAGTTATAATTTTTGACAGATGTCTTGACAAGTGTGTAGATTTTGATTGAAGAGGGTGATTTTATTTAATAGCAAGACTGATTTCCCGTTAGAATGAATTCTCTGGATCCTTCTTGGATTACTTTATGTTCTTTGAAAAGAAAGACATTGACTGGTCTTGGCAGTCTTTGGGTTTTATCCTGGGCTGGATAAAGTTGGCTACCTCAGGAATTCTAGAGTAGGGAGAGAATTTTGCAGTGGTGTGGGTCATGTCCATGGGATTGTGCTGTGTCCATCATGGTGGAAGCCTCCTCCACTTTGGCCTTAAACTCATAGAGCTGGCTCCCTGAAATGCCAGCATCCTAGCCATGCACACAGGCAGAAATTGTCCACGCCTGGGCCTGATCTGGACATCATTCTTCAGTTTCATATTTGATCAGAGTGAAGTCATACAGCCCTCACAAAACCACTGGCCTTAGCAGCTCCCCCTCACAAGAGCCTTGGAAGGTGTATATTGATATTATTAACCTCATTTTATGGAGGGGAACCTGAGGCCCAGAGAAATTAAGTCATATGCCTGATGTCACATAGATCGAAGAACTGAGACTCAGGATTCCAAAGTCTGACTTAAAGTCTATACTTTCTTTCCCCACAGGGCTTTTGAACTTGACTTCCATCCTCTGCCACTTATGTTGCCCTTTGCGCTCCTTGGAAGTAATGGACTGAAGTGGGTTTAAGAGAGAAAAAGAGAAACCTAACCATGAGCGTTCAGTTAGGTGCTTGTGGAGGACCCTCGCTGTCAAACGGGAGCAGACAGCCCTGTCATTTTCATTTATGCTGACAGACTTCCTCCTCCTGTGCTGGTGGCCAGTGGATAGGAATAGGGATGCTGTGCAGGGGAGAAGCAGCTAAATGTGGCTTCCTGTGATTTACATAATAAAATAAGAATCTCCCCAATGGCCTTTTCCTGTCTGCTGGTGGCTGTGTTGGAGTGGGCCACCCTGGGGACAGGCCTCACTTAAGGGCCTGCCTGGGTCATCAGGCCTACAAAGGGTCTTGGGATCAAATGTGCAGTTAAATTGATGAGACAATTCATTAGGATAAAGAATCCCCCTACTTCCAAAGCAGCATGGGGCTCAGGCCAGTCTCTCTCCTTTAGATTTCAATCTAAGATTTCATATCAGGAAGGGATCTATGCTGCCCTTTTCCACAGCTTTGATTATGTGACAGGAGGCAAACATTTCTTCAGCCAACATCAAAATACTCAACTTTGAAAGAATTTTTTTGAGCCTAGTTTTCTTCCTACTGTTTCTTTTAGAAATGATTGCTCTATGAGTTTAATAGGTGATGCAAGTGACATTTTTTTTAAGTCTGGGAGGGGTTTTGCAGACGTGTGTGTGTGTGTGTGTGTGTGTGTGTGTGTGTGTGTGTGTGTTTTATACCTCCTTCAACAGTGACTGCCTGGCAGCCGGCCTAATCTCTCCCCTGCTCTGGATCCTTTAATTCAACATTTAATTACCTATTTTGGTGCCCACATGAGGTGTTTTTTTTTTTTTTGGCTTTTTCTGAACTCATAAAATGCACCCCAACTCCAGAGGGAATAATACCACTTCCCCTGCACCTTCAGTGGACACTCCTTTTCCAAAAGACAAAACGGGAGAGTGGTTTGTGTTTGTCCTCTTTGCTTTAGTTCACAAAACACCTTTCATTTCTTTTGCTCTTAATGATCTTATACTTGTAAAGCAAGGAAAATCCATTGAAATCAAAAGATGTTAAACTGAGAGTGAAAAAGATGTTGCTATACTCCCAGCTAGGGGCTGACTTTAGTCTGTAATTTCAGACTTATCTTGATTATAAAGAGTAGTGCCCTCCCCCCCCCCCCTTTTTTTTCCTGCTTTTCTTTCTAGTTCTATGGTCAGAAGTCTGTTATTCTCTTTCTAGTGCTATAATTAGCAGTCTGGTCTAAAATATAGGAACCTTAAAGTTTGTAACAGAAACACTGCGTGCTCACCTGTCTTACAGAGCTCACTTGGCCTCTAAGGGTCATTTAGTCATTCAACAAATACCACTGAGCACTGACTTATATACATAAACCCTGCTGATGCTGGAGATTCAAAGACAAAGAGAACATGGTACCTGCCCCCGAGTGTTGCATTGTCTGGTTGGTGAGGCCCACATACAAACAACCGGGCCTAGTCAGTGTAAGAATTGTAATCAAGCTTGTCCGTAGAGTAGCAGTTTCCATGCTGTGTTGTATTTGCCCATTCACTTGCTTGTTCCTCTGTGAGCTCTTAGGGGCTAGGAATGGATATGGATATGCATATAGATATGGCACGAGTGAGTAAAAGGATGTTTATTAACAATGCCAAGCCTGTCTTACAAGGTGCTCCATAGGTGTTAACCTTCCTGCAAAGTGTTTTTGTTACTAAGGACTAATAGGAAGTGGTCTTGGGGTGGAGCCACCCAGGAAATGATGGATTTTTCCTTCTTTCTTTAGCAAAATGTCTGATTTGTTTTTTAAGGATCCTATTAGGTTAAATCTAATGAAATTGTCATTTTGTAGGTTATTTCACATGGTTCAGACCATGTGAATAATAAAAAGAGACCATTTTTATGGTCTTCTGGTCTTTACGTTTAGGACATGCATGGAGGTGAGGTTCTGGACAGGTACTGGGTATCCTAAACATTATCTCTAGTGGGTTAGTATTTCTGAACTTTTGGAGCTCCAGAGAGGAAGGCTGTGCACCAACGATTCCTGCGACACTCAGCTGTGGAGTGGAATTCTTCCTGACAGTGCCTTTTTGTAGACTGGACAGGGAATAAAACTTTTTCTCTGTGCTTATTTAAAAATATTTTCATTTACCTTGGAGAATGTACAAGAACAGGGTTTCATGCATATATAAGAGGAAACAGCAAGTGAAGAGGATGAGTGAGTACAAAGCAGCACCGTGTTATTCTTAACCAGAGCTCTAACAGAGAAGGACAAGACACAAGGTGCTTCTGGATGTGGACTCCAGCTGCCCCAGGCCAGAGCCAAGAGGCTTCAAGTGATAGGGAAACTTGTGACAGCTGCCGGGGTCCTCTAGACCTTTGTCTTGAGTTAGAACATTTTACACTCTCTGTGTTTCAGGCTGAGATGGAGGAGGGGTGGCTCTCTTTTTCAAGGGGATGCGGAGGGGCACCTGGGTGGCTCAGTTGGTTAAGCGTCTGACTCTTGATTTCAGCTCAGGTCATGATCTCATTGTTCGTGAGTTTCAGCCCCATATCAGGCTCTGCATTGACAGCGCGGAACCTGTTGGGGATTCTCTCTCTTTCTATCTCTCTCTGCCCCTCCCCTGCTCTTGCTCTCTGGCTCTCTCTGAAAAAACTTTTAAAAAAGTGGGGGGTGGATATGGAGAGAAAGAGTAGACCAAGCCTGGAGAAGCAGACTTCCCACCTGTTCTGCTTCTTCTGCAGGGATGATCTAGATGTCCGTGGTAGATGGAACAGCTGCTCGTTCTGGGTGATTTAGCTCCCGAGAAAGAGAGGGGTGCCTTGGCCGACTGGACTAAACCTTCTTCAGCAGTTCAAGAATTCTTTGATTTGTTGTTCAGTCTTTCATGGTGGGGTTGAGCCTGATTTGCTTTTAAAAGTGAAAAACTAGGAATAGAAATGCTCGACTTCTATTATAGCCACGGTGGAGTGCCGGCCACTTTCTAGTTGCTCGGTGGCTACTGATTGATTTGAATATATCAGTGTCTAGAAGTTGGACCAATTGCCCAGCTGCCCTGTCTGATCATGTGATTGATAGAGAGGAATGTTTCCAGGTAGGATTTTCCTACAGGATTGGGATGGTTGATGGTATTAGCCAGGCTATATGTTGTCACCGTCACTATCATGGAATGATCTTTATTATGCAGTTACTGAGACTGCGTATAATAAGGTGATATACATATACATCCAGCCCCCATCATATATGCTTATTGTCTAACACTGACAACAGCTATAAGTCAACATTTACAAATGACATGTCTTTACTTATTTATTTTTCAGTAAGTTTCACTTTTTTTCAAATACATTTTATTTTTATTTATATATTTTTAAGTAAGTTCTACACCCAACCTGAGGGTTGAACTCATGACCCAGATCAAGACTCACATGTTCTTCCGACAGAGCCAGCCAGGTGCCCCATAGGGCACGTCCTTAATTAGAGCCTGATAGGAGATGAGATTTCTTCAAGGAGGGCCTGAGATTGTGGCATTACCTCCAAGCAGACTGTCTGAAAGGGATGGGGTCTGTACATAAACCAAAGTACTTCCTCATTTCTCTAAATGGGAGGAAAAAAAAATCTCATTTCCTTTCTTTCTTTCTTACTCGGAACACCAAGTCCCTTCAGCCAACCCCAAAAGACATTGCAACCAGGGCACTCCTGTTAGAAGTCAGAATTTTTCTTCTAGAGAGTGATGCGTAGGAACCTCACATTCTCCTTGCATCCATCTCCTGATTTGATTAAGATTTGAGTGAAATGAATACAGGGAAAGTGTGGACAGCAGACAACTGTGAACCTGGTTAACAGCACATTCCCGTTCATGGTTACTATGTGCTTTGACTACGTGAGGTCCCCGTATTTTCCAGCTGTCATGCTATGTCATTGCTTGCCGCAGTCTCCTTCGACAAGACAAATGCCAGTTAGCTATCTTCATCTGATGGGGAGGCGGGAGGGAGAGAACAATTATTGTCAGCTTCTCCATGGAAGTGGTAACCGTGTCAGAGCCAGGCCCTGGAGACCTGGCTTGGAAAAGCACACGAGTTACTGCCAACAGCCCCTGTAGATCCACAGACCCTCCCCTCTCAGTGCTGAGTTTAATGAGTCGTATAGACTTCAGGTAAAATCATTTTCCAGAGATTGTGAGAACCTTCCCAGTTTGGTTTGGACTATGTCGCATTTACTTTTTCTGGCTTATATTTGCTACTGAACTTTTGTGTGTGACTTTTCCCCCCAACTGCTGTCAATGATTTCAGTGACACCAAAGATTCCAATGAAGATAATTTTCTGCAAAAGCCATGGAAGCAAGAGGGCTAGAGAATTAATGTTGCCCTTGAGCTGACAAATTGTGATCGGTTCTGGATATGTTCTGGGACATTTGAAGTTTGACAGAGTACGTAGCAGGGAGGATGGGCAGGAAAATGGCCCCACAGAATAAAATCTTCATACAGATGCAATCCCAAAGAACTTTTTTGGTTTAGTGATGGCAAGGTGCTGGGTCATTTTCTGTGTAGATCCAGAGTATGTGAAGCCATCCGAGCGAAGGGGTGTCGGGACAGGAGAAATGATGAGTCTTTATTGGAGGCTGAAGGTCTCCTGATCTTCAGTCAGGGTTCCTCTGCATTGGAATTTGTGTAGCTAATTGGAATTATGGTCTGGTTTCTGTTCCGAAAGACATGGCTCTTGGCCTTGGACTACTACTTAATACTCATTGCTCACCAAACTGGTGACATCAGTAATAAGGCATGAGATGTAATATTTAGAGTATGTTTTTGGATTATAGGCTCCTTGGGTTCTTAAGTTAGCAGAGAGAACCCAAGAGAGGCAGTCTGGAGTAAACACAAACAAACAAAACCCCAAACCGTAAGCTGTGGTCTCCAGAGAGCCCTGTGCTCAGGTCCTGGCTGTGTTTCTGTTATTAGCAACACGCTTAGCTGTGTATACATCTGTCCCTCTAAGCTTCCCACTCCTCCATTTGTAAAATGAACTTGACATTCCTTACTCAGGGGTTGACAAGGAGCCAAGTGAGGTATCTGAGGATGGATCCTGGGACCAAACTAGGGCTCTCTACATTACAATATATTTATAAGTTGTAGGACTCTGTTAAAAACACACCCTGCCAGTTTCCCCTTCTTGGTCTCCCATTCACAGGGGGCTTGCCGGCCTTGTGCTTTAAATAGTCCTCACATGGTGACTTGGATAGTAGATGCACACAGCGCTTGTGAGTCCATTTGCCCTGTGTTTGGAA
Organism: Prionailurus viverrinus; assembly: GCF_022837055.1. Classification (NCBI taxonomy): domain Eukaryota; kingdom Metazoa; phylum Chordata; class Mammalia; order Carnivora; family Felidae; genus Prionailurus; species Prionailurus viverrinus. The sequence goes on from NC_062577.1 coordinate 41,982,614, forward strand.
GCTCTATTCTTAGACCACAATCACCGGAATAGAAAGCCTGTGACCTGACATCCCACTGGAGCCATGTGTGCTCCAGTAATGGATTTTTTGAGAAGCAAGGACAAAGGACTGGATCTGCTCCTGTCATTGAGTAGGCCAGGTCTGGGACGGTCCATGAAAAGCCAGTCTCCTCCTAATTGGAGCTTATGAGCCTGGCTTACCTGGGACATCCCACATTGTGATCCTAATGGAAGTTCAGCCTGTTTACTCGGCTCCAGTCGAGAGGTTATAGGAGAATAAAGGCAGATAAGATATTTATGGGTGAACCCTTTCCTGTTTCATTTTTCTCTGGGTCTGTGATTAAAGGATTGACGGCACTTGTCATTTACTGAGCAGACCGCCAGGAGGGGGAAGGGCTTTAGCACTTACTTGGCTCCTTTGTGAGCCCAGGGCTGTGCCAGGGACATTTCACATGCTCCTTCATTTAATCTCAGTAATGTTAGCCCCATAATACAGAGGGAGTAATTGAGGGTCAGGACTTGCCTGGGGGTTCATGGTCATGGGTCTTTACTACTTCATACCTTGCACACCATCTCCTAATAGGCAGCAGTGTGGTCATGTCAGGGAGATACTGGGGATTTAAAAGCATCACTGAATGTTTATTAAATGTCTGAATGTAGCTATTATGTGTGTGAGATTGGTTCACACATAGGGCTCCTGACATTATCTGCAAAGAGACTTGGCATTTTATGCAATATTTTGGTCATCCAACTCCAGAGGCATGCTGCTGGGAGGCAACGTACTGTATAGGGCTGTTTCTAACAGTGGTCTGACCCCTTAATTATCTTACTAAAGACATTGTCTTCTGTTCGTGGAGTGTCTTTCCCCAGGAAACCCCTGGAGCTTCCAGAGACATGAGCTCAGCTTCATAATATCCCTGTTAAGACAGGAGGGGGCTGAAATCATTTGCTGTCCTCTACAGTGAGTGGGAGACTCAGGCACAGATGGGAGACAGAGGCACAGAATTTAAATAATTAGGCTGAGGTCACATCAAATGATTTCCAACTCAGCTGACAAATCCGTCCAGGACTTGGTCTCCCAAATGTCGCAGCTTCCTTTATAATGTAATTTGGTCTCAACCATTTTTATGTGTCTTATCTTCCCCCCCCCCCCCCCCCAGTTTGGTAAATAAGATGTTTTTCACACCTACTGCCTGATTAATGTTGGGTTTTAATTTAACTTTTCAAGATGATCAATGACTTAATCGAGAAATCTGCTGCCAGAATGTGGTTTATAAAACACCTTTGTCATTATTTCTTCCTGATGCTGAATTTTCTGCTCCTTTATTTTGCACACTGTCAGTCCCTGGGGGTTAAGAACCTTGGGACTTTCAAGGCTCTCACCTTGACAGAGAAGCTTCTATAGTTGGGAACTGTCACCTTTTGCAGCCCAGTGCTATCAGGGGGGGAAAAATGTAGAAATTCCTGAACTCAGCCTCACAGAAGAAGAGGAGCATAGTCGAGGGTAGCACAGTTGCTTGTCCTATGGGGATGGTACAGATTTGGCTTGTGTCTGCTTTGCTTGTTGTAATAATATTATTGTTCATAATTACACCTATCTTGTTACACTCATGACTCAGTATTCATAAAAACATGAGATTACTCATGAAACATTTCTTCTGGTGTTTTAGATGGGAGTTGTTGAGGTGGTGTGAAATTTGGTGAATACACATGGCCCCTTAGGGAAATGGCCAAGTTGTTCGGATGCTCGGCCATATTATGTGAAGTTTTTGGTCGGCTTTACAGGTCCCGTGAAGTGAGTTTTCAAGGAGAGCTTTTTACAGAAAAGATCCACCCAGGAGAAAGGGATCCACTGTTAGTAAAATCTGTCTAGTACGGAATGCTTCTTGTCTGCTCATGACCGACAAAACTGCAGGTCTTTTGGCCACATCATATATTTAATTCCACATTCATTCACTCAACACTTTCTGCATACCCATTATGTGTTGGGTAGTGTATCAGACAATAGATGCCGGTCGTGAACAAACCCTGAAATCTTAGGATTTCACAGTGGATGTCAGAATTTAGTGTCATTTGACTTCATTAGATTCCAAGATTTTCCAAGATCCTGTCCCCTAGGGTCCTGTTGACCCTATTTCAGAGTACGTCCCAGACGCTGACTGTCCTTCATCACCCCCCACAGCTGCTACCCTGGGCCTGTCTGCCATCATCTCTTGCCAGGATGATCTCAGCAACCTCCTGTCTGGTCTCTTGCATTCACTCTTGCCTCCTTTGGAGTGTTCTCAACACAATAGCTAGAGCTGCCTTTTTCAAATGGAACTGAGATCATGTTACTCCTCTGTTCAAACCCACCAGTGGTTTTCCATTCTCTAAGTGATCAGGCCCTCCCGCCTATCTGACCTTACCTTCTAGTACTCCCCACTTCTGACTGGATTAGAAGGAATCTGGGGGACCATTAGGCCCACTTCTCTCTTACTGATGCAAGAATAAGAGTCTAGAGGAAATGGGGGAGTTATCCAGAAGCATAAAGCTGGTTAGGGGTCAATCTGAAATTAAGCTTTTGACATCTGGTTCCATTATCTTTACTACATCTAGTCTCGTCTGGCTGAGAGAGTTCACAGGCTTTCAGATTTGACGGTTTCTCTCCAGACTACAAAAAGGTGCTGAGCTTTTGTCTGGATATTCTGGGTTATGTGAGATGGATGGTGACCCTGGAATATGTGGAAAATTCCAAAGATTGACCAGTGTGAATGGGAACTACCCCAGATGTGCCAGGAACACCCCAGGCACGCTCACTCTTCCATTGGCAGGAGAGCGTGGGGTGGAAAGGAAACCAACATCAAGATCCTTTGCCGCTCTAGTTGTTTTATTACATGTCGCAGCCAGAACGTGTCTTCCATTTAAATTCAGAGTTTTTGATGAATGGCCAGACCAGCTGCAAGCCCTTTAGGCCTTGATCTCGCCAACTGTTCATTTTCTTGATGGACTTCCTTATTTCGGGCGCTTGTGTCTAGCTAGTCTATTGTGGACTTGTCAGAGGGGTGTAGAGCCCTCTCTTTGGGACAGTCAGTTCCCCCGTGCAGCATGTGTCCTGAAGCTGGCCTGCCTCCATCCCCTTTTTAAGTGCGTGTGGTCTTTTGTTAAGTAGGGGGAAGTGAGAGAGGACTCTTAAAAAGAGAGAAACTCCTCCAGCGTTTGCTAGAACATGTTTGTGAACTGACAGGGCTGTAATTGGGATGGCAGAGAAAAGACTTACATTTATTAATTTCTTGCCATCTGTTTTGTGATATAAGGTGCCCCGATTTGAGTTTAGGAGGCACTTTGATCATACACGAAGCGTGTGTCATATTTAATTCTCCTCCGCGTGGCCTCTTTGACAGTACAAGTCATGCAAGAAGCCCATGTTTTTTGCTGCATCTAAGTTTTGCTCAAACAAAGGCTCTAGACTTTCTTAATTTACTTCAGCATATTTCCAGTTTCAATATGAATTGTACTCTGGGGATGCTGATTTCTGGACAGCCATTTTGGGGTCAAAGGAAGGTTAGTATCCTGGGTATAGTAGCCACGTTACCTGGAGAGTTCCATTTCGGTTTGGTTACAAAATTTGTTTTAGCTTAGTTTTCTTACATTCAGTGGGCAAAATGATAAAGGCCAGAAAGGTTAGGGTTGTGCCCTAAGACACCCAGCAAAACAAAAAAACTTAGAATTGGTTACCAGAAGTTACTTTATTTGTAGATTTTTTTCTTTTCTTTTTTTTTTTTTTTTGCAGGCGGGGCTGGTGGGGCTTCTGAGCACCATTGAATTCTCCCCTTTACATCTTCAGGTTTTGTAAGGGTACCTGTTAGCCCTCTGGGGTTTGGGTGATTCTTAGATCCAACTCACAGTTACTCATGGGAGCCTGTGATGTACACAAAGTGGACTGGACCTCGAGTAGTTGAATTCACACAATTAGGGAGGTGAGAGAGGCTCTACTCTTGGTTAGGTACATTTTCTTACCACAGAGCTAGAGGAGTCATCTCAAGGTCGGAGAACTCAGCCTGAAGTTTTGGGTTGTTGGGAATTACACCGGATTCTGACTTGGGTATCTGACTTGGGTCATCAGATACAGAATGCTCGGATCCTTAGAGGCAGAGGCAGGGGTGGACAGGGGGTGGGGGGGTGTCAGTAACCGGGAAGTTCAATTCTCACCAGTTCTTGTTTTCTATGTTAAAAGTTATACTTGGGGATTTGGGCCTGCTTCTTTTTCTTTTTTTTCCAGCAACAGTTTTCAATTACCTGTTCATTTAGACAAAAGCAAAAGGATATTAACCCAGCCTTGGAAATAAATGCGAACCCACATATTCTTTTCCCAGCTTTTTCTTTTTCTTGCTATCTTGGTAGGAAGTTAATTGTATTTCCTCTCTCAACCTTTCCCCTGCCTCCCTGTTTCTTTGGCACACATTACTTGTCTTGAAAGAGCAGATGAAGAGCTGTTTTTAGGACTCTTTGTAAGGGTACACAGTACAGATGACAGCCTCAGTGATGGTAACCAGAGCCGGGGAGCTGGAGTCAACCTTAGCAAAGCCCTGATTCTTGGTGGCAGCAATACAGGTGACCACAAAGTGTTAAACACATCTGGAAAGGGATTCTGACATCATCCCCGGCATCTGTGGGGAATACACACAGCCCGTAGACCCATTCCTGTTTGACCCTATAAGGATTCTTTAAAGAGTAATGCCCCGAGTGGTTTTCTGGCCAGCTCACCGGCTCATTTATCTTTGAGGGGATGGAAGGAGACAACCTGCCTGTGGAGTTCCAGGGCCCCAGAGGTGAATGGATTCTGCATTTGAAAGTGCTGAAGCTAAGAGACTGGATCTTAGGGGACCCCAAGGGATCTGCTTTTCCTCTGCTCATTGTCCCTACAAAACTTTCCTGGCAGCCGGCCTCGCTGTTTAGATGGGCCGTTCTCTGCTGCTTAAGTTGTTTGGCAGTGGTGTGTCAGGATGCGGGTTTTCTGAATGCTTTCCCAGCTGGCTGCTTGAGCGGTGGTTAGGGCGGGGCATTCCGAGCTGCCGAGGCTGGCTCCTGTCTGGATGCTCACAGGGGGACTGGTGGGGAGAACGCCGTGGTCTTCATTCTGCTGCCCTTGGTGGTGCTGGGGGTGCTCTTGAAATGCAGGTAAGGGTGAGTCCGGGGAGTGAAGAGGTCTATTTTTGATGCTTTTGGTAAAGTAATCCAATTTGACTTTTACCCTTGTTCTTGGCACTCTTCTGGGCTAGCCATTGCCACCTTCTTCGTGCCTTAAATTTCCTCAGCTCTTCTTAGTTAAACCTGTATAAGGCTTCCATTTTCAAGACTTTTCATTTCGTAAGCCAATTAGGGCTGCAAAGTAAGTTCTTTAAGCAGCCTCAGATCCACCACCGGGTAAACCATGCTACCAACCAATCTGGGATCTGGGGTTCCAGGTCAAGTGTTGCACACCGTGATGCCACTGCGACTTGGCCTCTCTGTATATCCTTCCAGTTGGCTCAACACATCGGGGCTAAAATTGCCCCTTATATCCTAGTCTGTCTTATAGGCAGAGGTCTTGCCTAAACACTAAGCTGCTTGGCTCAAGTTCTCTATTGCCCTTGTTTTGATCATGGTGGTGTTGTTATACATGCGCAAAAGAAATCATCAACCTCCCTTTACCCAACACCCAGATAAAGCAGATAATATTGCCAAATTTGTTTTCCATACAGGGTTTTCCATACCCGCTGAACATTTAGTGTTATGCAGGAAAGGCTGGATAAATACTTAATTCCCAATAATTTTTTTTTCTGAATATCATTACAAAGTTATAGATTTATTATGTATTTGATGTGGTTCAACCCATTGCAGTCATTATTTATTAACTGTTTTGGACGCTCAATTTCTCTCCTCTTAGGTCAGTAGGCATCCCTTCAAGCTGACTCCCATGTTTTTTTGACATGATCCTATTTAACTTTGATAACTTTCTTGCTTTCTGGCCCAACAGAATGTTCCAGGCTCTATATTCTGCAGCAGATGTGGAAACAGCCATTTCTTTGGTCGTCTTGATTCTTTTTAGTAGATAATGCAGTCTGGGCTCTAAGATAAAGTTACTTTTGTCAACCACCCCACCCCCCCCTTCCGCCACCGGCCACAGCCTGTCTCTCTGCCCAGGCCTACAGCCTGCTCTCCTGCTCCTAGTCAGTGTGAAACTCTTGCTGGGAATTAATAGATCAACCATCAACCACTGTGGAGTTCTGCCTCACTCTGGTAAAGATTCTGAGGATCTTGTGCCCTACCCCTTGTTTTGACATGTTTACTTCAATTCCCCCTGAATTTTGCTAGCCCTGTGTATGCTGTGTCTTAGACTGCCAAGCTCTCCTCACTGGGGCCAGATCCCCTGACTAGAATAGTAGCCTTGGCCCATGACTAATACCCTGTACGCAAGGTTCTGTCTGGGCTCAGCCTAACTTCTGCCCTTTGGGCCCTGTGTTCCACCAGTTCCTAACGTTCCATTTATCTGAAACTTTCCTTCTCCTCATCGAAATCTTATCTGGTCTTTAAAGATACACACTGAAGAACGAGCCCAGGAGTTTCTGTTTCAGGTTGAGTACCTATAGGTCTGTCTCATCAGGTTAGTACCAACCCGGCTAGGATTGGGCAGGGTAGGGTGGGAGGGGGTTATTGTGCTGTTGTCACAGCACATAGCTGGCTGGCTTAGTCTCAGCCTTTTCTTGCCTCTTGTAGTCCATGGGTTTCAGCATCTTCAGAGCGGTGTTTCATAGGTCACCCTCTTGATTTCCTGCCAGGGGGTAGGGTACTCTGGCTCTGTACCATTGACAGAGGGCTTTAAGGGTAGGTCATGGGCTGCCATTTCATTGAATGGAACAACATGAGAAGATGGCCTTGTGAACAGACTTGGCAGCAGGGCTCATCTGAATGGTTGGCTCTTGGCTTCCACATTGGCACATCCTTGACCAGAATTTTGAATGGTCCCAAATGTGACAAATTGCTGGTACTTCAGAGGCAAGTCAGTTAGTCACCCTCAAGGTCAACTGTGTAACTGTCTTGTGTGCAGTTTTGTGGATCCCTGGAGGTTTTGTGTATAAGGTTTAATCATTTAATTATTTTAGTTTAGCCTGCTTGTCTTCTTTACATGGAGATTATAAACGTGGAAGAGAAGTAGAACCAGGGGCCTGGTTCCCTCCATTCCCTACTTGGGTTTTGTGATTGGATCTATCTGTAGGTGAGTAGTGAAGAGTTAGGATCAGAGTGAAGTCATCCCAGATCTGGCTTTGCTCTGTGCTTCCTCCAGTCCATCTGCCAGATTTACTTTGGATGCAGAGCGATCACTCAGGACCGCACTAACTTGCACTTCATTATATCAAATGGTGGACCCGGTAATTTATAGCCTATCATTTTTGGAGTCTGGAGATAGCCTAGCATAAGCTCTGCTGAAACAGATTCTATTAGATTAGAAGAGAACCTAGCCGGCTGCATCCAAGATGCTAAGTAAGGAGGCCATGCAGAGGGAACGGGATGACCCTCAAGCTCAATCCACTACCTGAGAAAGAGAGTAATAACATTCTGGGTTGGCCTCTTTTCATTTCCCTTTGATTTTGAGTAATAAATTCGCTCCCTGTGTCCCAGCTGAATGATTTGGGAGTCTGCATTCCCTAGAAAGACTCTATTCTTACACCCATCAGACTGAATTAGGTGCAAACTCCTTGGCCTTAATGAATGTTGAAGGATTTCAAAGGACTAATGGAAATTCTTCTAGAAGTAACAATTTCCATTCTATTGGTAAGGCAGTTCTGCAGAAATTCCCTGAATGCCTTGGGTTATTTTAGACAGCAAAACAGCTAGCACAGAGTATTTTTTTGCTAATAGATGACAGAGACAATGTGGACATTTGGAATTCATGGAGAATCCCTAAGTTGCATCTTAGACCGAGTTATGTCTTTTTTCCTAACCACTCACCAGAGCTGCTCACAGAAAAGGGCATCGAGAGATTTGCTTGACTTCTCTCCCTCCCACTTCCCACTTCTTTTAGAGAGTGGTGAGTGGCTACTTGCTTGGGTAGAATTGGGGCAAAATCTAAAGCCAGATTCAGAATTGTAAGCATAGCCCCTGCTCAGGTTGCTTACAAAGAAAAGAAAGAAAAGCCAAATTTTGCTTCATTGGCTTTAAATTTGGTATTTATCGAGTTATCAATTCTAATTTAGCATTGGGCTAGTTGCTGTACCTCTGTTGATTACTTTCATCCAACATTTATGGAGCACCTACAATGTCTCTGACGTTATGCGGGGCACCTGAGGTCGAAAGATGAGCAAGACGTCCTTGCTGCCTAGAGCCCACAGTCTAATGGGAGAGCATCAGAAGGTGTGATAAGAGCTAGAGTAGCCTTGCCACATAATTTGCATTTGTACCCTAAAACCGGTGGGAAGCCATGGATTATTGTAAGCAAAGGGGGTGACATGGTCCAATTTGAATTTTAGAAAGATTGCTAGTGGCAGGGAGGACATCAGTGACTTAGAGGCAGTAGCAGGTCAGACAGGTTTAGTGAGCTCCTGCTTAGTGCCAGGTACAGTTCTAGGTGCTGGGAACTCAGGGGTGAACAAGTCAGGCAGTTTCTGCCCTCAGGGAGGTTACATTCTCGGGGTCATGTGAGGTTGGGTAGACAGACAATATACATGCAACAAATGATGTTTTTCAGATGGTGACAAGTAGTCTCAAGAAAATAAGTAGAGCCATGGGAGTTAGAATGGGCACTGGGTGGGTGCTGACCTCTTGGGGTAGTTTTAGTGTGGGTCTTTGTGAGCAAATGCTGTTCATAGGGAGGCAGCTCTGGCAAGATTTGGGGAAGAGTGGTCCCAACGGGAGAACAGCAAGCTCAGGGACCCTGAGATGGGGACATACTTGGCATAGCATTTGAGTGCCACAGAGGTCAGGGCGGCTGGAGGATAGAGGGCAAGTGGTATTGAGCTGAGGTTGGAGGGCCTGTGGGCCATGGAAGGAATTCGGATTAATTCCAAAAGAGTGAGAAGCACTGTAACTAATTAAATCAGGGGTTGGCAAACTATGGCCCATGGGTCAAATCTGGCCTGCTGCCTGTTTTTGTAAATAAAGCATATTGGAACACAATCACGCCCATTGGTTTACGTATTGCCTGTGGCTGTTTTTCCATTAGAAGAGCGTAGTTAAGTGGTTGTGACAGAGAACATATGGCCCGGAAGCCTTAAATATTTACTTGCCGGCCCTTTACAGAAAAAGTTTGCTGACCTCTGAATTAAATGATCTATTTAATTTTCAAGAAGACACTCTGGGTGCTCTACAGAGAAGGGTAGGAGACAAGAGTATATCTGAATAGTCCAGATAAGAGCCAGATGCTCAACACCAGAAAGCTGGGATCACACCGTTTGTCTTCTGCTTAAAAGCACCTAGCTATGATCTGTACACATTAAATGTTGTTGAATGAATGATGAGACACTGAATAAGGCAGTGACAGTGAAAAGGAAGAGGAAGCCAGGCTTTGAGAGATACTAAGGAGGTAAAAAGCCAGTACACCTTATCATTGACTAGGTGGATAGAAGTAGGGGAAAGCGGGAGTGTTAGATTTCTGGTTTAGGTATTTTGATGCCTGGCAGTGCCGTTAACCGAGACAGAGAAAGTGGAGCTAGAAGGAGCATATGTTGCCAGGTAGAAGGATCTTTGGACATGGGACCTCCAGGTAGAGATGTCTAAAGGGTAGTTGAAACAGCTCTGGAGCTCCGTGGCATGAGGCTGGACTGATGGGGACAAGAATTTTGAAGATCAGCAGGGATAGATCTCATAGGGCATTTATTTCCTATACAGGTTTGTATCTAGGCAGGAGGCAAAGCTAAACTAGCTGTCTGGGCAGTTTGCATCAGTTAGCTAGTTAGCTAGTTGTTTCATTACTAGAGAATATTTATTCTGTGGAGACCAGTAGGCTCTGGGGAGGGCTTGCTTCACCCACTCTTCTGGATGCCATCCTCTTTCTCCCAGTGGGGTGACTGGGGCAGCTCTGGGGACTCTTCCTTACCAGACTCCCTGCTAACACTGGCCTTTTAAATCTGCAGCTGATTCACGCCTGCGTTTATCTACTTGAGGGTATGGATCGGCAGGAGAGTCTTAGTTGTCCTTGGATTTGTTGGCTCAAGAACTCTCCGATACGAGGGTCAGACACTTGCCTTAATGTTATTCAGTAGGTGCTCATCATCTTAACTCACAGAGCTAGATCAACTTCCGACGCGCCTGTCTTCTCTCTTCTTTGTTCTTGTCTGGGGAAGGGGGCCGCACAAATGATTTGTAAGAAAGCACTTGTGTTGAAAGTGGCCTTAAGAGAGTTGTAATCCTAGACATGAATGTAAATCTTCCATTTTCACAAATGTCCTTTATGAAACCCCAAGAATAAAATCAAAATTTTAAAGGGAGAAGAGAAGGAGGGCTGCTTAATGTAGTGTCACATTTCTGCTGTTTGCAGATTTTTAGAAGGCCAGGTTAGCCCAGTCTTACATATAATGTTCAGATTTTATACGCTCTTACGTTGATCAGTTTCTCCTTCCCCTAAGGAGACAGTCAAGTAATAGTCTTGACACTTTCCTGACCTAATGTGTTACTGTCCTGAGGTTGGGGACTTCTAGCAGGCTGAAGTAAGAAAAGTGAAGCCTGATCACTTGGTCCCCAAAGTGAAGGTAATAGATTCCCCCCAAGCTCCACCACCAGATGAAGTAGTTTGTAAAGATCAATTAAAAACCTGAGAAAATTATTGAGAAGTATTAACTGCCATCTCAGTCTGACCCACCCCATAGACCCTCTGCCCCTTATTATATGCCTCTCAATAGGTTCTTATATGACTGTCTAGAGTTTCTTTATGTAAATACAAGCAAATATGAATATATATTCGTATTCCTCCCACTACTCTTTTATCCAAAAGACTACACGTTATAAGACCCATTCTGTAACTTGCTTTTTGTCCTTAACGATAAGTTCTGGACATGGCTCCGTGTTGGCAAAGACACGGCATCCTCCTTCTTTTATCAGAGCTACGTAGTATTCCCTCATGTGGATGACTGCCCTTCTGGTTTATTGAACCAGTCCCTTCAAATGGACACTTGAGTTGCTTCGAGTATTTGCTGTTAACAAGCAATACCTCGGTGAACAAAGAAGCTTTTTAAGGGGTTATACAGCATTGCATATGCCACTTAAAGTGAAATTATTATTCTTCATTCTTAGAATGCTGGTTGGTTTTATTGGTTGATAAATTCCCAATTACCGGTATTCATGAGTGGAGCATTGAGGATGGGACCGACATCCCTTCATAACTCGAGAATCATTAGTATGACTGCCCCGTGGAGGCACACTGCTTCATCTCAGGTTTATTTTAATAATAAAACCTTTGGAAATCTTAATAATGAAATCTACTTAAGGCCCTTTGCTCAAGAAGTCTGAATCACTGATCACTGCAATTACTGCCATGGCAGCTGTAGAGCAATTTAACAGGATAATAGTGAATAAGATAAATTACACTTCAGATTCTTAATGGATTGATGTGCAGAAGTATGCAAGGGAAGATGGGGGTGGGGAGGAGTGCCTTTCAAATTTCATCACATGGCTTTATAAAATAGGGAACTGGGCCATCGTAGCCATTACTACTTGGAATGAGTCATTCCACGCCAGCCTCTGGGCTCTGTTTATTATAGACGACAAATTGAGTTAATTCTCTTGTTTGTGTGCCTCTGTGGAGTGGGTGGAAATTCTAGGTGACTTGCTAATTGTCTTATTTAGAGTACTCCCCTTTCTACTAGAGAAATACTGTCGTTGGTGTGAAAACAGGGAGGCCGACCAGTTTTACAAATAGCTTCTGGCCAGGGGAGTAACAGTTTCTGCCAGGTGAGTGGTTAAAATAAGGCCGACTGGAAAAATGGCTGTGGGATGCTAAGTGTTCTGCTCTTATTTACAAGGCTAACATAGTCCGCCTGTGTGTTGGGCGTGGGGGAAGGGGCAGATCAGTTAAGAAGTAAGTACAGTGCTTGCTTTGTATGCCCCTCGATTTGTGTTTAGGGGAGAATAGTAAGGATGTCTGTCACGTGGCGGGGGAGGGGCTTTCAAAGGGACCAAAGGAAGCCAATCCAGGGGACTTGGCTGCAGTTCCACCCATACGGACCTGGTCACATTGTGGGTGCCTTAACATCAACTGGGTATTGATCTTGTCCCTTTATTCTGAGTACAAAACACTTAACACCCATTATCTTGTTCATCCCCACCAAAGCCCTAGGAGACAAGAGCGGAAAAATGAAGTCTTTGCTTTCTTAATGTTTAACCAGCATTAACACACCTTAAAGTGCTACTGGATTTGGAGTAGTGTTGTGTTAATATGAAAGCAAACTAAATTGTCTTGAAAAGTAGAAAGTCCTTTTGGAAAAAAACAAAAACAAAAACAAATGAGCAGAGATAAGCTGAGATATGGAGACAGGAGACAGGTGCCAGCTGCAAGACGGCTTATGCCCGCAGAGGATGCTTCAGACAGTATGGTCAGAGAATTTTGTGTTCAAATCCTAGCTCTGCCCCTTGCCTAGTTACATGTAGCATCTGATTTATAATTATTTTAATCTGTAAAATGAAGAGAATGATATCTACTGTACATAGTCGAAAAAAATGATTAAATGAGGTAAGAGATACAAAGTAGGCTCTAATAAGTGGGAGCTGGTACTATTATTAGCAGAGGGTCCTCTAAAGGGTCTCATTTATAGATTTGGCGAGAAAGAAGGTGCTTTCTCTTGCAAGAGGAGACTGGTACTTCTGGCAGTAGATCAAGAGGGCTGCCTTTAAGATTGGGAAACATATTGACAGTTTGGAGGAAGGTGTTAGTTACCATGGCAACTTGGGAATTCATTTGGAGGGAGAGTTGTAACTGGAGGTTATCTCACTGTAAGAGACTGACAGTGGAGATAAAAAAAGAAAAAAAAAGGCCCGTCTAGTAGGAATGAAATCGCATTTATATCGGCAGGAAATACCAAGAGACACACTTTAGAGAAAGTTCTGTACGTGGGTCAAGCCTTCCACGGTGGTGGGGGATGTGTCTTAGTGGACCTAAATGCTGCTGCCAGTTAATTGCTTTTGTTCACATGTAGTGGGTAGAAAAAAATAAATGTGTAAATGGGATTTCAATGATTTTTTTTTGTCATCTGAAAACGTGACATCAAACTGTTATATATTTTCCTACAGTTGGTTATCAGTCCCTAAGAAGGTTTCAGTTCCAAAGATCATGACTACCCAAATGTACCTCAATCATTTAGTTTGTACCTAAGGTACGTGACATAATGAATACTGGTATTTCCTCTTGATTGGGCAATTAAGCCGTATTTTCTTTTTATAAAGGCTCTTTTAGTAATATCACTCGACGACTGATTTTGAAAAGCTTTCTGGCATGATATATGTAATGTCCGTTTTTAGTTTGATCTGCTGTTACCTGTTACCTTCTAGTGCATCCTTGCCCAGACATGGAGGAATGGACCGAATGAAACCCTTTATAACAGCATGATTCTAGATTTGCTATTTTCCATAGGCTTCCAATGCACATCATATCCACTTCCCTCCTTTCCTTTGAAGTTAGGTGTGGCTGTGTGAATCGCTGTGGCCAGCGAAATGCGGCCATACATGGCACCTCTTGGCAGAAGCAATTGCCAGTATGAGGCAACACACTGTTCTCTTTTACTGCCTTGGTAATGTGAAAGTTTGTGACTAGGTAGAGCCTCTGTCAACCTGGGTCCTTAAACTACTATGATGGACATATTCTCCCCTCTTAACTCCTATTGGATACATATAATAATCAAGAAATGAGCCTTTGTTGTGTTAAACCATTGAGATCTGGGGGATGTTTGTTATTACAGCAGAACCCAGCTCATCCTCAATATTTCACCAGGCATTTAACACATATTTATTGAGTATTTACTGCCTGCTGGGCATTGTTAGGTTGGGACATAACAGTGAGTGAGACAGATAAAACCTCTCTCCTTATAGAATGTAAAGATTCTATGAGAGGAACAGACAATAAATAAACAAATGAATAAAGATAATTACAAATTGAGATAAATGCTCTGAAAGAAAATAAACAAGTTCATGTGATAGGCAAATCTCCAAAGAGCAAAGAGGTCATGAGAAGAAAATGGGAATCCCCTAGAACTCCCCATATGTCTTAAGGCTCTGGGTGCTTCCAGAGTAGTTTCGTTTGCCTTGGAAAAGAGATAGCACTAAAGGTAAGAGAGGAATGTGTTGTTTGACCTGACAGCATTGTGACAAAATTAAGTAGCTGGTATATTCCAAAATAAAATGACAGCCGAGAATGAGATTACTTTCCTTTTATCTTTGAAGACTCATTAGCGTCCCACTGGGTTTCCTGGAGATGTCATCTCACTCTTGTTTATGTGTTGCATTAAGTGTCTCCTGAGAGCACCCACTTTCAGTAGTCAGACTGTCCGGCCTGACATCTGGCTGCTCAGTGGACACTGGTCCAGTTCAGTAGTGTTGACCTGGCTCTTCAACTGAAGGGAAGCAGAACAGAAATGGATACAAAATCCTTTTTATCTTATCTAATATGATTTCAGAAGCAAACAGAACGGTGAAATATTTCCTTCCATTTTCCATAAGTGTCCCAGTGAGAGTCTTGGGACTGGCTGTACTTTATGAAAGGAGTGTAGGGTTAGAGCTTAGGTTTGGTTGATGAGAGACATTGATTCCACTGCCAGCTCGCAACGATTTGCCTTGTGGGAGCATAAGAGGTCTGTTGGCACGAGAGTGGGCAATACCTAATCTGCTTTGATGGGAAGGAGTGAGAAAAGTGGTGCTTGGGAGCTGTAATGGGGAAACGGGGAGCTTTATCTGCTTTTCTTGCCTCTCTTTCTTTGGGGCAAACCAGAGCAATGAGAAGGGGAGAAGGTCAGGAGAGGTGTCAGGTTTAAATGATAGTTAAGGAGAGAACTGACTCATCCAAAGACTGGACATTA
Source organism: Prionailurus viverrinus (assembly GCF_022837055.1). NCBI lineage: Eukaryota > Metazoa > Chordata > Mammalia > Carnivora > Felidae > Prionailurus > Prionailurus viverrinus. The sequence goes on from NC_062577.1 coordinate 41,997,627, forward strand.
GGACAGTGTGGATTGCCGAATTTTATGTGCAAATTTGGAAAAATGCTTTTGCAGTCACCCTGAAAGGGAAGCAGGAGGCTTGTGTATGCTGAAGTTTGCCCTTCCTCAGTCCAACCAGTCTTAGGATCATCATCCTCAGAGGCAGGTGAAGAATCTGTAAGCTGGAGCCCAGACATTTTTTTCCTGTCTTAAATATTTTAGTCATCTCATGTTGGCACATGCTCTGAAAATCCCATCTGGGTGAACCTTCAGGGAAGCAGGAAAATGGATAAAAGTAAGAATTATCCAGCATCGAAGATATATACATCCTTGAAAATATATGGGTATGTTGATGTAGTGTAAATTTTCGTGCCAGGACACATGCCAACAATTTAATGATGTGTATAGCAAAGTTCCTTGTTAGCCCCATTCAGAAACCCTAAAATGAGTTGCAACACTGAAAGTATTGAAGCTGAAGGCCAAAAACAACGATCATGTTACCTAGGGTCTCATGAATAATTCAGCTGAGTTTAATGCTTTTTCCATGGTGAAAATAAAGCTGAAATATTTGGCATAATGCAGGCGAATTATAACCTCTGGGGGAGGAGATGGTTGGTTATGAGGAATGTGAGGAAGGGTGGAGAAAAATAAGGAATCTTTTCATATTTCTTTTGACCAAATTTATGGAATCTCTCAACATTCCACCTCTAAAGAGGTAAATATATAAAAATTCAAGTTGGGCGTTTAAAGGTGTTTCCTTTGAATGCTCATTAATAGCTGAAGATTTTGTTTGGGCTTAAGAAACACTCAGAAAATTGCTCCGAAAGTCATAGAAGGGTGGTCAGAGAAATACCAAGAGAGAGGGAATGTCTGATATACTTGGTGATATGCAAGCCAAAGAGTGTTGGTCTATTTCAGGAAAATAACACTAAAAAATATAATAAAGTAATAGTCCTTGGATATGAAGAAAAAGAGCTTACAGATGTTCATGAAAGTGTGTGCAAATTGGATTACTATAAACTAAATCATAATTTAATGAATCTTTTTAGGAAAACATTCTAACAAGACCTGCCCAAAGTTTAGAATTATTTTTCATAAAGTGAACATGTTTTCCTCTCTCCAACTTTAAATCTCCAAATTTTGTCTCCTGATTTTTAAATCTAGGTTTTAACTTAAATTGAGACTTTTGCTATCCAGGCGATAAAAGCGCTGGACATTCTGTATCTTCAGACTGTAGTTCTTGTCTCTTAAATAAGTACATGAATTCTCCTATTTCTTTCTACTCTTCTCCTAAAAATAATGAGAAGGCAAGTGAGTGAATAGAATCTAAGAATGTTCTAGCTGGAAGGAGATTAGAGGTTGTCTAGTGCAAGTCACCCAGTTGATACAGACTGAGGCCTGGACAGCTTATGTGACTTGTCCATAATCTCCCACTACCACAGAGGTGACTTATTATGAATAGAGCAAAAGAAAACAAAGAAAAAAAATATTCTTATTTATTAAAAAAATCATGTGGAAAAGGAAATAGACCTAGTTGACATGGTCCATTTCTTTCATCCTCCATGCTTTTAATTGCTTGAAATATGATGTGATGTTTGTAAGTTCAGTTGCCCTTTTGTGATATAAAGTACCATGCTAATTCACTCAAGAAGAAGAGATGGGGCCCTGAACCCCTGATGAACCATCAAGGTGATTCATCAGCGGTGCACTTCTCCTGTCTCCAGGCTTCTTCATTGAAGTTTTTCTTCTGAATATCATGGACAGGATAATTCCACATAGAAAACCAACGAATAGGACACAATTTTAAACAGTCAGTTTTAAGTCATTGGAGAGCTAACAAAGCAAGAAGGCATTATGGAGCCAAAATTCTAGAGAGCAAGGAAACTTAGAGTGACACTGAGGCCTCTTCTCCCCCAGGGGCACCTGCTGATTCTAGAAGAGGCAGCTGAGGTGGCCGAGAGGCTAGAAACCTAGTAGAGTTTTCAAACACTCATGTACTGAGGGATGAAAAAATTGTATTCAGGACCTGCCAAGAAAAGTGGGCACTAGTAAAAATCCTGAATTTTACATTGATAACTCTCCAGGGCTGACCTTTCGGATTAAGCATAACTAGAAATTGACTTGCCTTCCCGAGGATTGAGGCCCAGCTTCCTATCTTCTCATTCCTTGATTGGAGCAAGGATTTTGAATGGTTAGTCAGTTTCCCTAGCCACATCTCAGAAGCAAAAGAAAGTCTTGTTTGGAAAAATAATATCATCCTATATCTTACATTATTATATAATCTTTTCTTATGAAATGCTCAGTATGTAGTGAAAAATGACCAGACTCATGAGATGATATGACAATAAGATTTGAAACCAAGAGAAATAACAGACAATAGAAACAGATCCACAGATGATCCAGATCATGGAGCTTTCAGACATGGATTAAAAAATAGCTTTTGCAGAACAGGCTTACAAGTAAGAAAAATCCAAATGATAATTCTGGCAGAGATCTGAAACTTAAGAAAACGATATAATGACAATTATAAAACGAAAAATATATAATAAATGAATGTAAGAGGATATTGGATGGGTCTCATGCAGCTGGAGGAAAAAAAAGAATTAGTAAACTAATAGCAGTAGAAGAAAATATCCAGAAGGAAGCACAGAGACCAAAATTATTTTTTTTTAATTTGAAAAAGGATACTAGTGATATAAGGAATCCCACATAGAAAAAAATCTAACATACTTAGTAATCGGAGGTCCAGAAGGAGAGAATGGAGATATCAGTATAAAAGCAATATTTAAACACATAATGTTTCATTCTTTCCCCAAACTACAAAATATATCAAACTACAGATTCAGGAAGTACTTTGAACTGTGCAGAATAAATCAAGAAAACCACACCATAGGCACATCATATTGAAATTGACCAAGAAACAAAGACAAAAGGAAAATCTTAAAAAAAAAAAAAGAAAGAAAAGAAAATCTTAAGAGCAACCAAAGAGAAAACAAAGATCTATTATTTTCAGTGGAGAATCCATAAGACCATAAGACAGCTGAATTTTCAGTTGGTGGGAGGGGTGTGGGGGGGGGGCATGGAGAAAGGAAGCCAGACAAATGGATTATTCCTGAACTATTTTAAGACAGATTTAAGACAAAAGCAAAGGTAGGGATAAGGGCAGAAAAGTAATGTACGTAAAATTGTCTATGTTCTGACAAATATAAATAAAAATGAGAGGAGAAGAGAGGAAGGCATATAGAAAAGAGAATAGAGTCAGATTGTCACAGAGTTGATGCACAGGTGTCAAAAGAGTCTTTGAAAGCTGACAAGACAAATAGCAGTAGACTAGGTAAGGAAAAAAGGGGGCTACAGATATTATAAAAGTATTAGTATCAAGATAACCTCTAGGACAAAAGTACATACTCTCAAATAGGGGGGAAAAAGCAAAAAGAAAAAACAAAGAACTATAGAATGAATATAGCGTACTAAAAACAGTAAACATAATATAAAATCATGGGGCCGAGACTGAGTGTATCAGTGATATATAAATATAAATGAGCTGAAATTCACCTAAATAAAGGAAAAATATTTTCAGGCTTGCTCTCAAGCAGAAATACAACTCTGCTGCATATATGAGACATACCTTAAACCAAAAGGATTCACAAAAGTTAAAATTATCAGGATGACTGAAAAACACATCCAAAGAAGTTCTCAGTGATGTTATTTGTAAGTCTCAAACAACTACCAAAATGCCCATTAGAAGAAGAATGGGTAATACAGACTGTGGTATAGTCACATGGTGGACCACTACCGTAGATATTTCTAAGAATATATGAATTAAAGGTACATATAACAACACGCATGAATCTCATGATCACAATTTTGAGCAAAAGAGGCACAGAACAAGAGTACATAGTATATGATGTCATCTGAACGTTTTTTTTTTTTTAAGATGCGTTTCATCTTTATTGAGGTATAAATGGCATATAAAACTGCAAGATATCAAATCATGGTGATTTGATATATGTATACATTGTGAAAGCTTTCCCCCTCATCTAGTGAAATTAACACACTCATCACCTCACATATGTATCTTTTTGTGGGGAGAGGGTGAGAACATTTAAGTCCTGTTTTCTCAGTGAATTTTAGTTATACAATACAGTGCTATATATGATTACTGTGACCATAGATTCCTTCTGCTTGTTTTTAAAGTTGGTATTATGATTCCATCTGTATGAAGTTCATCAACAGGCAGGCAGAAGGAATCTATGGTGATAGTAGTCAGGATTGTGGCCCCCTTGAGGGAGGGTGATGGGAAAGGGGCCACGAAGGGGCTTCTCGCACAACAGAGCACTGTTTCTTGAGCTAGGTGACAGTTGCATGGTTTTATCTGCTTTGTTGAAAAAATTTTAAGATGGATACGTTACCGAGTTGTGTCTTTTTGTATATATATGTTACATTTTAACAAAAGGCTTACATTTAAAAATAAATGTTCACAAGAATAAAAACAAAGCATAGGGTAAAGGCCCTATGGAATATTGTATTTAGAGTCACTGGAGAAAGTGATTTTAAATTCCAATTTATATCAGTACTGTCTCTAGGCTCTTAAAGGCCATTTCCTTTTCCTTATGATACCTCAGGGTTGCTCCCTCAATTTGTTTTTGCCACGACCACATTAAAAATAGAGTTCAAAAAAACAGGATAGAGAACTCAGAAGTCGATCCTAAATTCACACAGGAATTTAGCATCGAGTAAGAGCATGTTATTTCAAATTGGTGGGATAGGAGAGAAGAATGGATTTTTTAATAACTAGTTTTGAGACAACTGGGTAGCCATTTGGAAAACTTTAAATTGGATCCTTATCTTCCTCTGTAAGTCAGAGTAAATTTTAGATGGGTTAAACTATACATGTAAAAAATGAAACCATAAAAATAGTAAAAGAAAACATGGGAGAATATTTTTTTATAAGACCAATGCTGTAACTCCTGAGTTTTGGAGCCACCCCATGTGAATATAATCTAAACATGACAGCAAATTCAGAAGCTATGTGAGTAAAGATCGACACATTCTTGGGCACTGCGTTGCTCAGTTAAGTGACCGACTTCAGCTCAGGTCACGATCTCACGGGTTCGTGGGTTCGAGCCCCACGTGGGGCTCTGTGCTGACAGCTCAGAGCCTGGAGCCTGCTTCAGATTCTGTGTCACCCTCTCTCTCTGCCCCTCCCCCACTCGTGCTGTGTCTCTGTCTCTCAGGAATAAATGTTAAAATTTTTTAAAAAAAAGATTGATACATTCTGAATGTTCTGCCTGATTAAAAAATATAAAGTGAAAAGATGAACTGGGAAATGTATTTGTAGCATATGATAGAGTGCTCATTTCTTTTATAAAGTGCTCACACAGTCAATAAAAAGTAAAAAAAAAAAAAAAAAAAATAAGTAACCCAAAAGAAACTATGAACAAAGCACATAAACTAAACAAATAAAATACCACAGACTTATTGCAACATACAAGCATACCAACATAGGAAAAGATGCCTGGATCTCACTCACCAGAGAAAAAGGCAAATTCAGTCACAACTATAGCACTTATAGTTTCACATATTACATAAGAAGCACTTGCTAATATATTAGCAATATATTAGCAACATATTATATGCCGTTCTCACAGTACAGGGCAGCAGGAAGCAGTCTTATTCATTGTAGGTTGGGCAACATCTGAAAGGAATTTGAAATGTATATACCCTTTGACCTAGCAGTTCCCTTCCAGGACTTTATTCTATAGAAATACTTGTGTGTGCATTCAAAACAGCATTGTTTATGGTAGCAAAAAGTTGGGAACAATGGCAGGGACCGTGAAAAGGGGACTGGTTGGATAAATCAAAGCACAGCCATCCAGTGGAATGCTGTACAGCCAGTGGAAGAAGGTGCCGACGGATGTGTACTAATGTGAAAAGTTCTCCATGATACACTGTTAGATGAAAAGAAACATGGTAGAGAGACACATTTAAAAAAAATTGTTTTATAAACGTTTATTTATTTTTGAGAGAGAAACAGAGCACGAGCCAGGGAGAAGCAGAAAGAAGGAGACACAGTTCTAAGCAGGCTCCAGGCTCTGAGCTGTCAGTATAGAGCCCGACTCGAGGCTCAAACTCACGAACTGCAAGATCATGACCTGAGCCGAAGTCGGATGCTCAACAACTTAGCCACCCAGGCACCCCTAGAGAGCCACATTTTAAAGAGGGGGGAGGATGCATATACATGCTGCTTGTTTACAGACAGCAGATTTCTGGACAGATGTATGAGAAAATTAGTACCAGTGTTTCCTCAGAGGTACAGAACTTTGAGGCAAGGTCTGGGATAGGAGAGAAACTTCTCATTGTTTACTCTTTAAAAGTGGCCTGTGTGTGTCCCTGTCCCTCTCACCGCCCAGTGCCTGTTATACCCATTTTGGAAAACATAAGACAAAACCACTTCTGTCCAGAGTGATTCTTAGCAGAGATGCATTGCCATTTGGGGTGTGTCGTATCCTTGTCCCTTTGGACTAAATGCCGGTAGCACTTCCCCGATCATTGTGCGACCCCAAAATGCCCTGTCGGTTTCTCAACTCCCCCAGGCTATGGGGTGGGGCTGGGGGTGGTGCTGTTTAAGAACCTGCCCCTCTTCAGGGTTTCTCAGTTCCCAGGTTCTGTTGGCCTCGCAGGGCCTTCACATGGGCGGCTGTGGACCTTCACCTGGTGGAGAACCTAGTAAATGTCCTTTCCCTGACTCAGCGTTTTCAGCCAGTAACAGTGGAGCTGACTGACCTGGGCCGTGACTGGTTAGGGAGCTCTAACTATCCAGAACTGCACCTTTCCTGGGGAGAGGTGTAGCGCTCAGGCTTTGATAATGGTGGGCAAGAGTTTTAGGAAGCAGGATTTGGGCCCCCTTCTTCTGGAGGGTTGGCTGCATCCTAAAAGGACTGGGTGTGCTATTCTTCCGCGGTGTGTGCTTTTTAGCTTTGTTGTAACAGTAACAACAAAAATCCTCCTGCACTGTTCTGTGCCAGCAGAGTTTCCTGAGCTGGAAGGAACAGATGTTTCAGTTGGAAACTGGCATCTGTCTCGCCCGACGCTGTGCTGTGCACTGCCTCCCAAGCTGAGGCCCGTGTAGCACTGAATGAGCATTGCTTCTCTCACGAGACTCGTGGTGAAGAACCTACCAGACCCTGGTCTTGCTGGAGTCCGTCAGGAGGGCAGACATGGAGGGCGAGCCGTGATCTCCCTGGATGGGGCGGGGGGGGGGGAACGGTGCTCCTGCCTTGTCTGTTTCTCGCAGTGGCTGAGAGATGACTCTGGTCCTCCTGAAACAGGAGGCAAGCTTCTGAGACACCAGAGAAACCCTAAGCCTTTAGGATCCTGTTGTCTCTCAGGGTCTTACAGCCCTGACACAGCCAGAACAAACCCAGAAATAGGGATTCTTTATTTTGAGTAGTTTCTGGTGCAGTGCATTGAGCGGGTGCCTTCTGTTACAATTTTTTTTCCCCCTAAGTGGCACACTAAATCAGGAAATTCCCACCTTTCCCCAACCTCCTAGATTTTCTCCTTTTTTTTTTAAACCTGGGTTGTCTTTCATTCTTTTTCTTTTAGCTTCCCTTCCCCTGCCTCCCCTCATGACCACCACCACCCCTCACTCCTGCTTCATGGGTGGGGTGCCCCCAAAGCACTTCCTCCCAGCATTTGGGATAGTGCTTACTTATGCTGACTTTTAAAAACATTTTAAGTAACATGTATTGCTTTTTTCTAATTAAAAAAGCAACATGTTTATCATAAAACAATTTGGAAAATATAGGAAAGCAAAATGAAGAAAATAATAATTATCAAGAGATTCATTACTCCCCACCCCTTTTTTTTTTGATTTGGGAGAGAGAGGGAGAACATGCACGGGGGGAGCGGAGCAGAGCGGGGGACAGAGAGAGAATCCCAAGCAGGCTCCATGCTCACTGCAGGGCCCGACATGGAGCTCGATCCCACGACCCTGGAATCATGACCTGAGCTGAATTTGAGTTGGTACTCAACTGACTGAGCCATTCAGGCGCCCCAATACCCCCCCCTTTGTTTTTTTTTGAAAGCATCATTTTCTCTCTCTCTTTGCAGCCACAAACTCCTTCACTCCACTTTTTACATCTTTGAGAATTTGGGAATTGGCACACAGATGGTTGGAGGTCTCTGGTGCTCTGTGTTACAAGAGTACTGAAGTATCAGGGTGCCTGGGTGACTCCGTCGGTTAAACGACCGATTCTTGGTTTTGGCTCAGGTCATGGCCTCACGGTTCATGAGTTCAAGCCCCGTGTCTGGCTCTGTGCTGACAGTGCGGAGCCTGCCTGGAATTCTCTCTCTCCCTCTGTCTCTGCGCCTTTCCCATTCTCTCTCTCTTTCTCAAAATAAATAAACTAAAAAAAAAAAAAAAAAAAGAGTACCGAAGTGTCACAGGCAGCCCTTGGCTTTGCTTTGAAGCCTTGAAGAATGGGAGGGGCTTTGCAGCTCTGGAGGACATTTGGCTCCAGTCCCCTTCCGAGGAGAGTGGTTTCTGGGAGGGAGGAACGAGCAGAAGTAGTGGCATGTACTGGATGGTGCAGGAATTTTCCTCCCTCATACCTGGTCAGCTTTTGCTCTTGGACAGAGGAAGAGGATGTCTAGGGATTTGTGTCTTCCACTAGCATTCAGAACTCTGTCACCCTGGCCCTTCCTCTGTGTCCTTGCATTTTTAGGGCAGAACCTCTTCGTTGTGAAATCCTGATTATTCACGATGTTGAGTTTTTCAGAGAAGAATTGGGATCCAGAGTGAGAACCCTTCTGCTGGAAGCTCTGAACTATTGCTCTTGGCTAATTCCTGGCGGATTCTGACCGTAGGAATAAGTGGCAGAGAGGTCTGATGTCACTTCAGACTGGCACAGGCCTTAGAGCCCCTCTTGGGAACAGCAAACGAGATTGACCCTCAGCATTAAAGGCTTCTGGGAGAACTTTTCATTTTCTCAAAATCCCTTCTGTGGGTAGATATTATGTTGAGAGGTGAGAATTTACAAGCTTTTCCTCCGGGTGCCTGCGTAGCTCAGACAGTCAAGCATCTGACTCTTGATTTCGGCTCAGGTCATGATCTCACAGTTCGTGGGTTTGAGCCCTGCATCGGGCTCTGTGCTGACAGCTCAGAGCCCGGAGCCTGCTTCAGATTGTGTGTCTCCCTCTCTCTCTGCCCCTCCTCTGCTCACATTCATTCTGTCTGTCTGTCTATCTGTCTCTCTCTGAAGAATAAATGGTTACAGGCTTTTCCAGTTGATGCCATTGTTGTGATATCAGTTATATGTTTCTACAAAGACAGTTAGATGTTGGGCTTGGGAGTGTATTCGTCATGGGGCAGACAGCTTTGCAGTGCTCCTTTGTGCCCAAATGCTTTGATTATTTTTTTCCATTCTTTCTCCCGGTCGATTCTGATACCTTAGTATACCTAATACCTATACCAAATCAGGAGGTACTTTTAGTCCTTATTCTCTTTCGGAAAATTCTGTATCTTTCAGAACAGGAGAAAAGAGAAACAAGCAGGCTTATTAATAACTATGGCGGTTTTAAAAAAATCTTGCAGATTATAATTTTTCAGAGAAGAATGTGATGTAAAGATTCTTTCTGCTACCCTTCCTGCCAGACGGCTCTTCAGGAAGCATATATTCCTGAGCATTGCTGGCAGTCGTCTCCTCTCTCTCTCTCTCTCTCTCTGCTTCTGTCTTACATTCTTTAACTTTCTTCTTTGACCATTCTGGGCTGGGGGTGGCAAACGAATCCAAAGAAGCTGTTAAGAGTGACCTTTGGTTCGGCATAGCTTCTTTATTATGTATCTCTCTCTTTTTTTTTTTAATTAAAAACATGTCTTATTATTTATTTTTGAGAGAGAGAGAGACAGAGACAGAGACAGAGTGCCAGTGGGGGAGGGGCAGAGACAGAGGGAGACACAGAATCCAAATCAGCTCCAGGCTCTGAGCCATCAGCACAGAGCCCGACACCGGGCTCAAACTCACGAACCGCGAGATCATGACCTGAGCCAGAGTTGGACGCTCAACCGACTGAGCCACCCAGGTTCCCCTATTCTGTATCTCTAATCAAAGAGTCTTTGCTAGATTTTCCCAAAAGTTCCCTCTTGGCGTGTGGATAGGAGCCCGCTGTGGTTTGGATGGATCAGGGCTCTGACCACTGGCTTTTTGTCTTTCTGCACCAGGCATAGGGGTAAGTGCTCAATAAAGATTTGTTGGATTGAAGTGGTTAGAATTAAATATGATATTTATGTGATTTTATATTCAAATTAAGTCTTTTCCTAGTCTAAGTGACTTTTCAGATTCTATATTGCTGCTCCAACGATTGTCATTTCCTGAATTTTCCTTTCTTTTTTCCTTTGCACCCATTTGCTTCCACTGTTCCAAATTTAGGCATGTTGGAAGTGAGAAATAACTTTGTTGAATTAAATTGTTCAGTCAGGGAAAAATAGGGGAAATGGCTTAAACCATCAGAACCTTTTGTCTGGGTTTTAGAAGCAGAAAGTGGAGACTGTGGTGGAGCACAGAGGACCGAAAGTGACAGGAATACCTTGCTGTGCTTTTAATCCCAATTTGCCTTAGAGCATCCATCTGCCTGGTGACTGCAGGCCTTCCAGACTCCTTGGGTTTAACCCCCACAGGCAATGGCTCCTGTGGGGTGGGTGGGGGAGTACTCTTCCCTTCCAGGAGGCCTTCCAGAGCCTTCTAGGCCTACCCAGCCCCTTTCTCCTCCTCCCCTTCAGCTCTTGGCCCTCGGCTTCCCATGTCCATTCCCCACACACCAAGCAGTGAAAGTGAGGCAAAAGAGCCATTAGCTTTCTGTCTGTCCTGCTTTCAGTCTGCTTCCCAAGGCGGCAGGAAGTACAATCGAGCCCCTTTTCAGCCCCTTCTATGTGGGCGTTAGACTGAAGGTTTAACTTCTCCTTCTTCATGAAAATGCACATTAGCTATTCAGAGACTTAATCTCCTAATGATTTGTGTATGTTGGTAAAGAGGAAAAGCCATCATGCCTGCCCGGTATACTCAGATGTTCCCTTTGGTACACTGATGGCAGGATTTCAAACGCGAAGGACCATTTAATTTAATTTTGCAGATGGCAGGAGGAACTGCAGGAAGCTTGGTCACAATATGCCCCCTCCCTGGAGAGTAGCTTCGGTAAATTCAGGTTGCCTGAGGGGCTGGGATGTGAGGAATCTAACCCTCTGCCTTCTTTCCCTTCCCCTCCATCATAAAATATATTTTTGGGGGAGGGCAGGGAGAGGAAAGGCAATTGTGTGGGTTGAAAAGCCAGTGACTGATGTGAGATTGCCATTTGTAGTGATGCTCTCTGGACATATGGATTATGACCAACTACAGATTAACCCGTTCCCTCTTTAATTGTTTTATGGCCTCATCCTTCTGAAATTGCCCCCTCGTGGCCTGAAATCCTTTCTGGGGTTTCCCTTAGTCTGGGGGCTGTGCTTGCCATTGAGAAATAAATCTCCCCGTCTCCTGGGCACTGGGTCCTCATTGACACTGAGGAGAGGACCAATGGGAAATCTCTTAACTTCTTATTTTATTTTTAGGGTGATATCCTTCCACAGAGAAGCATGTCCAGGATCCTGAATCATTACTGCATACAGTGGGAGATTTGCTGCCCGGTCCTGTTAAGGTCTCACGATTGGAAGTCCAAGCTGTTGGCTTTTTAGGCTAGCCCCCAAAATGTGTTCATGTATCACCCTTGGGCCCTGTAGACACACCCAAGATCGTGGTGGTTTTCACAGTCTGGCCATTAGATAAATTTGATTTCAAATGTTGCCCGAATGAGGAGAAATTGTTTCTCTTCATGTTTCCGAGCCACGCGGCTCTATGAAGACATCTGTGTTAGATAGGTACAAACCTGTTTTTCCATAAATCATTCTAGATGTAGCTCTATGCATTCAGAGGCTTGACAAAAATATCTTCCTAAAACTTCTGTTTGTTTCTTCTCAGGTAAAGGAAACATAAATAGCTCACAGAGAAGTTGTGAGCTTTTAAAAGTTTCTGGGTTTTTTGCAAGCATCTTTCCTTTCTTTGCTCTTTTCTCTTCATTTGGCCTGACTGCCATTCCCAGCTGCAGAAAACTACTCTTCTATGAAAACAGAGGAGGAGCTGATGGTATTAATTTATGCTTTGGGCTTAACTGTTCCAGCTGAGTGTAAATGAGCATTTGTAGTTCAGTCATTCATCTCCATCTGTGCCTAGGAAGCCCTGTCCTTGTTTTAGCCATCACCAAGTAGGTGAGGAGATAGTTATAATCTATGCCTTAGATTTATTCATTTATTTATTCACTCACTCACTCACTCACCTGTCCATTCAACAGGTATTTACTGATCATCTGACATACTCAGATGTGTTGGATGGAGGTGACAGGGTGCAAGTGGATATTGGGGAAGGAGCATTTCAGGCAGGGGTAACAGCCAGTGCAAAGGACCTGGGGTAGGGCCCTAAGACCCAAGTGTGCTTGCTGTATTTGAGAAGTAACAAGGAAGCCACTGTGGCTGAAGCAGAGTGGTCTGGTGGGGGAGTTGGGGAGTAGCAGGAGATGAAGTCAGAGAGGAGGGTATGTAGGGGAAAGACATGTTTGATCATGTTATGCCATGTAGGCCATTGGCTTGTACTCTCTAAATATCTTGTGTATATCTATATCTATCTACATATCTCCATTGACATCTGTATCTGTATGCGTATCATACTAGGGATCATCAGATCTCACAGCCTTCCATCTCTTCCATGTTCTTAACTCCATACCATAAAGTCTCTCTTTAGGAGTTGGGGCAGAGGGGAGGGAGATTGATTATGAGGCAGGATATAGGAAGACTTTCATTAAGCTTTGCCGGAGGCCTGTGGGACCTGTGCTTTTTGAAACTCGGCAAACTGGGGAGATTCCTCCCCGACCCGTCCCTGGCACACAGAGCAGGAGGACTGCGTGGCTTTCTCTTAATCCAGCCTCTCCCCTTTCTGTGTTTCAAGAATCTCAAATATGATTTCTGGCATATTTGGCATAATTTTAGTCGCTTTCTCAAGGTGTTTCCCCACTGTTAGCCCTTCTCCCCCAGAGAGCATCCTGAAATACCATATGTTCTCATTCTCCTTTCTGACAGCATCCAAGTGAGGAAGTGGGAGAGAAAGCACCCTGCAGCTCCCGTCCTGGAAGAGAGAGGCTCCTGCGTCACTTTTCCTTACCCACGTGCACACCCACAAAGGCGTCATCAGAGGCTCCCTAGGGAGGCATTTCTTTAGGGGAAGGAGTTCTCTCTTGGCCTCACTGGGTACTGGACATGTCTGGGTCCAGCTTAGCTCCAGTCTTTTGACAGAGTCCCTGTTTCTTTGTGCTAATCGTGGTGGTGTGGTTTTCCACGGGAGGATATGGGATGGTTTATTCTAGATGAGAATTCTTGTGTACCTGATTGGCTGTTTGCTTTCTGTAAACATTTTTTAATGTTTATTTTTGTTTAATTGTTTTGAATGTTTTTATTTATTTTTGAGACAGGGAGAGACAGAGCATGAGCAGGGGAGGGGCAGAGAGAGAGAGACACCCACAGAATCCGAAGCAGGCTCCAGGCTCCGAGCTGTCAGCACAGAGCCCGACGCGGGGCTCAAACTCACGGACTGTGAGATCATGACCTGAGCTGAAGTCGGACGCTTAACCGACAGAGCCACCCAGGCGCCCCAGTGTTTGTTTATTTTTGAATGAGAGATAGAGACAGAGAAGTGAGTGGGGGGCGGCAAAGAGAGAGGGAGATACAGAATATGAAGCAGGTTGCAGGCTCTGAGCCGTCAGCACAGAGCCCTGTGCGGGGCTTGAACTTGTGAACCGTGAGATTATGACCTGAGCCGAACGAAGTCAGACACCTAACCAACTGAGCCTTCCAAACACCCTTGTTCGCTGTCTTTTTAAGAGCTGCTGTGTTACTGTCTGAAGTCCCCAGATTGATGTTGAAAACACTGACCAGACCCCTGTCCACAGACCAGTGTTTTTCTGATCGCAAATTGTGACCCCTTTACTGGGTGGGTCATGAACCCAATTTAATCGACCACTCGCCAGCTTTTTTGAAAACGTAAGTAGAATAGGATAAAGGAAAGATAGAAAATATCAGAGTGAATTGGATGTAGAATCAGTACATATTGTTGCATCAAACATTTCTTAGAGATGTGGGTGTGGGTGTGAGTGGGTGTGTGTATGTGGGTGTGAGGGGGTGGGTGTGTGGGGGGGTGTGCATGCGTGCGTGAGTGCCCATGCATGTGCATATTGGATCACTATGTAATATGTATTGCTCATTATGAGCTATAGTCAGAAAAAGTGAAACATGGTCTCAGACTGTCCACAAATTGTGTTTGCTTAGTATGTGACTGTTGAGGACAGATGAGAAGTGAGTGGCTCAGAAGGTTCTGTCTCCATGAGATGAAAGTAGAAATTCGAATGACGGTGTTTAGTTAGAAAAGCAACCGAGATTAGGTTCATTACTCCTCTCTGAAGGAACATTATGCTGTTCAGGTCAACAGGAACTAAGCTTGTTGTTTCTCTCTGCACAAAGAATTATGCAATTTCCAGTGGGAACTCCCCTCTGGAGGTGGAGAGGGAAGGGGAAGGAAGAGCAGAGAAAGAGGCTGTTAGGCAGAAATCTTCATTGTGAGTCTAGTGGACCCAGGAGCTGCACGTAGTTAATTCTGAGGCTTTGTTGGAATCTGCCCGAGATTCATTGTTGAAGACAGGGAAAGCACAACTCATTTCCATTTATTTCAATTCAGCATTTATGCCAGCTCTGTGCTAGGTGCTGGGATGTAACAATGAATAAGACATGGTCTTGGACTTGTGGCACCCCTAGCCTGGCAGGGAAGACAGATGTAAATTGCTAATTACCGTACATTGTGCTGAGTGTCATAATAGAGAGTATGTATAAAATGCTCCGGGATAGAGCTTATGAATTAGAGGAACTACGCTTTCAGGTTTCGTTCTGAGAAATGTGCCATTTAATAATAGAGAACTGGAATTGGGGTTTCTTATCTGAAAGTTGGAGAAGTCACTCTGTTGGAAAGGAAAATGAAATTTCTCAGAGAATCAGGTTCATCCATTCAGGCTACCGTGTTACTTTGTGTCTTCTACTCTAAACGTATTTTGCTATTTTTAAATAATTATTTTCCAATACATTTAGACATAACCCCTGCCCGGAAAGTCTGGAGACAGATAAAATAATTAAAACAATTTTCTATAATGTCCTTAGAAAAACACTGACAAGCAGAACAGTGGGAACTTGAGTGCTTCCTCTGTTGGAACCCACAACACTTTGCTTTTGCTTTCTCATTGATCTGTAACATCAGTAGTAACTTTCTGGGACATGTAAAAATCATGACTAATTCTACGTGTGAAATATCAAGTCACAGAGTGTGTTCAAGGTCTAGAACCCCGGGGCTCCCAAATCCAGGCTAATTTACTTCTGTCAACTGCAAATGGCCCATGACTGGGGAACCAGACTGAATCGAGAGCTGAGTTTTAATGTCTTTTGTTTAGTTTTTGTTTTATGAAGTTCAGGGTTTTTTTTATTGTCAGCTGACTTCCCTGTGAATTTTGTTCCTGCTGACAAATTCTGAATACGCCCATCTATGGATTTGAACAGCAGACTGTTTTTTTTTCCAGAGGTGTGAAATAATTGGGCAGCCTTATAACTGTAGACATACTGTATGTTATGAAGCATTTTCTTCTTGTGCCTTTCTGGGATTGAGGAAGAGCAGCTGGTCAAATCCTTTCCACTTATATCGTTTGAGACATGGCCTTCAAGTGGTGTGAGGTGGGTAGGCAGAAGATAAATACTTACCACAGATTCTCGGATGAGGCAAGTGAAACCCAGAGACCCAAATCTTCTGACTCATGCAAATATCCTGCCACCGCCTCTAAATGTCTTAAGTGATGGCACCGATCTGCATGTTGGATCAGAACTTGTGTTGCTTTTGTTGTTATTGTTACTTTGTTTTGCTAATATTTGGAAGCACTAGGCTTTTTGTGTTTTGGGGAGGTATTTGCATTTTACTTTATTTGGAAAATTCAGCTTGAGGGAATCATTACAAGAAGAGTCTTGGAAATCTTGAACCCTCTGAAAATAAAAGTCTCCCATTTCCCCTCTACTCTGGCTCTCTGTTGGAGGAGAACACTTACGTCATTAAAAACACTGTAGTTTGCTTATCTCATTTCTACTTCATGTTCGTATTAATGGATTCCTATTGCTCTTAGGAAAAAAATGCGATTCTTCCTCAGACTGTTTGCAGTACTCTCCAGGCTTGACCCCTGCCTCTCTCTAACCAGTCTTGTATTCTTTCATTCTCCCACTTAAACTCTCTGTTCCAGCTACTCTGAATTTCTTAGATTATTTCGATTCTTTGCATGTATGTGGCTTTCTTCTCTTGCCTGTAGGCCTTTGAACATGCTATTCCCTCTGGGCTGGAACACTTTTCCTGTCCTCTTCCTCTGGCTCCCTCCAATCCTTCAGGACTTCTGGGAGCTCCTTACTGAGTCCTAGAATGTCCATTCTGACAGCATCCTCTTTTCCCCTTTTAAACATTTATTTTTTAAACGTTTATTTACTATTGAGAGATAGGGAAAGGGACAGAGAGAGACAGAGCACGAGCATGGGAGGGGCAGAGAGAGGGAGAGACAGAATCTGAAGCAGGCTCCAGGCTCTGAGCTGTCAGCACAGAGCCTGACACGGGGCTCGAACTCACAAATCGTGAGATCAAGACCTGAGACGAAGTCGGACGCTTAACTGACTGAGCCACCCAGGCGCCCCGTCTTTTCCCCTTTTAATGGACTCGTCACACTGCAGTTACTTTCTATAGTCTGTCTTTTCTGGTAGACTAGTTTCCTTGGGAAGGCAAGCCTAGAGTCCCGAGAAAGGATGCTAGTTAAAATGACTGGAGGCTGCTTAAAAAGACTGGCATTTCCCAACGTTTTACAATTTATGAAGTCCTTTCAGAGTAATATAATTTTGTGAGCCCCCTCAGGAGCTTAAAAAATAATGTTGCCATTTTTATAAACTACGATAAAGAAGTGAATTTAGGCAAAACATTTTCTTTTATATCAACATTATTAAAATTCTGTTATGCAGCTTATTTTAATATAGACTTAAATTTTTAATAGCCTCCATTATATAAAAGGTAGTTTTTTTCTTTCCTCATTTAACAAGTGATGTGCACCATTTAATTTATTTAAATAAATGATGTAACAAAGAAGGTGATTTGTCAAAAATAAATTTAAAAATAAAATATTGTGCTTCGTTTGGGACCGAATATGCATTTAAGTGTAGTTGGAAATTTAATGATCTGTGAATACATGTTTTTAAAAATAAGAGAAGCCTATTTTCTTGACCAAATGTTTAGAAGTTTTGTATTTCACACTCTGAAAAAAATGACTTCTTCATATAATTTTTGAGTTTTCTTTCTAAATGGTGAGATACCACAGATGGTTCCAACTGCATATTTGTAAGGCAGCATAACACATTGTTGGTGTGGAATGCCTTTCTTCTAACTGTTGGAAAGCCAGTTTGGAGAGGGTTGTCCCTGTGTCTCACGT